>NC_084851.1:26139907-26513907 GCF_033115175.1 Lepus europaeus | reverse complement strand
GGGAAACTCACATACATCAACAGTGGCTAAATACCAGTAATAATGTTGGACGGTATTAACAAGTAGTGGTTAAAAGATAGTTAAAAAGAAGAAGAAAAGCAATAGCTTAGCAGCTATTAGGCCATATACACATAATTCTTGTGTATATAGACAAGAGTGTTAAGTTTCCCACTAACCCAACCCAACCTCAGGCTTGTCACAGGAGGCAATGAGCTGGTAGACCAAGGGACATCAGGATAAACAGGTAATTCCTTCCCTCACCATCACTATTCAAAACAAGAAGGGGTTTGTTCTGCCTAGCTACTTCTTTAGAGGAACATTTCATTCTATGAACTGGTGCTGCACATGCTGTCCTTGTAAGGGAGATAGTAAGTATGTTACATTTAGAAAAGATCCAATAAGGAGGGAAGATTGTTCTAAGTGTCTTGCAGACTGAACAATTTGTTAAAGTGAAATGACTATTAACAGAAAAAAAAGCCTCATATACCACAACAAGATACTAGGGCAGAATCTGGAAATGCAATGTGAAGGTTGTCCTAACCTGACTTGACGTCCATTAATGGAATTATTAAGTAACTTTTTTGTTAAAAATGATAAATTCAGAAAATTTGAAGCAGTGCAGGACACCAGAGTGGTGTAAAATAGGACTGAACCAAGGCAACTGAGACATGTGGTCTCACTGACCCAGTTGATAGTGAAACTTACAGGGAACCCACATATATGAACTGATGAGAAGGGAGGAAGGAAAGCAAGCTACATTATATTTTATTGAATTGAGAAATTGAACTCAAAACCACATATTCATAATTATTAAATCCATTTATCCAACAAACTGAAAAATCTAGAAGAAATGGATGTATTTCAGGACACATAGAGTCTACCATATTGTAGTCATGAAGACAAAAAACCTAAACAGACCAATAATCAAGATAGCAATGAAATCAGTAATAAGGATCCTCACAGCAAAGAAAAGCCCAGGACTAGATGGCTTCACTGCTGAACTCCACCAGTCCTTTTTTAAAAATTTTTATTTATTTATTTATTTATTTATTTATTTATTTATTTATTTATTTGACAGGCAGAGTTAGACAGTAAGAGAGAGACAGACAGAGAGAAAGGTCTTCCTTTTTCCATTGGTTTACTTCCCAAGTGGCCACTATGGCCAGTGCGTTGTGGCTGGCATGCTGCGCTGATCCAAAGCCAGGAGCCAGGTGCTTCCTCCTGGTCTCCCATGTGGGTTCAGGGCCCAAGGACCTGGGCCATCCTCCACTGCACTCCCGGGCCACAGCAGAGAGCTGGACTGGAAGAGGGGCAACCGGGACAGGACCAGTGCCCCAAGCAGGACTGCAGGTGGAGGATTAGCCTAGTGAGCTGTGGCGCTGGCCCACCAGTCCTTTAAAGAACAAATTCTAATTATTCTCCAAGTATTTAAAATAATTGAAAAGGGTTATTTCCTCCCAAACTCCTTCTATGAGGCCAGTATCACCTTAATTCCATAACTGAAAAAATATAGAAAGAGAACTATAGACCGAATTTCCCTTATGAACATAGACACAAAAACTCTCAACAAAATACTAGCTAATCGAATCCTACAACACATCAAAAAGATCATTCACCAGGACCATATAGGAGTTATCCCTGGTATGTAGGGATGGTGCAACATAAGCAAATTAGTAAATGTGACACAGCATATCAACAAATTGAAGTGTAAAAGCCATATTATGATCTCACAAGATGCAGAGAAAGCATTTGATAAATACAATATCCTTTCATGATATAAATATTAAGCAAATTGGGTGTATAAGAAACATTCCTCAGTGCAATCAAGACAATAGATAACAAACACACAACCAGTATCATATTCAATGAAAGAAAGTTAGAAGCATTTGCACTGAGATCTGCAACTAGATAAAGATGCCTGCCCACTTTCACCATTGCTGTTCAATATAGTCCTGGAAGTTGTCGGCAGAACCATTAGGCAAGAAAAATAAATCCACAGCTTCAATATTTTAATGGAAGAGAAATTTGTTAATTTTTATCAAGATGAAATTCTCTGGAGATATAGAGTTGAAATATTCAAATAAGACAGAATACACATAGCTGATAAATTTACTATGATGATGACAATTCATATACACAGTTAAAGCATACAAAGAGGTGTGTCATAGGTTTGGTCACTTAACAAATACAGTCAGGGCTGGCTCTGTGACATAGCAGGTAAAGCTACCACCTCCAGTGCTGGCATCCTATATGGGCCCTGTTACAAGTCCTGGTTGCTCCACTTCTGATCCAGCTCTCTCTTATGGCCTGGGAAACCAGTTGAAGATGGTGAAAGTCCTTAGGTCTCTGCACCCATGTGGGAGACCCAGAAGAAGCCCCTGGCTCCTGGCTTTAGATTGGTGCAATTCCAACTGTTATGGCCAATTGGGGAGTGAACCAATGGATGGAAGGCTTTTATTTCTCTTTCTCCATCTCTCCTTTTCTCTGTGTGTAACTTCGACTTTCAAATAAATAAATAAATCTTAAAAAATAGTCTTTTCTTCCTTATTCATGGAGAACAGATATACCAGATTTTAAAACACTAAAGCTATATATAAAAGTCTGAATTGCAAAATAAGCACTTTAGCATCTATGATGGACTTAGGTGCTCTTGTTCACCTGTAGTAAAATTCAAAGTGATCATTTTATCTATAATATACACAGTAACATAATCAAGGAAATTGAATTTTTATTGTCTGCAGATTTTTATTTGAAAATGATTCTCATGTCTTATTAATCCTTGGTAGTAAGACAAGATGGCAGGAATTGTTCCTTAGTGTTTGTCCTTTGTGCCCTCATTCATTACCCTTGAAAAGACTTCCTGAAGTCTTCTCTTAATAACAGAAGTAGCTTAGGAGCCTTCAGCCTTCTTTTCTGTGATTCTGAAATTATGTTTCTACTTGGCACTTACCAGCATACTTCCCTGCAATGGAGAGTTGTGAAACATCATATTTCACTATTAAATTAGAAGTTTCTTATTTTAAAGACTCCCTCATATTCAGTATTACTCCCAAATGTATTAGTATAATGACCTATATTTATTATAATAAATTACTCAAAAACATTTGATCAATGTGCAAATTCTGCTACAAATAACAGTTTATATTAACATTCAAAAACTTTAAATTTTATTTTCTTACATTCCTTGATTTTAAATGCATTTTCTTCATTTCCTTTTGAAAAAAATATTTTTTATTAGATGGCAGCACTTGGATGTCAGTCTTTAAAACAAAGAAGGGATATATTCTATATTCTTTGTTTTATTTTTTATTAACCTCCAAGTATCCAATTAAGAAAATATCTTTAGTGGATAAATAAATGTTTCATAAAAGTCATTTAGATTTAACAAATACCCTCTATCTGGAAGAATTTCACCTATATCATTAACAAAATGTTGATTTGAATTGACAAAAGGAAAAAAAGATACAAATTATGAACTATTGAACATCTACTACAAGTACATAGAATGCAAAACACTAAATGTTTTGTACTTGTCATCAATACATACTTGTTTTCTTATTCACTAATACTTGACATAGATTCAGAGAATGATACAGGCCATGGGTAAGAATTAATATATTTATCTGTTAAAGTCACATTTACTATAACCCACCAAAATATACCAACAGATTGATAAAAACATTTTCCGTACACAGTTAGGTTTAGTTTTCTGTTAAATATAATGAAAATATGTTTTTATATGTGTTGGCAAAAATCATATATGCTGGGGCTGCCATTGTGGCAAAATGAGTTAAGCTATCGCCAACAGTGCCAGAATCCCATATGGGCACCAATTCTAGTCCAGGCTGCTCCAGTTCCAATCCAGCTCCCTACTAATGTGCTTGGGAAAACAGCAGAAGATAGCCCAAGTCCTTAGGCCCCTGTATCCAGGTGAAAGACCCAGATGAAGCTCCTGGCTCCTGGCTTCAGCCTGGCCTATCCCTGGCCAAGTCAATCATTTGGAGAGAGAACTGAATTAATGAAATTTAAAGTCTACATTGCAGTGCTTTCAGGTCCTTCAGAATTAGTGAATCAATAGACTCCTTCATCTGGAGAAATGTGGTTTATGGCCTTGTTCTGATTTTAGTATTTAGTGCCAGGTATTCATCACCTGGGGTAGGGTTTATTTTGGTAAATAGAACTTACTACTTATTCTCAAAAGGATGTTCTTGTCAGAATAATGCTTCTTTAATGGAACAATGAATTTAGTTACCAAATACCAAGAATGTTTCTGAATATTCTGTTATCTTTCCCATCATTTTAGATTAGCTAGACATGTGAGAAAATACCTACATTTTGAGCAATAAAATTGAAATAACGAAAGCTCTGGCTTCCTGTAGGTAACATCTAATATTGATAACCAAATTTTTCTTGTTATTTCTTTTTTATTATTGTTTAAGGCTGGAGTGCATTACTCTTGTGATACCTGACACATTCTATGGTGTCATTGCTTGAAAATTACCATATGTATTTTTGATTCCTGCCCAATAGGTACCTTGGCTACATACAAGTTTTGCAATTATTGTTTGAAAAACTTTGTCTTTTTCTCTCTTTTGATTGTATCTATGTTTTCAGAATCAATATTCTTAAATAGTAATATTTGAGATGAAAGAGAGTCAGAAGATATCAACATGTTAACTACATGCTTCTCACCCAAGTACTTGCCACTAGAAGAATTTTTATTTGCTTACTTCTTAGTAATTAACACTTTATTTTCCTAAATAAGAAAAATCTGTTTCTCATATGTAAACTTTCAAAACTATAGTAAGCATTTTTCATGAAAGTCCAAATGAGAGGAGCAAGGGAGAAAGAGATGAAAGAAAGGCAGAGAGTGACCACTAGGAAGAGACTGGGAGCAGGTATTCATTTCTGTCTGCTCTCTCAATGGCTTATAGATCATATTTATAAAGGAAATAAGTATATCATAACTATAAGGGAAATAAGTAGACTGTGTGGATGGGAAGTGACACTGGAAGACAGGAGACTTGACTACAAAATACAAAGTCATAAGTCCCAAACAGAAGGGAAGTCCCTAAATGTGCCCCAACAATGAGAGCAATGGGGGAGGAGGGAATAGCAGAGCATAGAACACACAAAGGGACAGGAGTGCTTCTTTATTTTATAAGACAACTTTCCTAACCTTTCCCTTTATTAAAAAACTTTTATTAAAAACATTTCCTAAAATAGTGTCTTTTCCTTTTTCTGGGTGATACATATGACGACTATAGGCTGGTCTTGAGCACTATGGGGAGGGAAAATCAGCTAGGAGACTCCCCAGGGAATCTCATCTCTGACCCCTGAGATCTAAAGGGAGACAGATGCTCAACATCCCCCAAATGGGTGAAGCCAACTCTTCACATCTCAGTTCCTTGGCCCAAACAACTTGGAAATCCCAAATCTGCCAAAATTAATTACAACTCCCATATAAATTACAACTCCCAGAAGTCCTGGGGTCAGCAAAAGAAGGAATGGATGTTATCAGTCATCAAAGATCTATGGAAGGGCACCCATCCCCCACAAGCTCTCCTATTTTACCTGAATTTAGGCCACTGGTAAAATAGATGTGGGAGGAAACAGGAATTCAACAAAACACACCCACCCCCATTTGAGGATTGCTTCTCCCAGGCCCCAGCAGCCACCTTGTTGTTTATGCTCTGTCCCTTTCACTCCCTACCCCAGACAGAAACCCAGTGCTCCAAAATGCCTGGGGGAATGTGAGAGGGATGTCATGAGGTGGAAGCAGCTGGCCGGTGCCCCAGGAGAAGCCCTGGAAAACAGCTCTAATTAAGATGGCACACTGAGGAGTAATCTCATCCAGAGTTTAAACATGGCCCTGACTAAATTTAAGTCTGTGGGGACCTGCAAGGAAGGGCCAGATGGATTATCTAGTCCAGATCAATCTTCAGGGGCTGGACTTGTAGTGAGGAAAATGAGTGGAGGGGGAGAGCAGGTTCCCAGTTTGCAGGCTATGGCCAAAGTCCCCAGGAACACCCCGTCAGTGGCAGGAATGTGGAGGAGGCCCCTCTTGAAATATTGGTGGCTACAGTCTTCTATGATCTCTGATGCTGAGGGGCTCAGTCTTTTCCTTGGAAGCCTCTTCCTCCTCCATTTCTTCCTCCTGAGGCATCCCAGGCTGGAGCCCGGAGCCTGAGGCATACCAGGGTCCTGTGTTGGAGCGGGTGCTTTTCTTCACCTCTGTGGGGACAGGCCACTCCCCTGTATGGTAGCTGCGGCCTTTTCCACTTTGAGGCCTTCTGCCTCTTTGGAACATTTAGGGAGTCCTCCAGCAGGTCCCCTGCTCTCCCCTTCAGTGTCCCTTTCTCACTAGGCTAATCATCTGCCTTGCAGGCCAGCACATGGGGTTCTAGTCCCGGTTGGGGCGCCAGATTTTGTCCCAGTTGCCCCTCTTCCAGTCCAGCTCTCTGCTGTGGCCAAGGAGTGCAGTGGAGGATGGCCCAAGTGCTTGCGCCCTGCACCCCATGGGAGACCAGAAGCACCTGGCTCCTGGTTTCAGACCAGTGTGGTGCGCCAGCCACAGCACGCAGGCCACGGTGGCCATTGGAGGGTGAACCAATGGCAAAGGAAGACCTTTCTCTCTGTCTCTCTCTCTCTCACTATCCACTCTGCCTGTAAAAAAAAAAAAAGAAGTACTGGTTGCTACCCACTTTTTCACGTCTGTCTGATGGCTGCTCCTTCCAAGCTTGCCTTGTTAACCAGGATCAGGCACAACCATCTACTCCTGCAGGACTGAATTCAACAGCTAAAATCCTGAAAACCATAAGTTCCTGCAAAGCCATTGTGAGAATCCCAGAGCCACCTTCTTACTGACTCTTAGTCTTGGACAGAAAGCAATATAGACCCTGGAAGAGGCAAAGCTGCTATGAGCAATCCTGCATTAACCATGAAGAATGAGACCTAATCCTCAAGCAAAATAAATTCATGCTTTATTAAAGTATTGATGCTGTACATGGAAGAAAAGCTCCCATATGAAGCCTCCATTTGGATATGCAGAATATGAGTTAATTGTCTGTAAGTTGTTACTTAAAACATAACACACTTTTGATCCAACATACAGAAACAGAGATTCTTATTAAATATTAAAATGCTTTATTGGCCGGCGCCGTGGCTGAACAGGCTAATCCTCCGCCTTGTGGCGCCGGCACACCGGGTTCTAGTCCCGGTCGGGGCACCGATCCTGTCCTGGTTGCCCCTCTTCCAGGCCAGCTCTCTGCTGTGGCCAGGGAGTGCAGTGGAGGATGGCCCAAGTGTTTGGGCTCTACACCCCATGGGAGACCAGGATAAGCACCTGGCTCCTGCCATCGGAACAGCGCGGTGCGCCGGCCGCAGCGCGCTACCGCGGCGGCCATTGGAGGGTGAACCAACAGCAAAAGGAAGACCTTTCTCTCTGTCTCTCTCTCTCTCTCACTGTCCACTCTGCCTGTCAAAAAATAAAAAAAAATGCTTTATTGTATATGAATCAAAGAAGAAATATCTTCTATCGAAAACTCGGCCTAAATTCATGGGCCAGTTTTCACCTAAATAATGTGGGTAGCACAATTTATTACTTAAAAACTTCATTGATTAACTGATTTTTTTATTTCAAAAATTGAGACTTAAGATATTGTTTCAGATTTAAAGGATTTCATGTCACACTATAAGGTGCTTGATTTGTAAAATCTGTTAGTTACTATTAAGAAGGTAGGGGACCTAAACCAGACTTCTTTTACTTTTTCCTTTTGATAGGAAATGAACCTCAGACTTATTGACCTGTCATAACTATGACTTCATTACAAAGTCCAAATGGCCTATACTTGAAGATCACCTGTAGTGGAATGAGAAGGCCATGCCAAGGTAGCCACTGGCAGGCAAGCATCAGTTAGTCAGGAATGGCTTTGAAACTGCCTGGCGACAGGCTGTGATTGGATGTCTCTGGAGACTGCCTGGCGACAGGCTGTGATTGGATGGCTCTGGAAACTGCCTGGCAACAGGCTGTGATTGGATGGCTCTGGAAACTGCCTGGCAACAGGCTGTGATTGGTTGGGGTATAGACCGCCCCTTGACCAGATTGTCTGGTCTTGGCTATATAAGTGTTGTATCAACTGTAATAAATGAGTCTGCAGGCTGCTCGCCTCAAGCCTGCTCTCACCGGACTCCCGGGGTCTGTGTGTTGACTCCGCGCCTCTTGCCCCCACCACGCTGCTCTTCTCAGAAACGAACCCACTGCTACATTGTGGAGAAATCAACTGCAACATCTGGTGCGCCAACGTGACTGGGAAAGAGACAGCGTGTCGGACTCAGCGAGGTCCCCCCTGGATTTCGGCAAGTAGGCCCCTCAGTGTTTTGTGTGCTGTTCGGTTCTGTGAGGGTGAGCACAGAACCCCCTCCTATGCCCCTTTCCTTGTCCTTGTCCTCGGTCTAAGTGACCCCAGGTTAGCACACACCACCCTGAAGCGTACGTCGCTTCTCGGCTCCTCCTTTTACTTTTGGTTCGCCCGGCGAATTCACATAAGGGACTGATCATCCCAGAATTCGGAACCAAGTCATCTTCCCTCACTCGAGAGAGGTGACGCTCCGGAGACACCGTGTGGGCATACGGCCTTGACCTAACAAATCAAGGAAGTCCCCCACTAAGCACAGGACATACGTACGATCTGATACACCACTATCTGTTTGTCTAGCATAGGGAAACCTCCTACAAAATGCCATCCACAGTTGAGGTGCTAGGAATTTGCTTTGTTACAGTAGCAGTGCTGTATGTGTCTTTCCTCTGGCTAGAGTTGGCATACCGTGCGCTCTTAAGTGCTCAGATATGGGAAAGATACCCCCCTCTCAGAATCCTGTGCAGATTATCAAAGATCGTGAATCTGTGAGTGATAGGAGCCTGACACTCCAGGTCCCTGTCTCACAGACAATGGTTAATGACTTCGGGAGAAAGAACTCCGACAGTGAAAAAAACAACGTAGCAAACAAGGTAGCAATGCCTAGTCAGCCACCCCCCACATACCCGTGGGATGAACTAAGAGGACCTCTACACAATAACTCATGCGAGGTCATCCCATCCGCACCCAGTGAGGATCCCCACATTTGTGGCAGTCCTTGGGAACTCCAAGCTCTCAGGACAGCTGCTAGATCCCATGCCATCAGCATGTTTGCTGCTAATGTTGAAGTGTACGCAAAATTCAGACCCTGGATTCCAACGCCTATAAAAAGGCTTCTATTAACCAAGGGTCGAGGATATGCTTGTGTCTTTCCAGAGAATGCAGAACAGCCCATTTGGGTACCAGCCAGAAACATCAAGCCTGCAACTGACAGCCAACCAGAACCAGCTGAACAAGACCGAAACTCCGCCTTGTTAGCAGACGCACCTTCCCTATCATCCTACCCTAAGAAACTGCCCATAGCCACATCTGTTACCATTGTGTACCCCACTAGCTCTGGTCAGCCACTCCAATGGCCCACAACCTGTGTGCGGTCATGCCATTCCTGATAACCATTATTCCTCATTCCTAGCCCTATCTGAGCAAGCAATCCTGTGGTCTCTCGATTTGAGCGCTGGTTAGTCAATGACGGGTAAGATCCCCTGGGGGACAACCTAAGACAGGCACAGCTGCGTATGGAGACCACATAGAAACGGGGTCAACAATGGTATGGCCAAGAATCATGCCTCCCGTTGCTCAAAAATAAACGAAAAGGGGGAAATGTAGTGGAATGAGAAGGCCATGCCAAGGTAGCCACTGGCAGGCAAGCGTCAGTTAGTCAGGAATGGCTTTGAAACTGCCTGGCGACAGGCTGTGATTGGATGTCTCTGGAGACTGCCTGGCGACAGGCTGTGATTGGATGGCTCTGGAAACTGCCTGGCAACAGGCTGTGATTGGATGGCTCTGGAAACTGCCTGGCAACAGGCTGTGATTGGTTGGGGTATAGACCGCCCCTTGACCAGATTGGCTGGTCTTGGCTATATAAGTGTTGTATCAACTGTAATAAATGAGTCTGCAGGCTGCTCGCCTCAAGCCTGCTCTCACCGGACTCCCGGGGTCTGTGTGTTGACTCCGCGCCTCTTGCCCCCACCACGCTGCTCTTCTCAGAAACAAACCCACTGCTACATTGTAGAGAATTCAACGGCTAAAATCACCATCCATTTTACTTCTAGACTTTGCTTTCCATT
Source organism: Lepus europaeus (assembly GCF_033115175.1). Lineage (NCBI taxonomy): Eukaryota > Metazoa > Chordata > Mammalia > Lagomorpha > Leporidae > Lepus > Lepus europaeus. The sequence goes on along the minus strand of NC_084851.1, from coordinate 26,503,703 downwards.
AGAAAATAAGTATGAACATTGAAGCTGGAGCTTTCTGATCAAGCAAATGGATAGAACACATTTCAGAAAATGAATCCAATGTTCTTAGAAAACAATTCTAAATCAGAAACACCTTTCATCTTTTCTTATTTTTGTAATTGGAGCAAAATCTGCAACATTATTAAGATTGACTTCTGATACACTTTTGTGGGGTTAGGTTTTTACATCTTTTCAGTCATTTCTCCTATTTAACTTAAAGTATTGAACTTCTGTTAAGAATTCCTTTTTTTTGGGAGGGGGGAGCCACAACAACACAAAAGTTACACTTTGTAAATTCACATTTATGAAATAAAAAACAAAAACAAAAAACCAAACCAAAACAAAAAAACAAGAAGCAATGGGTAGGCCAATGACATCTAATCTGGGGGTCAGGACTATCTTTTGGGAATGGGTCACCTAAAATGGCACCATGGCACCCAAATTAAACAAAGCTGTGATGTTCTGTATGCCCAAGCCTGGATTCCCATCTTCTTCAGAATCTTCTAGCAGATGGAAGTCAGAGTTGATGAAGAACCAAGTCACATTAAAACAGCACTGACTGAAAAAAAATTTGAACTGAGAGATCGTCTTCTTCATATGGTGGTGAACTCAGCTATCCTACATGACCAGGGAATGAACTTACCATTATCTTGATGCCAAAATGTACTGATTCATGGAGAAGATTGAGGTTGCAGCAAGATGTACTACAGGGAGTTCTGTTCAGGGTTAGGCACAGCAGAATTTTCTGGGGCATGAGATGAATTGGGAAATATTACAATGTAGAGATGTCCACTGTTATAATATAAGACAAACCTTCTTTCACTCTTATGAATGGAAATTCTCCTGTGGGCCATATGTATCAATGTTATGAATGAAACAGTAGAAGTGGTAAAAAAAAATTCCTTTTCATTCAATAGATTCACCCTCCTGTAATATATCTCTATCATTTGTCCTGTTAATCCTCCAGTGGTATCTATATTATTTTTATTATGTCTTCTCATCCAAACTATGACAATAAAACCATATGTTTCTTGAAGTACCTATCAAGTACTGCAGCTGGGTGGGCAGGCTGGCAGCAAGGGCAGCTCTGCTTTATGTCAGGCTCGGGCACAGGCTGCACTTCTCACAAATCTCAAGGGGCAGCATGTGCATCAGAGAGGTCCTGTTTATGGCCACCAACAGTTGGTGATTTATTCAGTGTTTCAACAAGAATTACTGACTAGGTTTAGTCAACTGTAAGGTGACCAAATGTGTGAAAAAAAGTAAATAGCCTTGACTCTTTCACAGCTCAGCTCTACCTAAGCAATCACAATTCAATATACAAAATAAAATGCATATATTTCCTTCCCAATGACACATAAAATTATTACAAAACTAAGATTAGTTTGTTAAATCAGTACAAAAACTTAGAAAAATGAATAAAATAATTAACACATAGAAATTTAACAAAATTACCACATGGCATTAACCCATTACTTCAGACTACTTAAACACATAAAGACAAAGTGAGAGGTAGACAATCAGACAGGAGCTGCGTAAAAATGGAAGGGGATAGCCACAAATTAAATACAAGACAAAAACACACTATAGCCTAGAAGATGGGTTGACATTAGATTTTGAAATTAAAAAGATCACAATTTTTGAGCAATGTTTAGTACAAAACCTGTTTGCTTTAATTTATAAGATTAAATTCTAATCTTATAACACTGTGTCTTTAATGTTACTGCATTACTGATGTTTAGAAATACATATAAAGAGGCCGGTGCTGTGGCTCATTTGGCTAGTGCTCCACCTGCACCACCAGCACTCTGGGTTCTAGTCCTGGTTGGGGCACCAGATTCTGTCCCAGTTGCTCCTCTTCCAATGCTGTGGCCTGGGAAGGCAGTGGAGGATGGCCCAAGGGCTTGGGCCCTGTATCCACATGGGAGATCAGGAAGAAGCACCAGCTCCTGGATGCTGGCTGCAGCATACCAGCTGTAGTGGCCATTTGGAGAGTGAACCAACGGAAGGAAGACCTTTCTCTGTCTCTTCCTGTCTCTCTCCCTCTAACTCTGCCTGCCAAAAAAATACATATAAAGATTTTTTTCTAGTGTCAGCCAACCAAATCCTACACAAGATTCATCTTCCACCAAACTTCTAAAACATTCTTGTATTACCTCACTTATTTCTTCTTAAAGATCACCAGCATTTTCAATTTAGGATGTGTATTACTTGAATTTCCCATGAATTGGCTTCTTTCTTGTGCCATAGCCTTATTTACCAAGACATTCCCATAACTAAAGCTTCATGTTTCTTTTTCCCCTACCGACAGGATTGTTGAATTTACATAAAAAATTTAAGAACACATAGAATTTTAACCTAGAGTTACTTAATTTTTTGAATATTAGAGGAATTAAGCATGAAACAAAAAATATTCTTGCTTTACAAAGTGCTGCTACAAACTCTAGAAATCTCAGGAAAACTCTAAAGTCTGGAAAATAAAGCATTTAAGCACAGAAAAATGTTATTAGTAAAGGACAGAAAAGCCCACCAATCAGACAATGGTTAGGCAAGAACATCAAATGAGAACAAGAAGGAAAGAAAAAGAGAATACAGGGATACCCTAGGTACCATAAGTAAGTCCAAGTCATTCTATAGAGGTGGATAGAGCCAGAAACTGGGTTGGTAACTTCTGGACACTTGGTTCCATTCTTCTGGTCCCAGTAGCTGGGTATTTAGCATCTGAGCACCTGGGTCCACCCATGCAGTTTCTCCCCAACCCACATGGCCCACTTTGTCCCCTTCCTAGGAGGTAGAGAAGACAACCAACCAGTAGGGTGCTGTCCAAGGGGGCTGATATTTTGAGAAAAGAGGGAATCTTCTCACCACCAAATTAGATCTAATAGGTACTCTGGGATGGGCTGCAAGGAATATCTGGGCAGGCTGCTGCCCAAGCATCCCTTCAGAGGGTCAGCCCAGGGCTCACAAAGATGAGTGCTTGGGGTGGGGGACACTATGTAGTGATGCACCAACTTCAGCATAAGTTTAAATGCAGCATGGTCTACATGACCCTGGGATTGCATTGTATATCAAAATTGCTGCCCTTACATTCAATGCTCAGATTCTTGGTGCCTGACAGGGTCTCGATCCCAAGCATCATGTGTTAGCCATGCCATCACATAGGAAGAAGAAAATAGGCTTCACACTGAACAGGCTTGCTTCACTGCTGGTGCTCCAGTGGAAACTGCTTTGCAGCTTGTGCATTGTGCTCACAGTCAGCTGGTACTCACTCTTAGACCTCAATGTCTTGAGGCACAATCCTGTTTCCAGGGATAATTCATCCCAATAGAGGGAAAACTTGGATGACTCTCAGGCATAAAGGCAATGTGGAGCTGTCTCACAGCCTCTACATTAGCAAATACTATACCCCAGGACTCTCATACCAAACTGAAGTCTCCTGCCTTAGGGCTGTCTCTGTCTTCAGGATGAGGCAGTGGACAGTTGTAGCTCATGGTTTGCAAAGATGTTGGAAGCCAGGAGTTCCCAAAGGGGACTTCATGTGCTTATTGCTTAGTCTTTGTTGCCCCAGGCCACCTGGATAGGAATGAGGAAGGAGTTTCAGAGCCAACATGGTGGCAGAAATATACTTGATACAAGCTAAGGCAAATCTGGAGATCTCAATGGGAGGTAGAGTTCTCTGTGCACCCAGGAGCAGCATGCCTCATAGTGCCTTTCAGAGATGGGGGCCCAGAAGCCAGCATGTCTTTCAATGCCTGCTTTCTCAAGCAAGAGGCAAGATGCCAAAGTGCCTTGGAGTTTATGCATGTTGAGGAGGAATTAGGATATGAGGAGTTCAAGTGACAATGTTCAGCACTATGCCAGCAAATTAGAAGATTCAAGGCACCTGCTAATGCACCTCCAGGGATGCAAAGTACATGTGCTCCCTGATGTGCAAGCATGCTTTGGGAGCATGATGTCTGGCACTGCAGGTGCGACAGGACATGCAGGCATATAGCAGAAGTCAGGGCTCATATCCATTTTTCCCTGACAAATTCCTCATTCCTTCATCTGGCACAAACATGCCCTATCATTATCCACACCACTATTTCACTATTTGGTCACAGTTGCTGGCAGTTTGTCATGTGCCTTACCTCTACAGGTATTTAGCAGTCAACATAGAATTGTTGTAGAACCAAAAAAATCTGACAATTTAAACAAGGCAGATGGTAATGATGTGGCTTCTGCTGAACACTCAGAAAAAAATCTCAAAGTAGTGTAGGTAATGCAGTCAATCAGAAAAAAAAAACAAAACTGAGGTAGAAATTAGAATTAAAAACACCAAGGTTGGGACAGCTTTGCGTTGCAGTGGGATAAAAAATGGCCTACAGTGCTGACATCCTATATGGGCTCCAGTTCAAGTCTTAGCTGCTCTACTTAAAATCCAGTTCCCTGGCTGGTGCTGTGGCTTAACAGGCTAATCCTCTACCTTGTGGCACCAGCACTCCAGGTTCTAGTCCCAGTTGGGGCACCAGATTCTATCCCGGTTGCCCCTCTTCCAGGCCAGCTCTCTGCTATGGCCCGGGAGTGCAGTGGAGAGGATGGCCCAGGTCCTTGGGCCCTGCACCTGCAAGGGAGACCAGGAGAGGCACCTGCCTCTGGGCTTCAGATCAGCATGATGAACCAGCTGCAGCGGCCATTGGAGGATGAACCAACGGCAAAAAGGAAGACCTTTTTCTCTGTCTCTCTCTCTCACTATCCACTCTGCCTGTCCAAAAAAAAAAATCCAGTTCCCTGTGAGGTCCCTGGGAAATCAGTGGAAGATGGACCAAGCTTCTGGACCCCTAAACTCACCTCTTAGACCTAGAAGAGGCTCATGGCCCCAGCCTGATCAATTGTGATAATCTGGTGAATGAACCAGCAGATGGAGGATCTGTTTCTCCTTCTCTCCTTTCAAATTACTAAATCTTAAAAACAATGTTGCAAGAGTGAAAAAAAAATGATGCTGAAATTCATATGGAAACACTAGAGACCCTGGATAGCTAAAGCAACTGTATACAAAAACAAAAACAAAACAAAAAAACACACAAAGCCATCAGGCATCACAAAAATCTGAACATAGATCTACCATATGACTCAGGCTTCCCACTCCTGGGAATTTACAAAAGGGAAATGAAATCAGCAAATAAGAGTATATTTACCCCCATATTTATTGCTGCTCTTTTCACAATAGCTAAGACATGGAAGCAACTTAAATGCCCATTAACCAAAGACTGGATAAAGAAATTATGGGGCATGTACACTATGGAATTTTACAGCAGTAAAAAAAAATGAAATCCCTGAACTGCGATAACTAATAGAGCATCTAATAGGAGATCTGTAGAAGTGAAATTGACACTTTGAGAAGCAATGAGAACGGCCTTTATCTTGACTATTAAGGAACTTTTTTTCATTCTATTTGTTGAACTCTTAGCAGAGCTAATCATACGTGTATAACATCAATTAAAAATAGAACTCGGCCAGTTCCATGGCTCAATAGGCTAATCCTCTGCTTGTGGCACCGGCACCCTGGGTTCTAGTGCTGTTCAGGGCACTGGATTCTGTCTCAGTTGCTCCTTTTCCAGTCTAGCTCTCTGCTGTGGCCCAGGAGTGCAGTGGAGGATAGCCCAAGTGCTTGGGCCCTGCACCCACATGGGAGACCAGAAGCACCTGGCTCCTGGCTTTGGATTATCATGGTGTGCCAGCCACAGCATGCTGGCCGCAGTGGTCATTAGGGGGTGAACCAATGGAAAAAAGGAAGACCTTTCTCTCTGTCTCTCTCTCTCACTGTCCATTCTGCCTATCAAAAAAAAATAGAACTCAGTAAAAAAATAAGAGTGGGAATAAAGCTGTATAGTTTTGCATACATTCCTATGGACTTCTTACTAACAGTATAGTTTATAAACTTTGATTGGACCCCAATATTGGGTCCAACATGGGAAACAGTCCACACAGCAGACTCATAGAATGATAATCACTTCAAATAGCACTCTTGACCTCAGAATCAGCCCTTCATTCTGGTTTGGCTGAAATGCCCATGAGAGTAATTCAGGCATGGAACACTACAACACCATGGCCAAAAATGTCCTATATGAAGGATATCTTTGTGTGAAACCCCTGTGGAAAGAAGTCACCAAAGAAGGACGTACTTTTCTCTGAAGCAAGAACTTTCACTTTGTGTATGGCCTTTTCTAAATACTGATGGTGTTTGAGGATTCAAAAGGCTTCCATAGCCCAGGCAGTTTATGTCAAGAGCCTCAGGCATGTTAATTGTTAAATTAACAACAGGAATCACTGTACACAAACTTCATATGCAGGACTTCTATCCTCAGTGAGTTGTAGTATGCGAGTTAAACTTGTTCTCAATTTCGTGTGTGTGCAAATTGTTGAAATCTTTACTTAGAGTTGGTCTTCTGTTTATTAAATAATTGAAAATGAATCTTAGTGGAGAATGGGACTGTGCATGGGAGACAGTGGGTGAGGAGGGACTGGATTATGGGTGCAAGAGTGTTGTACTTATGAAATGCATGAAGTCTGTTATAGTTAAATGAAAGGTTTCTTTGGGGAAAAAGCAGGACAGGTTTATAGTGCATTGGTAACTAGAATACATATGCTTTATTGTAAGAAATATGAATCCAGAACATAATGAATTAAGACTCAGGTTCTTGATGGGGAGTGCATATGATGAGCCTGGAACCATGTAAAATAATTCTAGTTGAAAACCCTGTAGGCTATAATGGAAGGTCTGGGTTTTGGACAGTGTGTGACTGCAATACACATGCTGCTGGCAGTCTTCTATTCCTAGAGCTCACTAGCTAGCTGCCTATATCATCAGATAGTACCATGAAATAAAACAGAAGTCAGAACATTGGTAAATGTAAACATTGGTAAATGTAAACAGGCATAACCACAATAGAGTGGCAGGAGAGCTACAGAATGAATAAGGACAAAAATAAACAGAACTATGGCCAGCATTGTGGAACAACAGGTTAAGCTGTTGTGGGCAATGCTGACATTTTGTATTTAAGTGTTAGCTGGAAGTCCTGGCTACTTTGTTTCTCACTCACTACATTGCTAATACTCCTATAAAGGTAGTACTTGATGACCAATATGTTTGGGGCCCTGCCACCCATGTGGGAGGCTAAAATGGAATTTATGCCTCCTGGCTTTGGTCTCACCTAGACATGGCTGTTTCAGCCATCTGTGGGAGTGAAGCAGTGAATATAAGAATTCTGCATACATGTTTTCCTCTGTCATTGTCTTTTAATGGAAAAAAAATTAAACATTGGCCCAGAAACAATCCCAGGAAGACAGTTGGGACATTAGGCCACCAAAGCAATACTTATGAATCCTCTTCAATCTATAAATAGATTGGTAATATGGACTAATTAGACAGTCTACACACAAATCTGGGATTCACATGACTGAAAAAGTCACAAGACAAATCCTACCAAGTAGAAAAATCCCAACATCCAACTCTAATAGTACAGCATTATGGCTGGCATATGAGGTAACACAACTGTGGTCACATTACTGATCTGTACTAGAATAAATAGGGGAAGACTCATGGGTGGGCAGTGAAACAGTTATACCAAATACTTTGCAAATGTTAGGCTTGTATTTCAAACTGAGTAGTATAGAATGGGTATTTATTTACAAAAAATTACATGTGGATATCGTCCCTACTCATAATAAGTGCTGGTAAAACAGCAGAGTATATGGCACAGAGACTAATGTAGATTTCAAAGAGTGCATAGCCAGCCTCTGCAGTGCAGTGTTACACCCTCATGTGAATTCCCTAATACCTACAGAGATGTGATGTTAAACAGGTGTTTTTCCTCCTTCATTACTGTTTTGCAGAATAATATGGAGTAATTTTGCTAGCATTTATTTTATGTATTAATAATTTTGTGGATAATTTTGCTGATGCTTGTTGAAATCTGCCTCAGAGTAAAAGCTTTGTCCACTTCCACTGCCTTTGTAGAGTTTTTCCTCTAAGATCTCTGATAGTGAGATCTGGCTTATTGTAGAAAGTTTTCCTATATTCACATGTTTCTCACCTGTGAGTTCTTTGATGTGTGCTTAACCCTGACTTCTGGCATCAAGAATTTTCATAATCACTTCATTAAAAGGTGTTTTTCCTTTTTGTGAGTTCTGCTGTCTGTTGAGATGTAGCTTCTGGCAAAAAGTCTTTTCTTATCCATAGCATTGACAAGTTATCTCTTACATGTGAGTTCTTTGATGCCTTCTGAAGTTTGAACTCTAAAATGTTTTTCCACATTCATCACATTGATAGAGTTTCTCCCCTGTGTGAACACTCTGATGTGTAATGAGTTGTGAGTTATTACAAAAGACTTTTCCACAGGCATTGAATTCATAAATTTTCTCTGATCTATGCATTCTCTGATGGGTAAAGAGTTGTGACTTCCAGCAAAAGGGTTTTCCATGCATTTTGCATTCATAAATCTTCTCCCTCTTATGTAGAGTGAGTTGTGACTTCTGGAAAAAGAATTTTCCACAGGTACTACATTCATAAGTTTTCTCCCTTTTGTGGATCTTCTGGTGTACAATGAGTTGTGATTTTCGGCAAAAGGCTTTTTCACATGTATTACATTCAAAAGGTTTATCCCCTGTGTGAATTCTCTGATGTGTAGTGAGGTTTGACTTGCAGCGAAAGGTTTTTCCACACATTTCACATCCAAAAGTTTTCTCATTTATGTGAATCTTCTGATGTGAAGTGAGATTTGACTTTTGGATAAAGGCTTTTCCACATTGCTTATATTCATAAGGTTTCTGCCCTATGTGAATTCTCTGATGTACAGTGAGATTTGACTTTCAGGAAAAGGCTTTTCTGCATATATCACATTTGTATGATTTCTCCTTTGTGTGAATTCTTTGATGTGAAATAAGGCTTGTTTTCCAATGAAAGTCTTTTCCACATGTATTACATTGATAAGGTTTTTCCCCTGTGTGAATTCTCTGATGTAGAATGAGTTGCGACTTCCAATAAAATGCTTTGCCATATGTTTCACATGTGAAAGATTTGTATCTTGAGTGAATCATGAGATTTGTAGTATCTGACCTCAGGTAAATGGATTTCCCACATTCAGTGCACCCAGAGGGCTTTTCCCCTTTCTGAGTTCTATGATGGATAGAAAGGCAGGATTTACAATTGAAAGATTTTCCACAGGGGTTACAAGAATAGATTTTTCTTCCTGTATGTGTTCTTTGACTTGTGGTAAAATATGATTTGTAAATGAGAGTATCCTCATACTCAAAAGAATCATAAAGTTTCTTTCCTGTGTGTGTTTGTTGAGGTTTACTGTGGTAGGACTTTTTCTGGAAAGTTTTCTTTACTTGTTCAGTTGTCTTTCCTACAGTGCCAACTGACTTATTACAGGTATCTCCCATATGAGCCTTTTCATCTGTAAAGAACACCCTTTTCCTGCTGAACACTTTGCCTCATACTGTGTTCAAACACCTGCTGAAAAGTCTGAATCTTGTGAGGCTGACTGATAGGCTCCCAGCATTCACTTGAGTTGCCAGGTACATTAGTGCCATCAGATTTCTCTGCAGCTTGCATCTCATAAGGCCTCCTAGGGAGAAGCAAATTGTGAAATAAATTATATATCTCAGCTTTCAGTAAAAATATGGCCTGAGCTTAAATTAAGTGTTGCTTTTTAGTTTAACTCTTGTGCGTTGATAAGTTGTTGTTTGTGATTAAAACTTGCCTCAAATTTATTTTTTGACTTTTCCAGTTGGTTCCCAATAGGTCATCCCTTCTGCAGGCTGAAATGAGAAAAATAAATGCTATATCCATGAAACATATCTAAGTGTTACTTGTAGAATGTTCAAGTAAAGGCAATGCAGTTTCCTAGTGGAATAGCATTTGAATAGGTCAGTAAAATGTATTCAATGTTGCCCTATATATCTTTTTCTTCATAATACACTAAGGTAATAAAACAAAGGAAGCTTTCCCAAATTCATACATTCAACTATGTTAAATGTTTTAAGTGGAGAGAGGGGCAAGTGATGTCAGGCAGTGGGTCAAACCATTTCTTAGGATGCATACATCCCGCAATAGTACCAGATGAGTCCTGGCTACTGTGCTTCCAACACAGATTCCTGCTAATGTGTCCTGGCAGGTAGCCAATGATGATTCTAAGTGTGTTGGAGCCTGTCACACACTTGAAAGACCCAGATTTACTGGCTTTTCATTTCAGGTTGGCCTCATTCTCACTGTTACAGGCATTTGGGCAATGAACCAGTAGATGGAGGACTTTCCTCTCATTCTCTATTTCTCTGTTACTGTCATTCTGCCATGCAAGGAGAACCTAATAAACATTTTCATAACTAAGTAAATATTTATAAAAGTTGAGAAACACTTAGTAGAAATACTTACCAACTATTTTATTTGAGTAATAAGCTGCATACTTCCCAGTAGCCATCATCAATTCTTATAAAAGTGAGTTTTCTTGCTTCCTTAATCATTCAGCTTTGAAGATGGGAAAACTTCATTTGATCACTTACTTATAGGTACCAGAGAAGGACATGTGTGTATCCCCTAAGCAGGACCATAACATAGAAACAGCATCCATTTTCTATGGTTGCTGCATGTTCAGTTTTTCCAAGGGAATGGCTATAGAGATCTGTGGGGTTTCTTAAGCAAAAACACCTCCTTTAAATGTTTGCAAGATTTATGTATTTTAGAGGCTGGTGCTGTAGTGCAGTGGGTTAAAGCCTTGCCCTCTGGCACCAGTATCCCATATGGGTGCCAAGTCTCAGCTGCTCCACTTCAGCTTCAGCTACCTGCTAATGTGCCTGAGAAAACAGCAGAGGATGGCCCAAGTCATTTGGTCCCTCTACCTGCATAGGAGACCCAGAAGAAACTAAGGACTCTTGGCTTCATATTGATTCATCTCCATGCATTGCAGTCAGTTAGGAGTGAACTGGCAGATGAAAGACTTCTCTCTTTCAAATAAATAAATAAATAAATAAATAAATAAATAAATAAACTTTAAAAAAGATTTGTTTATTTTAAAGACAGAGTTACAAAGAGAGGTGGAGAGAGAGTGTTCATCCACTTATTCACTCCCCAAATGGCTGCAATGGTCAGGGCTGTACTGTAGTGGAATGAGAAGGCCATGCCAAGGTGGCCACTGGCAAGCGAGCATCAGTTACTCAGGAATGGCTTTGAAACCCACCTGGCAATGGAGTCTGCCTGGCAACAGGCTGTGATTGGATGGATTTGAAACTGTCTGGCAACAGGTTGTGATTGGATGGCTTTGGAAACTGCCTGGCGACAGGCTGTGATTGGATGGCTTTGGAAACTGCCTGGCGACAGGCTGTGATTGGTTGGGGCATAGACCCCCCCTTGACCAGATTGGCTGATCTTAGCTATATAAGCTGTTGTACCAACTGTAATAAATGAGTCTGCAGGCTGCTCGCCTCAAACCTGCTTTCACCCAACTCCTGGAGTCTGTGTGTTGACTCTGTGCCTCTTGCCCCCACCACATTGCTCCTCTCAGAAATGAACCCACTGCAACATTGTTGAGAAATCAATGGCAACACTGTACCAGGGTAAAGACAGGAGCACAGAACTCCAAATGAGTCTCCCAGATATGTGCAAAGAAACATCTGCTGCTTTCCCAGGCACAGTACCAGGGAGCTGCATCACAAGTGGGGCAGCCAGGACTCAAGTTGGTGCCTGTATGAAATGCTGTCATTACAGGAAGTGGTTCAACATACTGTCACAATTTCAGCCCTACCCAACCTTTTATATGCACATTATGATGACAGCTTTCCACAGATTCCTAAGAAAACCTAGTACCTTCAGATTATCAATACCACAGAAGGCCCATAAATGTCCCATACATCATTTTTTGTATGCTTTCCAATCAATTTAAGGAAATATGTTCTGCCATTAGGGTGGTGTTCACCTTCTTTGAGAAGTATTTCCACCTCATTATGAAAGCAGCATACTTGGTATTCTCTCAGTTCTTGGTATACACTCTTGCTCTATAATTTGAAGTTCTGTCTTTCAATATTTGTGCTGGATACTCAGAATTCTCCCATTTTTACAGAAAACTGACTCTCTTATGCATTTCTAATCTATTACATTATAATCATATTTTAAAAGGAGCAGGAAAAGTATTACAGCAGGTTAACCTACTTCCTGCAACACTGGCATCGTATTTTCTTCATGATTTATTTATTTGAACTACAGGGATAGGGACAGAAAGAGAAACAAAGCCCATTCACTCATTCACTTTTCAATTGCTTGCAATGGCCATTCATTTTTGTACTCATTTATTTGAGAATCAGAGACAGAAAAAGGGAGAGAGGGGCTGCCACTGTGACATAGCAGGTAAAGCCACTGCCTGCAGTGTTGGCATCTCATATGGGTACCAGTTCAAGTACCAGCTGCTCCACTTCTGACTCAGTTCTCTGCTATTGCCTGGGAAAGCAGTAGAAGATGTACAGTAGAAGTACTTGGACACTACAACCATGTGGGAGACCCAGAGGAAGCTCCTGCCTCCTGGCATCAGATTGGCAGAAGCTGCAGCCAATTGGGAAGTGAACCAGCATTTGGAAGACCCCTCTCTCTCTGCCTTTCCTTCTTTCTCCATGTAACTGACTTTCAGATCAATAAATCTTTATAAAAATAGACAGAAAAAGAGAGTAAAGAGACAATGAGAAAGCTCGCATTCACTAAATTCAGTACTCAAATTTGTGCAACAGTAAGGCCTGTGCCTGGTCAAAACCATGAGTGGGAACTGAATTTCTGCAACTAATAAGAAATTAGTTCCTCTGTGTGATCCAATTTTTATAAGCATTGATAGAATAAATACATGAATAGGCCAGCGCCACAGCTCATTTGGCTAATCCTCCACCTGCGGCGCCAGCACCCCAGGTTCTAGTTCTGGCTGGGGTGCTGGATTCTGTCCCAGTTGCTCCTCTTCCACTCCAGCTCTCTGCTGTGGCCCAGGAAGGCAGTGGAGGGTAGTCCTGGTGCTTGGGCCCTGCACCCACATGTGAGACTGGGAGGAAGCACCTGGCCCTTGGTTTCTGGCCAGCACAGTGCCAGCTGTAGCAGCCATTTGGGGAGTGAACCAATGGAAGGAAGACCTTTCTCTCTGTCTCTCTCTCTCTCACTGTCTAACTCTGCCAGTCAAAAAAAAAGAATAATACATGAATAATTGTCTGAAGAAAAACAGGATGTGGCAGTAGGAAGAAGGACAAGTTTGAAAACAGGGGTGTATATAACCTAAAAATTAGTCTCGTTACAGGCAGAAATTGATTGCAATGGGGCTAGCACTGTGGCACAGTAAGCTAAAATTCTGCCTACAGCATCGACAACCCATATGGGTACTGGTTCATGTTCCAGGTGCTCCTCTTCAAATCAGCTCTCTGCTAATGGCCTGGAAAAGTGGTGGAAGATGTCCCAAGTGCTTGGGCCCCGGCACCCTATATGAGGCCCAGAGGAAATTTCTGGCTCCTGGTTTCAGATCAGCGCAGTTCTGGCCATTGCAGCCATCTGAGGAGTGAACCAGTGAATGGAAGACCTCTGTATCTCTGCCTCTGTCTGTAACTCTACCTCTCAAATAAATAAATAAAATTAAAAAAATAAATTGGTTGCATTGTTGGTAGTTCTGATAATGTATTCACCCAGAGGAAAACAACAGGCAGATGAACACAAAAATGATAGCCTGCTTGGAGACTGATGCATCACATTAGCTGTTCTCAGGACTGGGACTTGGGATACATAGTGAGAAATGCTCTACCCAGTCAACATTCTTTGAGATCTTTTCTATTCCAGTCTTCCTGTCCAATGGGTGCTGACTGACCTGACAGGCTCCAATTTAGGGGTTTTGTCACTGTCCATGACTCTGCTCCCTGTTCCAACTTGAAGATCACCTCAGGTTTGCTTTTGCAGTACCCTGTTAAAGGGAAATAATGCTGGATGTCATCAAATCATTAAGTTAGAGTTTTGAAAGACAACAGCTTGTTCACAGGGACTGTGAAACAAAATTGTTGATTTCAATCCTTTCCTCATGTTTCTTGGCCTCAAATCCTATGCTTATCCAGCATGTAATCTTTTAAAAAATTAATTTGCTTGCCACATGGGAAGTAACTGTTTCAGTTCAGCATGAGAGGGGAATATCACTCACCCAAAAACAACAGGCTCTTGTAAATCTCCATCATCACATCTTTGTACAGGGTCTTCTGAGAACTGTCCAGGTACTGCCACTCCTCCTGAGTGATGTCCACAGCCAGGTCTTCAAATGACACCAACATCTGCAACAGCACATTTTTTTTTGCTCATCATGCCAGTTCTGTCACAAAAAGACTAGGAGTGCATTTTTCTGTGTGCGTCTTCTATGCATCTTATATAAGATGCAGATGATTTTGGAATCTATATGGCAACAGAATGCAAAATTACAATGAAAATGTCTTGCTTCTATATTAATTTTATAATTTAAAAATCAGTGCAATGGATTGCTCCTTGTTATTCTGGAATTGCTCTTTCTCCTAATGATTTTGAAAAGAGCCCACACTGTAATCTGTAGACATACATGTAAGCATATGACTGAATTAGCATTAGATGAGTTACAGGAGAAAATGTTGAATATCAATTGGGAAAAGAAGCAATTTTTTAAAAAAATCAATTTTTCTGTATTATCAGGTCATTTATTTTATTGGAAACTTTTTAAAATTTATGCATAGTTTTTTATAATGTATTTTTCCATTAATTATTTGATAAATTTTTGTGTGTACTTAATGACTACCACAATTATGTAACCAAGGCATAAGCCAAATAATATTTACATCATGGACATAGAGTTTGAAGTAGGAAAAAGAATATCAGTAACATGTATCAGGTACAGGTCACTCTACTTCATATGTCTACAGGAAAATGCTGAGCTCATAAAAATATCTGAATCATACAAGAAAGAGATAAAGGGAAGAGGAAGAAACCAGAAACTTGAGGATGCATAGGAATGGAAAACTCTCAAAGCATTTTCATTTTGGCTTTTATTATAAGGTTGACAAGTCTTCCTTTTTCAATCTTACAGTTAAAATATACAGTAAGAAATAATTTGGAAAGCCAACACAATCATACTGAAACCCATGTTGACTTGAAAATTAAGGTTATGACCATGACAGCTATTGCTAAACCGTGTAAATGAATTAGTTGTTCTCAATAAAATTTTCAATTGTTCAAAATCACAGAAAGGAGATCACAAGGTGCATCTAAAAAACATGCTAAAACACTAGTAGCATAACCAGACAAAATGTCATGTTTCATAAGGCCGACACCTGGCTGGAATAACAAATACACTCACACACACAAATACACACACACATATGCACGTTCTAAAGGGTTATACTCTCAGAAACAACCAAATTTACTTCAAAAGTGCCAGAAGATAAAGTTATAAACAAGAAGCCAGCCAACAAGGCAGCCCAGCCCATAGGAAGCATGCTCTGTTCAGCCCTGGTCAACGAGTGTAATGTGGATAATGTTGATAATGGTTAAAGAAAGCTATTTCTGAGAAGAAACAATGATTCCTTGGAAAACAACAGGCTGAAGAGCTACCAAGGTATAGAATGAATGTGTCAGCAAAGACGGTGTCTCAATTACAGGGCACAGGCCTCTCTCCACATGTATCCTCAGGATGGTCATATTGAAATGCAACAGTGCTGCTATCCTCCAGATTTCCTAAATTTTTCTTTTAAAATGAAATTATTAAAAAGGAATGGCTGGCTGAAAATTTATATTCACTAAATAAAAAAAAAAGAAAAATGGTATTTAAAAGTTTATTTTCATACCAAAACATTGAAATCCTTGCAGTTTTTTCATAATATGCATTTTCTGTGAAATTTGTAAAGATCCCTCCCTCAGATACATGGATTTCAAAATATTTTTGAACCAAAATGAACACTTTTCTTTTAATTGTATTTCTTCCCTTAACTTTTCCAAGTACCTACATAGAACCCGCTAACTTTATAAGGGCTTTTGTGTCAGCAGCATGAGTTTGTGTGTGTGTTAAAGGTAATATTCTTCACTATGAACTATAGATTAAAAAGCTATGCAAATTGTCGGAGGCCACCCGACAAACCACACAGAGACACGCAGCACTCAGTCAATTCATCACCACATTTATTGCCTCGTCGCGTTCCAAGCCAAAGTAGGGGGCCCAGCGATGAGGGACTGGAGGCAGTCTCCCTAAGGAAACCCTTCAGTCTCCAGCCCCGAGCACACAGAAAGACAAGGATATATACCCCAGACCCCATACAGATAACATTCATTGTGTGCAATCATGCATAGCACAGGAACAGAGCAAGTTTACAAAGTAGCAATGATCAGGGTACAAGCTCTGCAGATAGAGCAAAGAACATCGTAAACCTTCATCAGAAGTCACATCCTGCCTGCAGGAATGTGGGATGAAAAATCTTGTGCCTTTGGCCTTCAGGACAATAAGCACAGGAAACAGGATTAGATAAGGGACAGCCTCAGCCTGCTGCATCTCATGTCGGGCCAGGGCCACTGGCCCCGACATCTCCCCCTTCTTGTTTGTGCAAGAATGGCCTGGTGTTTATGGTAACCGGTGTCTACACTGTCCAGAGGGCCACGGGGGAAAGCCCATCCCCCACAGGTCCCTCGCATTAAACGCTGAATGGTGTGGACTCGTGCCTGTCTTAGGTGCCCCGCAGCGCTTACTCTGCTTACCCGTCATCAAGGATACAGGAAGCATGTCCTGCCCTCTGTCTTAGGTTGCTAGAGAAGCCTGCAAGTGCTAACCCGTCATTGACTACCAGTCCACCCTAAGAACAGTGTAGGAACAAGCGTTCAATGAGGCAGTTAGGGAGAGAGCACACGAGGCTACCATGGCCTGGAAAGGCAGTGCACAAAACATTTTCCAACAATGCAAGCTAAAATCACAACAAGCAGTAACAATACCATTCCTAGGAACAATTCTTTAAGCCAAGAAAAATCAGGCAACCAAGATGTAAGCCAGTCAAAGAGGCCAGAGCCTTTATCCTGGGTGAAGTGTGCTGCCAATTCACATAGGTTTTGTATTTCTAGAGTAATACTGTATGAATTATCGGTAAGGTTGAAACAACACATGTTTTTTACTTGACTGCATTTTTTATGATGAAGTAATAGAAGATAATCTATGGCTGCCCTATTATCTAGAATACCCTGTCTCAGGACCTGCTGTTCATCGTTAAGCAGTGATAGTGCTTTAGAGGTGCTGTTGATGTTTTTTACCATAGCACAGGCCAATTTTACTACAGTCTTATAAGCTCCTACAGCTAAGCCAGGGACTCCTACAAGAGAGAAAGTCAGTGCGTCAACCTCCACCTTGGAAAACAAATTGACACTTGCATTGCATGACTCGTCTAAGGTCGTCAATGCATGTCTCTTACTGCGTACAGTCTGATTAGCGGTTAGCAAATCAGGAGAAGGAAGGAAAACAGTTAATCGACTAAGGCAACAATGGGTGTCATCAGACATGTTAGCAGGGATGTTGTTGAAAGTGAAATTGCCACAGGAGAAAAATCATCCTTCGGGAAGAGGGATGTGCCCTGTCCCATAGGAAATTGAAAGAGTTTTGTTACAATGCAAACCATTTCCCAAGATCGTACATTTTGAGGTACAGTTTTTTATGTCCGCACAAGTGTCATTTTCGGTGACAGCTATTCGAGGAGTCCAAAGCCGTATCTCTTTTGCAGGTATTTTATATGACGGAGTACCCCAGTTATATGAGTCCTGATAAGTCACGATTTTGTTAGGGAATCAAGCAAAGAATGTAAGTTTTTTGAGTTCCTCTGCTGGATGACAGACGGGCAGAAGGCATGAACCTAAAATGGTTCCCACATGTAGATCTTGTTGAAGGCAGATGTTGTCAGAACCTGCAATTTGGGCGAGGCACATCCAAATGTTATCAGATGCAAAGGAGGCTCCACGAATAGCAGTCAGATCGCCACAGACCATAAGGCATAGAATTAACTGTCTCCCCTGCATCCACTCCATCTCCAATGACTGGTGATTGTATGTCTTCTTTCGGAGCCCAGGCGGCTGCGTTGCAGCCTATGAAGAAAAAGAAAAAAACAAGCGATGCCTCGTGACCTATTTGTCTGTAGTCATGGGCGATTGGTTAATTTCAGGCACATAACCTGCGTCAGTACAGGGTAAAGGCACAAATTGGTGCGTCAACCGTGTCGGGACCCAGATGTTTTCCACGTCAGAGGGTGCAACTAGGACCGCACCACGCTCCTTCCGGAGGACAGGATCTGGGCCCTTCCATTCACCCGTCACTATGTCCTTCCACATAACTAATTCCGGAGCGGTAGGCGTAGTATTCCCAGAACTTGCAGCTGGCACAGGAGATTTTTGACCTCTTATATTACCAAAACCTGTGTTTCCTGAGGTTGTTCCGGAAGCATGCAATTCTGCAGCGGTTAAGCCTGAGGTCTTGAGCATTAAAAAATTGAGAGTGAAGAGAGCTATGGCAAGATGAGTTTTAGGGGAGTGGAACTGCTTCCCTATTCTCCCTTTTTGCTTTATAAGAGTGGCTTTTAAAATACCATTGGCCCGTTCTATAATGCCCTGTCCTTGGGGGTTGTAAGGGATCCCCGTGACGTGATGGATAGAAAAAAGGGCCAAGAATTCAGCAAAAGTTTGTGAGGTGTATGCTGGGCCATTGTCTGTTTTTAGGGTGCGGGGAATGCCCCAATTAGCAAAACAGTGAAGTAAATGGTCTTGAACGGCAACCGCATTTTCCTTGGCTGCCGCCGTTGCCATGATGACACGAGAAAAAGTATCTACTGTCACGTGAAGACAGGATTGTCGGCCAAAGGGAGGGAAATGAGTCACGTGCATTTGCCAGACATCATTAGCATAAAGACCTCTGGGGTTGATGCCTTCTGATGGTCTAGGGATGGAGGTAATGCACAACGGGCAAGCTCGGATAATTTGAAGAGCTTCTCGCCTGGAAAGGCCATAACACTTGCACAAAGTGTGTGCATTAACATGCCACTGTTGATGAAAATTTTGCGCTTCCAAAAAGGTAGAGCATATCAATGAAAACCTGGATAAAACATCAGCTTGTCGGTTACCCTCAGCCATGGGCCCTGGGAGGTTGGTGTGGCCCCGGATGTGGGCAATGAACACTAGTTGTTGCCTTTGTCATAAGGCAGCCTGAATGGTAGTTAAGTACTGGAATACCGTAGATTGAGGGGCTATGACAGCAGGATGATCGAGGCGACGAACGGCTTGCACCACATAGTAACTATCACTGACAATATTAAGAGGTTCATCATAAGTACACAAGACTTTTGCCACGATTGCTAATTCTGCATGTTGAGGAGAGTTGGAGTCCATTACTGTTTTTAACACTCCTTTGTCACTGATCGCAGCACCGTCAGTATAAACTGTTAACGCGCCAGTGAGGGGGCTGTTAGTTACCTTTCTATGAAATTGAAGTGGGGTCTCCTCACAGAATTTAAGAATTGAATTAGAGGGATAGTCATTTATCGATATTGAGATTTAGCGTGGTGGCCAGGTATGCCCACTCCCAATTCTCTTGACACCAAAGCTCTTTAGCCAACGGGAGAATAATGCCAATGGGATACATACCTAAACACTGCATAAAGCGTTCTACGGTGGTCAGGGCCAAGGAGCCCAAGGATTGAGAGAGCTGCAATATATTGCAAGGCTGACTATGGGAAGGGTAAACAAAGCTTAAGATGGCTCCCTGCCACAGGACTGCATAAGGACGGTCTTTTACTATGTAGATAAGAATTAGAAGTTTCTTTGTTAGATCTCTCCTTTGAGCGTCAGTTTGTTTTAAGGCCTTCACTACCATCTTTATTGCCTGCAAGCTCTCCGGAGTTAGCTTACACAGGGAAGTTAGGTCAGGGTCACCCTTAAGTAAGTTAAACAAGGGACTCAGTGTGGAGGTGGGTAACCACACATAGGGCTGAATCCAGTTGATGGAACCACATAACTTTTGTAATTCATTGAGTGTCATAAACTCTGAGTAAGTAATATGGCAATCCAAAGGGCTCACTCTGTTACCCTCAATCTTAAGTCCTAAATATTGGAGAGTGTCACCTTCTTGTATTTTTTCTGGAGCTATGTGGAGATCCCATTTGGCTAAATTTTTACTTAAGTGAGTAAACATGAGTTTAGCATCTTTATCTGTGGGAGCCGCCAATAAGATATCATCCATATAGTGAAGAATTTGGAACGCAGGGAAAGCCCTGTGTGTAGGTGCTATAGCAGCATGAACATACAGCTGACAAAGAGTGGGGCTATTTGCCATACCCTGGGGGAGCACCTTCCATTCATACCGGTCAAAAGGGGCTGCATTGTTTGTGGAAGGGACGACGGAAAAGGCGAACCGTTGTCGGTCTACCTTGGCAAGCGGTATAGAGAAAAAACAATCCTTGATATCCAAAACTATAAGGACCCAATCCTTAGGCAAAGCAGTAACCAGCGGAAGCCCTGGCTGTAGAGCTCCCATAGGCTGCATTTGTTTGTTAATGGCTCTGAGGTCATGTAGTAAGCAAAATTTCCCAGACTTTTTCTTTATAACAAATATAGGTGTGTTCCAAGGAGATGTGGACGGTTGAATGTGTCCTCTCTCCAACTGTTCTGTGACCAGGGCATGGACCGCAAGCAACTTCTCTTTCGTAAGGGGCCATTGAGGAACCCATATAGGGTCTTTACCTATCCAGGTTATTGTCAAAGCTTGTGGTCTTACAATGGCCCCCAGGGAAAACCCAGACCACAACGATCCATTTGCCCAGTCACCGGGATGGGTTGGGTGATTCCTTGTTCATATTTTCCTAGCCCCTTCCCTGGTCTGTAACCTGTCTTTTCCATGATGTTCCATGCTACGTTAGACTCATTAGTTAACCTGTAGTAATGTTAATACATCCCTCCCCCAGAGGGTCACAGGCACATCACATACATACGGCTGAAATTGCCCAGTATGTCCCTCCTCATCTGTCAAAGTAAGGACAGCGGAACTGCGAGCCGGTGTCACAGCAATACCTAGTCCTACTAAATTACCCTCTGATTCTTGTTGAGGCCATTTCCGTGGCCAGTCTGTATTAGCTATGACAGACACATCAGCTCCCGTGTCCAACAACCCTCTAATTTGTTTGCCTTTAATTGTTAAAACATAAAATGGCCTGTGATCTAAGGTCATAGAAAGAGTGGCTAAATGTCCTTGTTCCCCTCTGTTATCTTTAGGGTTCGGCCACCAGAGAAATTGTGCAATGGTATCTCCATCATTGATTACAATGGGCCCGCGCTGGGTGCTGGCGAGAAGGAAAAACTTACTAGCAGGATTAGTGATTAGGCCAGGAACAATTTGGATCCCTTTTTGTAACTGTGTTGCTTTTCCTAAAAGGATGCCCGCTCCGATTTGAGATGGTAAATTGTCTTTGTTGAGTGGAATCGCCTGCAGACCCATGGCAGGTGTCAAAATTACTGGGGAAGTGGCTGTCACCTCCCCCACCATTACTCGGAATCGCTGAGTGTCTGAAATTGTGGCTGCCTGCATTCGAGTGACGCCTTGGGTCGGGCCCTGGCAGCAAGGGCCCTTTGGAAGTTTTTTTGATTCCTTCTTTCAGGTAGGGGATTTCCTTGTTTATCCTTTTTTGAGTAACAATCACTGGCCCAATGATTACCTTTGCCACATCAGGGACACAACCCTGGCTGACTGCTAGAAGCTCGGCATCTAGGAGCCATGCATTCTCTCTTAAAATGCCCAACTTTGCCACAGTTGAAACAAGTACCAGCCCGATTACTGGCACCCCCGGCACGCTCATTTTGAGTCTCGAGCCGCGTCGAGTATACTCCAGCTGCGACATCATCCTGCACATCTCTGCAAATTTTCATGAAAGTTGTTACATCTTTGTGTTGCCAGGGTCGCAGCGCCTCATGGCAATGCTTGTTCGCATTTTCATAGGCCAATCTGTGTAATAGAGGGGCTGCTTCCACAGCATTTGCGAACAAGTTCCCAGCAGCCTCATAAAGCCTATTTACAAAGTCCGCATAACGTTCATTGGGTCCTTGAAGAATTTTTGTAAGACTGTACCGAATTTCCCCTTTTTTGGGTATCACCTTCCATGCCCTCATACCACAGTCCTTAATTTGTTGTAGAAGTTCCACTGGGTATCTAACCTGCACTGCATTGGTATTAAAATTACCAATGCCCAAAATCATGGCCTCAGTCCAATGCCTACAGGCCCCATCAGAACGAGCATTTTCAGCAGCTTTGCTTATAGCCAGCTCCTGGAACCCTGCCTGCCAGAGGAGGTAATCCCCTCCAGCGAGAACAGCATGTGTCAGGTTGCGCCAATCATTAGGTGTAAGTCCCTGGCTGGCAAGCATGTCTAGAACTTGATAAGTAAATGGGGCTTGTGGTCCATACATGGTGACTGCCTTTTGAAGTTCCTTGAGCTGTGAAAAGTCTATGGGGGCCCAGCCTCTATCCCCATTGGCATCCTCTGTGATTGGGAAGACTGCCTTTGGGTCCTTAAATTCCTTCCACCCTCTAGCATGTTTCTTTCTTTTCCTCTCCTGACTTGCCGCACGAGCATGAAACCCCCACTCTGGTCTTATTCTTAAGGAAGGATGGGGCTGTTCCTTAGGCAATAGCTGAAGTACTCTGGGCTGGCCTGTAGGCTGTTTGCGTCTCCTCTCTCCAGTCCTTTTAGCTCTGTCTCTGCCCCTGTCTGGTCCAACTAATGACGTATCTGTGTCAGCTTCTGTCTCACTCGAGGAAGAGGAGGAGGAGGAAGAGGAGGATGTGGCCTCGCCATCAGAGGGATAACCCGGAGGTGGCCCGTCCCCCCACCAAGGTTCTGGGGGCTCAGGTTCTGGTGGGGCTGAGGGCGCCACTGCGGGCCTCCTATGCCCAGTTTGGTTGGTAACCTCTTCAGCCTCACTGTCTCCTCTTTGGCTATTAGCCCTGTTTTCCTTTTCCATGCACTCAAATGCTGCTAACAAGCACTGTACCGCCACCTCCTGATCACTTTCAAAAGCCTAATCAATGCATCGCCACAAACGCCATGCCTCTGGTGAGAGCTTCTTTCCCTTAAGATGTTTTCTCAGCTCTCTCCACCTTCTATGTGTGAGGAGGCATTCCTCAGTAAACCAAGGTGTATGGCTCCTTACGATGTCAATAAAGTCAGAAATATTTTGTCCTGCAACCGGCGTCCCGGTGCTTTTTAACAAGGCCTTTATTATCCTTTTTATATTCTGATGTGACTGTATATTTCCCATGGCTATTGGAGAGGATCCCCGGGCAAGCCCTAGTCTGCCATGCCCTACTCATGCTTATGTGCCTCCCTTTTAATCCCTATGGCCTGCTACCACCACAGCCTTCCATCTTACAGAGGCTTACCTGTGGATGAGATGAATCCGAGTCACGGCACCAGCTGTCGGAGGCCACCCGACAAACCACACAGAGACACGCAGCACTCAGTCAATTCATCACCACATTTATTGCCTCGTCGCGTTCCAAGCCAAAGTAGGGGGCCCAGCGATGAGGGACTGGAGGCAGTCTCCCTAAGGAAACCCTTCAGTCTCCAGCCCCGAGCACACAGAAAGACAAGGATATATACCCCAGACCCCATACAGATAACATTCATTGTGTGCAATCATGCATAGCACAGGAACAGAGCAAGTTTACAAAGTAGCAATGATCAGGGTACAAGCTCTGCAGATAGAGCAAAGAACATCGTAAACCTTCATCAGAAGTCACATCCTGCCTGCAGGAATGTGGGATGAAAAATCTTGTGCCTTTGGCCTTCAGGACAATAAGCACAGGAAACAGGATTAGATAAGGGACAGCCTCAGCCTGCTGCATCTCATGTCGGGCCAGGGCCACTGGCCCCGACATCTCCCCCTTCTTGTTTGTGCAAGAATGGCCTGGTGTTTATGGTAACCGGTGTCTACACTGTCCAGAGGGCCGCAGGGGAAAGCACATCCCCCACAGGTCCCTCGCGTTAAACGCTGAATGGTGTGGACTTGTGCCTGTCTTAAGTGCCCCGCAGCACTTACTCTGCTTACCCGTCATCAAATCAGTAAAAAAAAAAAGGAATGGCTGTTGTGATTATCCTCCTCATTTTTAAATCATGTACACTGATTAAAACAAAGCAGTCACCTTGTCTACTCATGACAACACAGGTCTAACAATCAAGAGAAGCCACATCTGGATATGTTACATTTCTGGTTTCATTTACAGAACTTAGATTTGATTGCAAAGTTGAGAATAGATGATATTTTTTAAGTTTGTCTCTCTAGGTATGGAATGAAGTTAAGATACTTGTGAGAGAAGATTAACTGATGTGTGGTGACCATTGCTCACTCAACTTCAGTATTGTTTCTTGTGAGAAAATCACATATCCTCTCCCAGTCTAGAACTCACACAAGGTCACATGATTCTCACTCAGCAAATATCAGTAGATATGAATTGTGTCACTTCTAGGAGAGCTTTCCTTGGTCCAATGCTTTCTATATTCTCCAATCACAAAGATGAGCATTTCTAGTAAAGGTCACTATAGCAGGATGAAGAAAAATAGGAGATCTGAAACACACTTTAAATGTGGAAGTCCTGCAGTGTCTGGGAGTCACTTGTCACCTAATTATACCCTAGTTTTTCAACCCTATTGTTGTGAGACACTAACAAATAGAGCATCTATTACAGCAGTTCACTTTAATAGATGGATATCTCTAAGTCCATGGAAAGGGGCAAGAAATGCACAGAGGCTAGGGGTTATAGACTTTTCAGTAAATTGTGTTGAAAACGTACATAAAATTAAAAGTGAATCCACAGTTCACACTGAGTACTTGACAACTTCAGAATTATATGCAGTGTGTGATTAATAATCTTAGATTAGGAAAATCTATTCTTACTGAAACTCAATATGCAGAAACTATGCAAGCTCAAATTCAAGGGTAGAAAACTCAGCAGAGTTTTTAGAGGTAGAAGATATGAAGCATGAGAGGTTAAATCCAATGCCAAAAATGACTACAGAGGAAGGAGATTTTTTCACTCTTATTTTACTGAGGATACAAATATCTTCCATGGGAATGGGTCTCATTAATATGGAATCTCAGATAAAAGCACTAGAGACTCAGTGATGTGTGAGATGGTAGCAAGTGGTATGGTACATATGTAACTGCAGACCTCACTGGGAGTAGGATCAGAGAAATATATCCTAAGCTAGTGAAAATTGTAATCCTATTGATCGACTTTTTCAGGCTACAAATCACAAGCTATACAGAAAAATGTTAACATTTCCTACCCAAATTTTAGAGGTTGTTCTCTCCTTTTAAGTATTTATGTATTTGTATGACTGAATGACAGAGAGAAAAAGATAGGAAAAAAATCTTCGATTAGTTGTTTCACTTCCCAAGTCTCAGCAAATTCAAAAAAGTCAAAATTATACCATGCATCTTTTCAGAACACAATGGAATGAATCTGGAAATCAGCAACTCAGGAATCTCTAGAGCATATGCAAACACATGGAGACTGAACAACACGCTCCTGAATGAACACTGAGTCACTGAAGAAATCAAAAGAGAAATCAAAAATTTCTGGAAGCAAATGAAGATAACAACACAACATATCAAAACATATAGGATATCACAAAAGCAGTGTTAAGAGGAAAGTTTATAGCAATAGGTGCCTACTTTAAGAAATTGGAAAGGCACCAAATAAATGAGCTACCAATCCATAACAGGGATCTAGAAACTCTACAGCAAACCAAACCCAAACCTAGTAGGAGAAAAGAAACAATTAAAATTAGAGAATAAATCAACAAAATTTAATCCAAAAAAATTCCAAAGATCAGCAAAACGAAGAGCTGGGTTTTTGAAAAATAAGCAAAATTGATACACCATTGGACCAACTAACCAAAAAAGGAGAGAGAAGAACCAAATCATTAAAATTAGAGATGAGAAAGGGAATGTAACAACAGACACCAAAGAAATAAAGTCATCAGAAATTACTACAAAGAGCTGTATGCCAACAAACTGGGAAGTCTAGCAGAAATAGATAGATTCCTGGACACATACAACCTACCTAAATTGAACCACAAAGACATAGAAAATCTAAATAGATCCATATCTAAGACAGAAACTGAAACAGTAATAAAGGCCCTCCCAACAAAGAAAAGCCCAGGATCAGATGGATTCACTGCTGAATTCTACCAGGAATTTAAAGAAAGAATTAACCCAAATTATTCTCAAGCTATTCAAAACAATTGAAAGAGAAGGAATCCTCCCAAATGATTTCTACAGAGCCAGCATCACCTTAATCCTTAAACCTAAAAAAGAGGCACCAGAGAAAGAGAATTACAGACCAATATCCCTGATGAACATAGATGAAAAAATCATCAATAAAAATCTAGCCAATAGAATGCAACAACACATAAGAAAGATCATCCACCCAGACCAAGTGGGATTTATCCCTGGTATGAAAGGATGGTTCAACATTTGCAAATCAATAAATCATTTACAAACTGCTGAAGAAAAAGCACACAGTTATCTCAAAAGATGCAGAGAAAGCATAAAATAAAGTAAAATACCCTTTCATGATAAAAACTCTAAGCAAGTTAGGTATAGAAGGAACATCCCTCATTACAATCAAGATGATTCATGACAAACTCATGGCTAGCATCATACTGAATGGGGAAAAGTTGAAACCATTCCCTCTGAGATCCGGTACCAGACAGGGATGCCCACTCTCACCACTGCTATTCAATATAATACTGGAAGTTTTAGCCAGAGCTATTAGGCAATAAAAAGAAATCAATGGGATTCAAATTGCGAAGGAAGAAGTCAAACTATCCCTCTTTGCAGATGATATGATCTGCAACTCTACCAAGAGACTATTGGAATCACAGAAGAGTTTGGTAAGGTAGCAGGTTACAAAATCAATACACAAAAATCAACCACCCTTATATATACAGACAATGCCATGGCTGAGAAAGGATTTCTAATATCAACCCCACTCACAATAACTACAAAAAAAAAAACCTTGGAATAAACTTAACCGAGGAAGTCAAAGATCTCTATGATGAGAATTACAAAACTTTAAAGAAAGAAATTGAAGAAGATATCAAAAATGGAAAAATCTTTCATGTTCATGGATTGGAAGAATCAATATAATCAAAATGTCCATTCTTCCAAAAGCAATTTACAGATTCAATGTGATACCAATCAAAATACCAAAGATAGCCTTCTCAAATCTGAAAAAAAAAGATGCTGAAATTCATATGGAGGCACAGGAGAACTTGAATAGCTAAAGTAATCCTAGAAAACAAAAACAGAGCCAGACATATCACAAAACCAGATTTCAAGACATACTACAGGGCAGTCATAATCAAACACCTGCTACTGTTACAGAAACAGATGGATAGACCAACAGAATAGCATAGAAACACCAAAAATCAATCCAAACAGCTATAACAAACTTATATTTGATCAAGAAACTAAAACCAATTCCCAGAGCAAGAGCAGTCTATTCAACAAATGGTGCTGGGAAAACTGGATTTCCACATGCAGAATTAGGAAGAAAGACCCCTACTTTACACCTTATAAAAAATCCACTCAACATGGATTAAAGATCTAAATCTATGATCCAACATGATCCAATTATTAGGGAACATCAGAGAAACTCTGCAAGATACTCGCACTGGCAGAGTTCTTGGGAAATAACCAAGAGGCACAGGGAGCCTAAGCAAAAATTAACAACTGGGATTACTTCAAATTGAGAAGTTTCTGTAATGCATAATAAAGAGTCAGGAAACTGAACAGGTAACTGGCAGAGTGGGAGAAAATATTTGCAAATTATGCTACTGGTAAAGGATTAATATCCAGAATCTACAAAGAGATAAAGAAATTCCATCACATCAAAACAAACAACCCACTTAAGAGAAGGGCCAAGGATCAAAACAGACATTTTTCAAAAGAGGAAATCCAAATGGCCAACAGACACATGGAAAAATGTTCAGGATCACCAGCCATCAGGGAAATGCAAATCAAAACCAAAATAAGATTTCACTTCACCCTGACTGGAATGGCTTTCATACATAAATCCACTAACAACAGATGCTGGTGAGGATGTGAGGAGAAAAGCACATTAATTCACTGTTGGTGGGAATGCAAATTGGTAAAGCCACTATGAAGGTCAGTTTGGAGATTCCTCAGAAACCTGAATATAGCCCTACCATACAATCCAGGCATCCCACTACTCAGAATTTACCCAAGAGAAATTAAATTGGCAAATAAAAGAGCTGTGTGCACCTCAATGTTTATTGCAGCTCAATTCACAATAACTGATATGGAATCAACCTAAATGCCCATTTACAGAAGATTGGATAAAGAAATTATGGGACATGTACCCTATAGAATACGACACAGAAATAAAAAAATGAAATCCAGTCATTTTCAACAGAATGGAGGAATCTGGAAAACAACATGCTGAGTGAAAAAAGCCAGCCGCAGAGGGACAAATAGCATATGTTCTCCCCAATCTGTGACAACTAACTGAGCACCTAAAAGGATACCTGTAGAAGTAAAACTGACACTATGAGAAGCAATGACTTATTGATCACTGCAAAGAATATGGCATTTGGAATTTTAATCCAGCCAGTTAATGTAAAGCAAATCATTCTGAAGAATATTGCAGTATCCACAATTTCTGCAACATATGCCTTACAATACTCAAGATAAAATTCAAAATCACTATCCTTGGGGGAAAAATTAAAATTTGACTTATACTCATGGAAAGAAAAACTGGAAAGAAATTTAAGTTAGGTCTTGAAAGTAGTAGACAAGATACCTAAAGAATCTCCAAGTATCTTCATTATTTACAAGTCATATAAAGTTAGGTAAAGACTGATAAGCTATTTAAATTCTATAGATGTAACAGTATTACAGTGAAAACCTATTTGTAGGAAAAGGAAAAAAAAAATAGCTCAATGCAAGTTTAGTCCACACAGTAAAAGTTGCTATCATAAAGAACAGCTTAACACCAATTTTAAAAGAATTCTATTTTTTTCTCTTGCCATGTGATGTTATCTGCCACATTATGATGCAGGAAGATGGCCCTTTCTAGATTGACCTCCTGACTTTAGACTGTCTAGCTCCCAGACTAGAAGAAATAACTGTTTTCTTGAGGGTGGTCTTTTGGCACAGCATGATATGTCACCACTGGTGAAGCTCTCATCTCATAGAGTCTGATTTGAGTCCTGGCTACTCAATTTCCAGTTCAGTTTGATTCTAAAGCATGTAGGAAGGCAATGTATAATTTCCCAAGTACTTGGGTTCCTGACACAAATGCAGTGACTCAGATGGAGGTTCTGGTTCCTGGCATTGGCCTTGCCCAGTTCTGGCTGTTATAACTCCTGTTGTGAGTGAAACAGGTGATAGAATCTCCCTCTTTCTCTCCCTCTATCTTTTATGAACAGAAAGGGAAGGTACATATATTTTGAAAAAGTATGTTAAAGTAAAAATATTTTGGCAAAAAAATGTTTTCTTTCTAAATAATCTGACAGTCTTATCACAAAGAGACTAAGATGGGCATAGATCAAAAGACTTTTCTTTATTTAAAGACTGTATGTATTCATTTGAGAGGTAGAGTTACAGACAAAGTGAGAGACAGAAAGTTCTTCCAGCCACTGGTTCACTTTCCAGATGGCTCAGCCAGAGCTAAGCCAATCAGAACCCAGGAGCTTCCTCTGGGACTCCCATGTGGGTACAGAGAACCAAGCACTTGGGCCATCTTCTGCTGCCTTCCCAGGTCATAAGCTGGATTGGAAAAGGAGCATCTGGGACACAAACTGGTCCCAATATGGGATGCGGACACCACAGACAGAGGCTTAGCCCACCATGCCACAGTGTCACTCCTCAAAAGCCTTTTTTTTTAATTTTTGACAGGCAGAGTGGACAGTGAGAGAGAGAGACAGAGAGAAAGGTATTCCTTTGCCAATGGTTCACCCTCCAATGGCTGCCATGGCCAGCGCACTGCATCCAGCACACCACACTGATCCAAAGGCAGGAACCAGGTGCTTATCCTGGTCTCCCATGGGGGCCATAGAAGAGAGCTGGCCTGGAAGAGGGGCAACCGGGACAGAATCTGGAGCCCCAACCGGGACTAGAACCCAGTGTGCTGGTGCCGCAAGGCAGAGGATTAGCCTACTGAGCTGCAGCGCTGGCCCAAAAGCCTTTTTTAATTAATGAAAGATACTACATAAATATGCAAAGCTTCAGAATTTCAGGAACAATATAGAAAGCAATCTAACATTTAAAAAGCAGAATTAAAAGAAAAGTTCACTTTGGATAAAAAATTAATCTACAAATACACAGTTTCCATAACCTTTATGCATCGTGTTTTATAGTATGCATTTTCAATGAACTTCTAGACCAGTTTTATGCATGGATTACTAACATTTTTGCACTAAAATAAACTTGCTTTTTCTTTCAACTTTCCAGAATCTTTGTGAAGTCCCTCATAACGGCAATAAATTTCAGTAGGAAGAGAATAAATGAAAAACAAAATATGTATTTTGAAATGCTGAAAAGCTTCTCAAATATTATAAAAAAATCAATTTATAGATTCGAAATGCTTGATGACCCCTTAATCAACAGATACAAAGCTACTGCTGGCAAATAACAAAATGAAGGATTCCAAAACAAAGAATAGACCCTGAACATTGTGAAAGAAACAACAGCCTACTGGGTCAGCTATATATGAATGATAGCTGACTTCTCAGAAATTGGTGAAAGAAATCTTCACTACATTGAAAAAATATCCTTCCATCTTTGATTCTATATCTAGTGTAACTACTTTAAAATATGAGGTGAACAAGGCAGACATTTTCACTCATTGGGTTAAGCTGCTTCTTTGGATGCTCACATTTCATATCAAAGTTCCTACCCTTGCTTGTGATTTAACTTCATAATAATGCACACCCAGGTAGGTGCCAGATTATGGCTCTAGTAACTTGGTCCAGATATCCACATGAGTGATCTGGATTGAGTTCTAGCCTCCCGGCTTTAGCCTGGACCTTGCTCCAGCCATTGCAGGTATTTGAGGGAGTGAAACAGCAGATAAAACTCTTAATTTGTTTATCAAGTAAATAAAAATAAATAAAACATTAATCCATGAAATCCACAAAAGACATTTTCTGAACAAGAAAATAAGAACATAATATAAAAGAAACAGTCTATTTTTAAATAAAATGATACAAAATGAATACTTGGATTAGTAGGAGTTAGGAACATAGGAACATTTTTACTGCCAAAGGCCGTTTGGATATTACAACATTATGTGCTGTCCATACAAAATTATCAACTTAAAATTAGCTTGTTATTAGCTTCTTGAATTAATAATACCACCTGTGGTTGTCTTGGCAAGGTCAAACCAAATGATTTTTGGGTCTTATATGGCTAAAGAAATACTCAGGGACTATTCATCATAATAAACAGATAATACATCAGGCTGATCATATAATTATAAATGCTGATGTGCCTAAAAACAAAACCTCAAATGATATAAAACAAAGTCCACAAAACTAAAAAAGAAACTTAAGAAAAAGCCTCAAAATTAATGTTAGAAAATTGATATACATTTTATAGCAATTGATGAAACTAATAAAACATCAACTATAAACAGGAATGACAGTATTGACCCAAATGATATTTATAAACCATTGTCCAACACTCATGACAACAGAATAAATGATGAGCTACAAATCAAAAATATATCATGGAGAGATCCAACATGCCACAATGACTTAAGCTGCTCTGAGATATGAAGAGAACAAAGGAAAGACTATTTTCCAGAGAAGTGACTTACCAAAATGTTAGACAAATAAGTAAAAAAACAAAACAAAACAAAAAAAGTCAGTCACCCACTGACTCCCTACCTCAGCCTGGAGCACTGAGGGATCTGAGCAACTGATGAGCTTGGAGCAGGGAAGCCTCCTTGTTTCCTTCCCCTCCCTGACTCCTGCAGAGCATGACACTGAGCAGAGAAGATACACAGCGAGCCTCTGTTCTGCTCCTACCAACACTGTAGAGTCAGGGTAATGTGTAAGGCAAAAGACAGCTCCCTGCATCCTGCATCTGTGGCAGTTTGGGGGTTTTAGCCCAGAGCTACACTCACACACTCTACCTGAGCCAGGGAAAATCACCTTAGCTTCTGGGGGCTACCACCAAAAGCAGCCCATAAAAAATTTTGCTCCTGGCCAGCGCCGCGGCTCACTAGGATAATCCTCTGCCTTGTGGCGCCTGCATACTGGGTTCTAGTCCTGGTCAGTGCACTGATCCTGTCCTGGTCACCCCTCTTCCAGGCCAGCTCTCTGCTGTGGCCAGGGAGTGCAGTGGAGGATGGCCCAAGTACTTGGGCCCTACACCCCATGGGAGACCAGGATAAGCACCTGGCAACTGCCATCAGATCAGCACGGTGCACCAGCTGCAGCGTGCTACCGCGGTGGCCACTGGAGGGTAAACCAATGGCAAAAAGGAAGACCTTTCTCTCTGTCTCTCTCTCACTGTCCACTCTGCCTGTCAAAAAAAATTTTTTTTGCTCCCACCCCAGGAGATCTGGGCAATGAACCACTATACCTGCAAGACCAGGACTGTAACAATTTGTTGTAAATTTCTGAGTGCCACTGGAATCTACCCAGTGGATACAGGGAAGAACCTACTTGCATTCCTCCTCTCTGGACCCATACTCTCCAGAGTAAAACCTGTACACCTAATCCTAGGACTAGGGTTGTTGTTATTACAAAACACAGTACCAGTTGGACTCTCTTACCAAGAACTGAAGAGGGGACAATCCATATCACACAGTCCTACAGCCACAGAACTCTGCCACAAATCCCAGTATCACTCAGGCTTGCCGGTAAGTCAAAGGCCAGCCATTCTCATCTTCCTCAGCATCAAGAACAAGCCCTTGGCTATCACAGTCATCAGGGAGACTGACACAGAATCTGTGGACCAAAGATACACACCCAAGGAAACCCGTATTCATCTCAAAGGCACATTTCCATCCCTAGGAACTGCAGCTGACTAGACCTTTGTGTCACTAACAGACACAGCTGACATCCACTAAAATAAAAGGACTCACTCAGACATTACAATCCTGGGTTCACCTAGAACCAAAGCCAAGGCAACAAGCTTTGCACAAGAGAAATGAAAATAAAAACCATAATGAGGTTTCACTTCATCCCAGTAAGAATAGCTTTCACCCAAAATACCCCCTCCAAATAAATATTAGCAAGAGTGTAGGAAAAATATACCCTAATACACTTAAGTGGGAATGTAAACTAACACAATCATTATGGAAGACATTTTGGAGATTCTTCAGAAATCCAAAAATGGATCTACCATATGACAGTCATCCCACTCCTGGGAACTTACCCAAAGGAAATAAAATCAGCATATGAAAGAGTTACCTGTGCCCCCAACTTTATATAGCAGCTCAATTCATAATAGCTAAGATAGGGAATTGACCCAGATGTCCATCATCTGATGACTAGATAAAGTAAATGTGGTATGTGTGTGTGTGTAAGTGTATACACACACATATATAAGATGGAATACTATTCAGCCAAAAAAAGAATGAAATCCTTCTTCTGCAACAAAATGGATTCAATTGAAGACAATTATGCTTACTGAAACAGGTGAATCCTAAAAAGACAAAAATATTTTTTTCTGATTTTTGGTAGCCTATACAGCAGAAAAAAATGTCTGAGTGAAACTGACACCTTGAGATCCAATTATCATCTGTATCCCTTTTCTATATTCTTCAGGAATAGTGATGTTTCTACTATCTACTTGTTGAATTCTTAACTTGAAAATGTGCTATCGCAAAAATTAAAAGAAAAATAAGAAAGGGACAAGGAAGAAGGGAGAGAGAGTGAAAAGTATGATTATGTTCTTAAAACCATAGATAGGAATACATGAAATCTGTTCTACTTATATAAATAAATAAAATTTTAAAAATATATTCTAATTCAAATTAACAGTGCTTGTTTTTATTCCCAGCTCTGGCTTTTGAGTCCAATTTCATGCTACCACATGTGCTGGAAGGCTGTGGTGATAATTCAAGTAATTGGGCTTCTACCACTCATGTCAGGGGCAAGGAGTACATTCCTGGCTCTTGGATTCACTCTTGGTTACTATGGATATTTAGGAGAGTAAGTTAGTGGATAAGAGGCTCTTTGATTTCTCCTAATCTACCCTTCTCTCTTGCTAATTCTCAAATATGTAAATATATTTTAAATGTAAAAGATTCAAGCAAGGCAAAAACCAGAGAATACACTTGATATTGATAAATGTTTAAATAATTGAATTGAGGCTACTTTGAGTAGCTTAAAGTATGAGTGAAGAATGGAATGATTTGCTGGAAGACAGAGCTTTGGGAAGTTTGCAGCACAACCAGCATGTATATTGTGGCAGGAAGAAATGTATGTAGAGCTGTTTAAGAACCCTAAGAGATTCTGCTCTCCACACAACCCCAGTCCAATCCATAAATCTGGTACAGCATCCCAAGGGTATTTTCACAATTCCTAAGACACTTTATTAACCGATTTATTACCAGTTAGTAACTCTTACCAGTGCAGAATGTTGTATGTTTATTTTTAGATTAGAACTAAACCACTTCCACTTTAGCATTTATATGACCAATAAATACCATTCCAGAATTCATTTTCCACTAGAATTCTGCAAATTCTAATTTCTGATTTGAATCATGTAACAGATATGTCTTTGAGGCATTGGAAAGACTGTAGACAAATTTACAATCAGCTCTGATGGCTCTAATATCTTATAACTATGACAATATTATCTTGTTTATCACTTTTACATTTCTGTTTTAATTTAAAAATCCTCATAAAGCTCCTATAATACAATGGAAAACAAGTTGAGGAATAAGCAAACAACTTACTGGTGTTGTATTCATTTTCTTTGGCCTCTGAAGCATGTAGTGGTATCTACAATTACACCTGGAAAAGAAGGGGAAAGCAGGGAGTTGTGAGAGAACTGGTCTTGCTTGCACTTAGACTCCACTATGCTAAGGAAGATCATGGTAGAAATGAATGCAGAATTATAGATATATTAGCTGGAGAAACAGAAGCAATCTCTGTGGTGAGTTAGCACTTTACACTTGATAAGGGGAAGGGAAGATCCTGAAAGAGCACCCAAAATTTTACTAACCAGCAGTGATTAAACCTAGTTATCCTTAGGTTAATGGGATCATTTTGTTGCTACTTATTTTTAAAAAGCTAATGATGGGGCTGGCACTGTGGCACAGTGGGTTAACGCCCTGGCCTGAAGCACTGGCATCCCATATGGGCAATGGTTCTAGTCCCGGCTGCTCCTCTTCTGATCCTGCTATCTTCTATGGCCTGGGATATCAGTAGAAGGTGGCCCAAGTCCTTGGGCCTCTGCATCCACATGAGAGACCCAGAAGAAGCTCCTAGCTCCTGGCTTTGGATTGGCACAGCTCCAGCCATTGTGGCCATCTGGGGAGGGAACCAGCAGATAGAAGACCTCTCTCTTTGTCTCTACCTCTCTCTGTAACACTATCTTTCTAATAAATAAAATAAATCTTTAAATAAAAAAAACTAATCTTATGGCTGTGAAGCAACTTATTTTAAGGAAGATTGTTTAAACAAATTTCAGTATATCATAGAAATATCATTTTGTCACTAAAACCATACTACAGAAAAAAAAATACTTGATTATTAACTACTTTGGTATTACTAAAGATGTGCTGAAAAGGAGTCCATATACTGAAAATCATATAGAATTTAGTCATTTAGCAACCTGTGTATTTTTACCCACAACTGCACAGTAAAAATGGATATAATACATACTTATTGTACTATACTTTCCTAGTAATTACCCCAAATAACACACTTCCCAACACACAAGCCTTCAAATAATCTTCATCACAATGATCCTTGACATTACCATTTTTCTTGCTTTACCCACTGGACCTCAGTAAATATGACACCTACACACTTTGAAAAGTACTTGCTTGTTGGAGTTTACCTTATTGAACATTTATATTATGAAGAAGTCTGGGACTTGCCTATTGGAGATACAGGGTTTGGGCAAGAGCCAGAGCAAACCACCAAACTTGAGAGGGTTGTATATGGTGATGCAGGTTAGACTACTGCTTGGGACACACATCCCATAAGGAAATTTGTGGTTTTCATCCTGGCTATTCCATACTTAAAATAAAACACCCTGCTGTTGTACCTGAGAGGTAGTTGATGATGGATAAGTACTTGGATGCCTGTTACCCTCATAAGTGATCCAGGTAAGATTATTTCCTTCTGGCTTCAGCCTGGCATAACCCTGGTTGTTAGGATAATTAGAGAGTGAATCAAGCAGCAGATGGAATTGTCTCTCTTTCTCTCCCCCTCATCCTTTGTCTCTCCCTCCTCCACTCCTTCTCTGATGCTCTGCCTTTTAAAAAATAATTACAAAGAAAACCACAACATATATTTTTGTTGATGTGTTATGTATCAAATGCTGATATACTCTTGGTGAGTAGGGAAGAATTTAATTGCATGCCAAATACAATCAAGAGAACTTCACACAGACATGTTCATGAGCACGATTCATGCCAATGCTGTTAGTAAGGCTGCTGCCACACAAACTGCCTGGATATCATAAGAATGTATTGAGGGGCTGGTGCTGTGACACAGCAGGTTAATATCCTGGCCTGAAGTGTCAGCATCCCATATGGGCACCAGTTTGAGACCCGGCTGCTCCATTTCCAATCCAGCTCTTTGCTATGGCTTGGGAAAGCAGTGGAGGATGGTCCAAGTGCTTGGGCCCCTGTGCCTGGGAGACCCAGAAGAAGGTCATGGCTCCTGGCCTCAGATCGGCACAGCTCCAGCCATTGCAGCCAATGGGTGAGTGAACCATCAGATGGAAGACCTCTCTCTCTTTCTGTCTTTGCCTCTCCTCTGACTTTCAAATAAATAATCTTTTTTAAAAAAGAATGTATTGCAATGTTTTATACTCTATTTGGGCACTGTATTGCATTTTATTTATATTTTGCAAAGTAATTATCAGCAATAGTCTGATTTACTCACATTATAAATAATTGGAAATGGGCTGGTGCTGTGGCCCAATAGGTTAATCCTTCACCTGCGATGCCAGCACACCGGGTTCTAGTCCTGGTTGGGAAACCGGATTCTGTCCTGGTTGGTCTTCTTCCAGTCCAGCTCTCTGCTGTGGCCTGGGAGTGCAGTGGAGGATGGCCCAAGTCCTTGGGCCCTGCACCCACATGGGAGATCGGGAGAAGCACCTGGTTCCTGGCTTCAGATCAGCATGGTGTGCCAGCTGCAGCACACCAGCCACAGTCTCCATGGTGGGGTGAACCAATGGGAAAAAGAAAACCTTTCTATCTCTCTGTCTACTCTGCCTGTCAAAAATAAAAAATAAAAATGGACAAACACTAAATCTCTGCAACATTTATGATTGGCAAAAAATGGGTAACTGACATTAAATGAGAAAAACTTGCATTATAAACATATTTGATTCACACAATCCATAGAAAGTATAGGGAAGGGAAGTATGGTTATATAAAGATACTTGGTCTTTTTTACCAAAATAATTAGTGTTCCATCCTTGGGTCATATTACAGAGTTGAGAAAACTATTCTAGTGCATATTTTGAAACAAAAAGTGTCTGCAAACACAAAAGTTTCAATCTCCATTA
The DNA here is from genome assembly GCF_033115175.1 of Lepus europaeus. Classification (NCBI taxonomy): domain Eukaryota; kingdom Metazoa; phylum Chordata; class Mammalia; order Lagomorpha; family Leporidae; genus Lepus; species Lepus europaeus. Next base: position 26,465,884 of record NC_084851.1, on the reverse strand, counting down.
ATTACATAACTAAGAGCTTCTGAAATCCATCTGTCCATCTAAATATCTAACAAATCTTCCCTTACTGTTCTAAGAAATGGATCTGAACTTTTCCCTCTACTTGCTGGTTTATGTTACAAACTAGGCAAAGAGGCCAACAGAGGGTTTCATGAAGCTCTCAGATAAGGATGGCTAGAATTGAGATGGGCTAGATTGGCCCACAGCCTATCCCTGGCTTTCTTTGTGCCTCACCTATGGTTTGCCCTGTTGAAATTCCCAAGCCTTCTTTGATCCTGCCATTGCCCTTCAGTGACTATTGTGCAAAAGCAGGAACCTCAGTCTTGAGTTTATAGCCTAGGTACCCTCATCTCAGGACACAGAAGAAATTACATGCTTAAAAATGGGTCTCTATGGCACATTCCTTGTAATAAAATGAACTTTCAGGGATCAAAGAACTAGTTTAGCAACACAAAGTACTAGTTTCTCATACCCATTCCCAGGAATTGTCCCCCTGGTCATCATACACCTCTTTCAATGGGAGCTGTTCCTACTGGGGTTGGATATTTAGATTCAATGAGGAGTCCTGATAGGAATAAAAGTGGGAAGAACAAACTCACAAATAGATGGCTAATCTTAAGCAACTTCTTTATCTGTTTCCTAAGTATAGATATCATATAATGATTGCAGTTCACATTTTTGAGCACCAAGTCATGACAGCAGTTCTAGTAAGTAATTTGTACTGGATGAATGGGAATAAATAGTCCCTGTAGTATAGAGGGAGAGACAAATAGAAAGGAGATTGGGTAATTAAGATTCCACCACACAGATTATGAATTAGGTTAATCTTTTTTTTCTTTTTTAAAGATTTATTTGAAAGGGAAATAAGGAGAGAGGCAGGAGAGACTGACAAAGAGATAGATGGATCTTTTTTCTTGTGGCTCACTCCCCAAGTGTCTGCAACAGCCAGGATGGGGCCAGGAGTCAGGACCAGGCAATTCTATCTGGATCTCCAATATGGCTGCTAGGGATCCAAGTTCTTGAGCCATGTTCCACTGCTTTCCCAAACACACTCACAGGAATGTGGATCAGAAGCAGAGTAACTAGGACTGAAAATGGCATGCCAATATAGGATGCCACCATTGCAAGCAGTGTCCTAACCCACTGCACCACAATGTCAGTCCCAAATGTTAGTCTCCTCAGATTCATCTCTGGTAAATTATATAGCCACATGCCTCTGGTGTCTGACCATGTTTTGTTTCATGTTAATTCATTTCTTAATTTTATTCTCAGAAAAGATATACAGAAAAGATTAATGCCATCTTTTAACCAATATCCCTTGGTCCTGAATCAATCACTGTCCTTTTTCTAGTTAATATGCCCTTGGTCTTACATATATATTCATATTTATATGTAAATATAAAGTCTCATTTTATGTGCATTGGAGTTTGAGACACTAAAATATATATTACATGAAAATTTTGAAATAATACAATATATTCTAAGTCATACAACTTTCTTAAATAGCATAATTGAGATATAAATGCAACTTACCATGAGATTCACCAGTTAAGAGTATCGGTACAATTCACTGTTTCCATTCAGTTGTAACCATCACCATCATCAATTTTAGGATATTTTTTTATCTCCTTAAAGTATTGAGTATGAGTATAGTGGTTAATACACTGCTTGGGACAACACATCCCAGAGAGCCTGGGTTTGAGTCCTAGGTCTTTCCTGATTCAGCTCCAGCTTCCTGCTAATGCTCGCTCTAGGACTGTATCACCCAGAAGGTAGAGGCTTGAGTATTGGGACACCAGCTATGCTGGTGACCAAAATTGAGTGCCTAGCTCCCAATTTATAACTGTGTAAAAATTAATTTGTTTGAAATTCAGAGAGAGTGACAGAGATTTTTCCATCTGGTGGTTTATGTCCCCATCTCCCAAAATGCCTACAGCAGCCAAAGTTGGGCCAGGACAAAATTAGGACTGAGGAATACCATGCAGGTCTCATCTCCCATGCTGGTGTGGGCCAACAGGTGTTGCCTTCCCAGACATATTAGGTGAAGCTGGGTTAGAAGCAAAGTAGCTGGGATCTGAACTGACCCTCTGAAAATGGAAGTGAGCATCCCAATTAATACTTAATTCTCAGTATTATCATGCCTGTCTTACCAGCCCAGCCTTATTTGTTTTGAATGGAGAATGAACCAGCAGATGGAAGCTTTCTTTCATTGCTATTTGTCCTTGCTTATAAAATAAAAAGTAAATAAAAAGAAGGCTGTCTCCTCAATATCCCCAATACTTTCAACCCAAAGTCACTGCAAATGTACTGTTTCTATGGATGTGCCTACAGTGGACATTGCATGTTGTGGGAGATGAGATCCAAGTGTCCTAATGCCCAATACAGAGTCTCCATTATTCAAGTGTGGTCTGGCCCTACCTCTCAGTTAAACTCACCCAGTGCATAGTTCTGGCAGCAGGCAACTGAGGACAGAAAGAAAAAGGAGGATGTCATCCCAAGCTGGCAGCTAGCAGGAGAGAGGGCCATGTGTTCTCACTTGCACTTAGGAGTGGAGTTCCCATTGCACTGAATCATGAAAGGGAATGTAGGAAACAGGTCTTGATCCATAAGCACTGAGTCTCTCTGCTCTTAACAAATCTGTCTTCAGTAATTATTTCTTTACTTGTTGTGTCTTTGGAACCATTTATAGAGATGTTACAAGAATTTTCCTTTTTTTTAAATAAAATTTGTCAGGGCTGACATTGTGGCACAGTAGGCTGAGCCACCACTTGAACTACTCATGATCTGCATTAGAAAACCAGTTCCAGTCCTAGCTACTAGGAATCTGATCTAGTTTCCTGATAATGCACCTGGAATGACAGCAAATGATTGTCCAAATACTTCAGCCCCTACCACATATATGGCAAACTAAAAGGAATTTGGGGCTACTGGCTTTGGCCTTGCTATGCCTTGGACCACTGATGGAGTAAACTCCCCCACCCTTTCTTTGTCACTCTGCCTTTCAAATGAATAAGTAATATATCTTTTTAAAACATTTTTTATAAATCCTACTAAAATAAAAGCACACATATACTCACACTGTCATGCCAAAATTCTTTCTAGGAAACATACAATCTTAATGCTTACATGCTTTATCAATTATATTTCTTTTCTTTCTTTTTTTTTTTGACAGGTAGAGTGGATAGTGAGAGAGAGAGACAGAGAGAAAGCTCTTCCTTTTTGCCATTGGTTCACCCTCCAATGGCCACTGCAGCCAGCGCATCTACTGATCCAAAGCCAGGAGCCAGGTGCTTCTCCCGGTCTCCCATGTGGGTGCAGGGCCCAAGCACTTGGGCCATCCTCCACTGCCTTCCCGGGCCATAGCAGAGAGCTGGCCTGGAATAGGGGCAACTGGGATAGAATCCAGCACCCTGACCAGGACTAGAACCCAGTGTGCCGGCACCGCAAGGTGGAGGATTAGCCTGTTAAGCCACAGCGCCAGCCTATCAATTATATTTCTAACTGCCAAATAGTAATGACACATTAGCCATAAAAATTAAACTAAATCAAATATCTCTAATAAATTACTGGTGTGATAATTTATGTGCTTTGGAGTCTTTGAAAATTTTAGGGAGACTTATATTATTATAACATAAATTTCATTTTAAATCCTGCAATGGTCACTCCAGTGTTCACTGAACTGGCAATATCAGTACCTGTGTTGAAAAAACACACTTGATGATAAATTTGTAAATTTCTTAAATGCTATAAGTAGTATTCAAAGAGCAGAAAAGCCCACCATAATTCATGATTTAATTAAGGAGATAACATTGAAAAAATATGAAACAACAATGAAAAAGGTACTACAGTGGCATTGGATTTATGCTTTTGGTAATGTAGCTTGCCATTGTGTCCCTATAATGAAGTTTAAGTTTTGAGTAATTATAATTTAAAATTTTGAACATGTTAAGAAAACATCCCTCTGCTGTTTATGTTTTAGAAATTAGATATTGGATAACACACTTATTCAGTTGTATCATTTTCTATTTTTCATCATGTTTTAATGTTTGTTACTGTGTAATTTTTAATAAGATTTATTTATTTGAAAGGCAGAGATGCAGACAGAAGGGGAAGGGGGGAAGAAGGGAAGGAAGGGGAGGGAGAAAGGAAGAAAGGGAGAGGGAGAGGGAGAGATACAGAGATTGAACATCCATCCATTAGATTACTCCCCAGATGGCAGCAATAGCTGACCTACACTAGGTTGAAGCTAGGATCCAGGAGCTTCTTCTAGGTCTCCCACTTGGGTGCAGGGTGCCAAGTACTTGGGATATTTTCTGCTGCTTTCCCAGGAGAATCAGCAGGGGGCTGGATCAGAAGTTGAGCAGCCAGGACTTGAACCCACACATATATGGGGTGCTGGCTCTGCAGGCAGAGGTTCAAACTTCTATTCTACACTGCTGGCCCCACTATGTCATCATATGGATTACAATATTTACTTTACCTCCATGAACCATTAAATATTTTCACAATAATATATCTATATGTATACAGGGGTTTGTGCACATGCGTGTTCATTCATGCACCAGTATTTACATCGGTATTGAAAATGATACTGTGAGAAGCATTAACACACATTTCAGAAACCAAGTCTTCCTTGGAGACAGCTGCTTACAGGGCAAACCCCTGGGCCCTTTTAAGTACTACAGGTTGATCTGTATCTCTCTAAAATTTATATCATGAAATGCTGACAACCAATATGACACTATTTGCAGATAGAACTTTAAACAGATAATTGACATCAAATGATATCATAAGCATGAAGCCCTGATCCAAACTGATCAATGTTCTTATAAGGAGGGATGCACACAGACAGAGGAAATACCATATAAGGGTGCAGCAACATGGTGGCTGTGTGGTAACCAAAGAGAGGTCTCAGGAGCAACCAAATCCATTATCATCTTGCTCTCAAATATCTAATCTCTAGAACTATGAGAAATATACTGCTGTGATTCAAACCACATATTCGACAGTATTATGTTATGGCCACCCTAGCAAAGCAATGCACTTTTTATCTCTGCCTATATTTCCTACAGCCACCTAGAAGGCCAAACACATAAATTAAAAGCCATGGCTGGGGGCCAGCACTGTGGGACAGTGGCTAAGTAAGACTCCACCTGCAGCACCAGAATCTCATATCAACACTGGTTTGTCACCTGGCTGCTCCACTTCCAATCCAGCTCTCTGTTTATGGCCTAGGAAAGCAGTGGAAGATGGCTCAAGCCCTGGGCTACCGCACGGATGTGGGAGACCTGGAGGAAGCTCCTGGCTCCTGGCTTTGGATCAGACCACCTTCCAGCCCTTGGGGCCATTAGGGAGTGAAGCAGTGGATGCAGACCTTTCTCTCTCTCTTTCCCTCTCTGTCTGTAACTGCTTCCCAAATAAATAAATAAAATCTTTAAAAAAGAGAGATAATTGATATCACAGAAATATAGTAGATCACTGGGACTAAACAGCAACTAATAACCAACAGGTGGCAGTTTTACATGCTATGCCACAGTGTTGGCCTACCTTGCAGAAATTTAAGGAGTGAACCAGCACTCTGTATTTCTGCCTTTAATGAATTAAATAAAAGAATAAAAATTTTTAAAATATAAAATAAAATTACAAAAAATATTTAAAAACAAGAATCAGCATGGGCATTTGGTGCAGCAGCTAAACACACAAATTTTGATAACTATGCCCCATATCAGAGTGCCAACTTTGAGTTCAGCAACCCCACTTGTGATTCAATTTCCTGTGAATGCACCCCCTGGAAGGCAGTAGATGATGGCTCAAGTTATTGGGTCCCTGCCACACGTATGTGAGACCAGGATGGACTTCCTGGCTCCTGTGTTCAATCTGGCTGAATTGCAGCTTTTGTAGGTTTTTTGTGTTTTTTTTTCTTTTTTTTTGGGGGGGGGGTGAAACAGCCGATGGAAGATCTCCCTCCTTCTGTCTCTCTACCTTTCAAACAAAAATCAATAAATAAGACTTTAAAAAAATAACAGAGAAAACAATTGCAACCATATTACATACTAACCCATTTACATCAATAATCACTTTAAATGTGCATTATCTAAATACACTAAAGATAGAGATTGACATGGGAAAAATAAAACCAAGATCCAACTTTGTGCTGCCTATAGGAAAACCATTAAATATAGACACATGAAGGAGATTTGAAGTCATCTTGGCCAATCACATTTGGTTTGCATGGTAGGAATACATTCAAGAGATCTGTTGTGCAACATGGTGAGAATAGTTAATAACAATGTGTTCTACAATAGAAAAATAAATAAGAGTTTAGACTTTTAAGTATTCTCTTCATGAAAAATAGGTATATAATGTAGTGGATATGATAACTGCCTTGCTTTGTTCATTTAAATTACATAAATATTTCCAAATTCCATTCTTATCAACTTAAGACACATATATACACAACTGCTTAAAAATAAAAATATGCAGAAAAATAGTCCATTATAATATGAATCCGATAAAATGTAGAAAAACAGTATTCATTTCAGACTAATCAGAATTTAGCTCAGACTACTACAAGGGTTACACAGTGAGACAACTGGCAGTTCTCCAAGAAGACATTACAAGTCTTCCTACCAGTGCCCCTAAATAGAGCATTAAGATATGTAAGAGATAACTTACATAACTCCAAGCAAAAATAAAAATTCACCATTTGTAATCAGTACAAATAGATCAACAGTATAAATACCCAACCAGTGGTCATTAGGAACTAGGAATATGTTACCAAACAGAAATGTCAGTTAACACCAGGTGGAATAAATAAATAAGGTAAATCTAAGCACTGGGAAATCAAAAACTAAGTAAGTGCATAAGCATGAAAAGTTAGATACTTAATCCTTGTACTCCACTAACACTTTTTATAGAAGTGGAATTTATTCACAACCTATAGTCTACAAAATTTTCATGTTATTTTAAAAAATTACTGTGAAGTAACACATAAAAAAACTAAATATTATCACAAATATCACAAAATAAACCAAGAAAAACTCACTGTTGAGAGTAATAGATTTTATGCCATGAAAAACATTAAAAAGAACCTCGGATCATTCACCAGTAGGGGCAGAGGTAGGAGAGATCAAGAAGACCCTTGGGGCCTACAATGCAGCACAGCAGATAAAGCTACCACCTGCATTGCCAGCATCCCAAACAAGTGCCAGATCCCATCCGACTGCTGCACTTCCCATCCCAGTCTCTGCTATGGCCTGGGAAAGTGGGAGATGCTCAAGTGCTTAGAGCCCTGCACCCCCATGGGAAACAGGGAAGAACCTCCTGGATCCTGGCTTTGTATCAGCACAGCTCTGGCCTTGTGGCCTTCTGGGGAGTGAACCAGCGGATGGAAGACCTCTCTCTCTCTCTCTCTCTCTCTTTCTCTCTCTGTCTCTGTAACTCTGCTTTCCAAATAAATAATTTTTTTTCAACAGGCAGAGTGGACAATGAGAGAGACAGAGAGAAAGGTCTTCTTTGCTGTTGGTTCACCCTCCAATGGCCGCTGCGGCAGGTGCAATGCGCTGATCCGAAGCCAGGAGCCAGGTGCTTCTCCTGGTCTCCCATGCGGGTGCAGGGCCCAAGGACTTGGGCCATCCTCCACTGCACTCCCGGGCCACAGCAGAGAGCTGGACTGGACAAGGAACAACCGGGATGGAATCTGGCACCCTGACTGGGACTAGAACCCGGTGTGCCGGTGCCGCAGGCAGAGGGTTAGCCTATTGAGCTACGGCGCCAGCCTGAAATAAATCTTTAAAAAAACAAAATAAGAGCCCTGAACTGACCAAGGCCCATTTATTTACCTGGGTAGCCATTCCACTAGTGTTTACATTATTAATTAAAGTTAGCAGAAAACAAAAAATCCTCTTTCGTTTTTCAAATCTTATCACTGAATAAACTCAGGTTTCACAAAAGAAAACAGCAGTGTAACATTCAAATCATGGCGCACAGTTCCTACACAAGTGGGCAGACTGTGAATAAATGGAAGCAAATTTCTACAAAAGACACGAATGGAATGAGCGCTGGGAGGCGGCCTGTTGAACCCACACTCAGGTTCCCCAGGCTCCAAGGGTCCCACAGCACCTGGGGTCAGCTCCCCCACACTCCATTTGTCCACGTGGGATCTGTGCCATCCCAAGCCTCCCCAGCAGAAACTCCATCCCCACACCCTGGCCCTCGTCCTTGGCCCAAAAGCGTGTGGTAAATACACCACTGAGTCTCTGCGGTTCCGTCATAGCAACAAAACGCTGACTCAGTCCCTAGGGAAAGCTGTGGACCTGAGTCCCTGGGGCCGAACTCAAGGAAATGAGGTCTCAGATTCTCCTCCCCACACAAACTGGAGAGGTGAGGCCGGGCTCTGGTGGAGTGCTGCACGCTGAGACACGGCCACACACCAGGGTCCCAGCTGCCCGCCCCCTCCCCTCCTGTGGGCCCCGGGACCCTCACACTCCCCGCTGCCAGCGTCCTCTCAGGCCCTCCGGGTGTCCTCTCAGGCCCTGGGCTGAGGGGAGTTCAGGGTAGAAGCAACTGAGCCGACCGGGACTCTGGGAGCAGAACCGGAAGCTGAACTCGCCGGCAACGGGAAGAGGATTCCCCGAAGGTGTGCAGTGCTGCCCTGGCGCGCCTGATTCTACAGTCACAGAGGCCACATGACGTCACAGAGGACATACCCAATCAGCATCCTCCCTAGTCTGAGGGCGGGCCCTTGGGGTTGGGCAGGGTCGGGGGAGTGAGAGGCGGGGCTTGCCTCAGGTCTAAAGCTGCGCCATTGGCAGCTGGGCCTTCCTGACAGCAGGGGGCGCTGCCCCGCCCCAGGATCCCATCTTCTGAGATCCTGTTCAGATCTTGAAACTCGGGTTTGCCATAATCTTCAGGTGAGTTACAGTTTACTGTTTACTGGATTCTGGGCCTTTTTCTGTTTATATTCTTGGCTTATTTTTCTGTTAGGTTGTTTGATTTTTGTTAAATATGGATTTGAAGAGTATTTCTCATACAGATATTCATTTTCTGGGTTGTACTTTGTCCATTACCATTGTTTTCTATTTGCTTTTATGGGGACCATTGTTTTCTATTTGCTTTTATGACCCACTTGATTGTGTTGATCCTGTAACCAATAATTTTGCCTAATTTACCTATCAGCTCATATTTGGTTTTGGCTTGTGTTGGATTTTCTCTATACTAATATCATTAACATATATTAAGAGATCTATTTCTTAAAAGCTGACCCTATACCTTTGAAGGACCCTTGTGGGGGAGAGGGACAAGAAACTAGGCCTGGGCAGATATCAGGGGCTTCTTAAGAGGTTAGATGTTCCCCAGAGTCCAGCGGGCAGGACGTTCTCTGGGAAGGAAAAGTCAATCCCCTTCAGAGAACCTCTAGGCATGCCCAGAGCAGAGCTGCCACTCCCCTTCAGAGAGTCTCTAGGCACTCTCCCTCAGCACTCTCCCTCAGCACTCTCCCTCAGCACTCTCCCTCAGCATGTTCCCTCAGCACTCTCCCTCAGCATTCTCCGGTATGCTAATTGTCCCTCTGAACTGACCAATCCTACGCATGCGCATTAGGAATATGCTAATTCGTTGCCTATATAACCTGTGTGAAACTGCCGCTCAGGGCTCCTCACTGCCTGAGGTGGGGGCCCGTTTGCGCAAACGTTCAATAAAAACCTCGTGCTTTTTGCATCAACTGGTCTGGAGTCTGGATCTTTGGGCGTCCTCCCAAGCAAGTGGGCATCTCTGCAACTGAGAGGTCCAACATTTTGGTGGCCCGTACGGGGATTTTAGGTCGCCCTCAGACCCATTCCCTGAGGACCAGTTGGAGGTAAGATTAAGTGTTTTCTGTTTGTTGTTCTTCGTCTTGAGTGTTCTGACTGGCCAGTACCTGACTCTGTGAGACCAGTGGGGGAGGCAGGCGTGCGCAGCAACCCCTGGTCCGTTCCCTGGAGGACGCTCCGGTTTGTGAGACCAGAAGGGGAAACCCTTGGTCCGTTCTCCCGGAAGACGCTCCCGGGGTGGTCTAGAGGTGGGTCAGAGACCAAGTCTCCCTCCTTCCCGGGGAGGGCTGGTCAGGCAGCCGCTCCCAAAAATAGCGCAATAGCGTTCAATTTGTCCTAGCCATGTTGTTTGTCTTGTTTACTGTATGTGTCTGTGCATTGGCTGTTCTTTTTGAATGGGCTGAAATCCTTGCACCCATGGGTCAACAAATAACCACCCCTTTAAGTCTCACTCTAGATCACTGGAAGGACGTTCGAGAATGCGCGCGCCACCTCTCAGTGGAGGTTAAAAGTAAATAATGTGCAAAATTCTGTTCCTCAGAGTGGCCGGCCTTCGAGGTCGGCTGGCCAAGGAACGGCACTTTTAACCTCGATATTATTTTACAGATTAAGGCGCGAGTCTTTCAGCCAGGATCCAATGGACACCCTGATCAGGTGCCCTACATTACCACGTGGGAGGATCTTTCACGTAACCCCCCTCCCTGGATAAAACCCTTCTCCTTCCCAACGGAGCCCATACAGACCCCGTTACCCCTTCCTCGGCCATCCCCAACTCCTTTAATACCTTCCTCCCCGATACCCCCTCCTCCTATCCCGGTTGTGCCAACCTCCTCCCTATAGCCTCTGAAGGAGATTCGAGATCCAAAACCTGACAAGCCACCGGTTCTTCCGGCTGATCAGGACTTTCTGCTCTTTGACTCTCCCCCACCCTATCTTCCCAGCCAGCCTGCTCCCCCGCAGGAACCCCCACAACAACCAGAGCGGGATGTGCAACCTTCTGCACCATCCCCTGATTCCACGAGGGCAGGGGAAGAAGTCTCAGTGCCTTCCCTGCCCTCCAGCCGCCTGCGCCTCCGTCGGGGGCAGGCAGGGGGCTCGGGAAGCGTCTGGACTTCACAGGCCTTTCCTCTTCGTTCGGTGGCTGGCCAGATGCAGTACTGGCCATTTTCTGCTTCCGATCTTTACAATTGGAAAACCCATAACCCCTCTTTCTCTCAGGACCCCCAGGCTCTGACTGGGCTGATCGAGTCAATAAAATTTTATTGACTCGATCAGCCCACCTGGGATGATTGTAGGCAGCTTCTGCAGACCCTCCTCACTACTGAGGAAAAGCAGCGTGTCTACCTTGAGGCATGGAAAAACGTCCCTGGAGCAGATGGCTGACTGACCCTACTGCCAAACGAAATCGAGGAGGCGTTTCCCTTAACCCATCCTGATTGGGACTACACCACCGTTGCTGGTAGGGAGCGACTTTGTCTTTACCTCCAGATTCTCCTTGCGGGTCTCAGAGGGGCTGGAAAGCGCCCCACCAATTTGGCCAAGGTACGTGCAGTAGTGCAGGGGGCTGAGGAAATGCCAGCAGGCTTCCTAGGAAGATTAATGGAAGCCTACCATATGTACACCCCGTTTGACCCCCTGGCAGAGGACCGGCAGGGAGATGTAATCATGTCCTTTATAGGACAGTCAGCGTCGGACATCCGCAATAAATTGCAGCGGCTAGAGGGGCTTCAGGGGTATACTATACAAGATTTAATGAAGGAGGCAGAAAAGATTTACAACAAAAGGGAGACCCGAGAGGAGAAGGAGGAAAGGATCCGCAAGGAGCAGGAGGAAAGGGAAGACAAAAGAAACAAAAGACGTAATCGAGAGCTTAGTAGAATTTTGGCCACCGTAGTGCAGGATACAGAAAGGAGTAGACCAGGACAGAATAGGGACTTGGGAGACAAACGAAAGCCTCGGGTGGAAAGAGATCAATGTGCCTATTGTAAAGAAAGAGGACACTGGGTCAAAGACTGCCCGAAGAAACCACAGGGACCAAAGAAGAGACCAGTTCCAATCCTGTCCCTGCAAGAAGACGATTAGGTGAGTCAGGGCCAGGAGCCCCCCCCTGAGCCCAGGATAACCCTTGAAGTGGGGGGCAGACCGGTAACCTTCCTGATTGACACGGGAGCCCAGCACTTGGTACTGACTTCAGAAAAAGGGCCTTTAAGCTCCAAGACTTCCTGGGTTCAGGGGGCAACTGGAGGGAAGTTATATCGCTGGACAACCAATCGAGAGGTCCAGTTGAGTACAGGACTTGTGACACACTCATTCTTACTAGTGCCAGACTGCCCCTACCCCCTCCTGGGCAGGGACCTACTCTCAAAGGTAGGAGCCCAAATTCACTTCCATGAGAAAGGAGCTACCATCACAGACTCAGGAGGGCGGCCCCTCCAGGTATTAACACTATGCTTGGAGGACGAACACCGATTATTCGAGAGGCCCTCGTCCACCATGGCTCCCCTGGACCCCAAGTGGCTCACAGATTTTCCTCAGGCCTGGGCAGAGACTGCGGGAATAGGGCTGGCCGTCAACCGGCCTCCCTTGATCATAGATCTGAAGCCCACGGCCATTCCCGTGTCAGTTTGTCAATATCCGATGGGCAAGGAAGCTAAGGAAGGTATCCGGCCACATATCCAGAGACTGTTACACCTAGGCATTTTAAAACCTTGTCGTTCACCTTGGAACACCCCCCTACTACCAGTAAAGAAGCCTGGTATGGGTGACTACCACCCGGTACAGGACTTGCGGGAGGTTAACAGGAGAACGGAGGATATGCATCCCACATTGCCCAACCCCTACAATCTGCTAAGTACCTTGCCTCCGACCCACGTATGGTACACTGTGTTAGATCTAAAAGATGCATTCTTTTGTTTAAGACTGAGCCCTCAGAGCCAATCCATCTTTGCTTTTGAGTGGAAAGACCCAGAGACCGGGTTTTCAGGACAACTCACCTGGACAAGGTTGCCCCAAGGATTTAAAAACTCGCCTACCTTGTTTGACGAAGCTCTGCACCTAGATTTGGCCAACTTCCGAGTCAACCATCCGGACCTGGTCCTCCTGCAATATGTGGACGACCTCCTCCTTGTCGCTGAAACTGAGCAGGACTGCCTAAAAGGTACCGGGGCCCTGCTACAGAGACTGGGGGAATTGGGCTATCGAGCCTCCGCGAAAAAGGCCCAAATATGTCAGAAACAGGTGGCCTACCTAGGCTACCTCCTAGAAGGAGGGCAACGGTGGCTGACGGAGAGCCGAAAAAGGGTGGTTGCTCTAATTCCACACCCCACCGATGCCAGAAAGATGTGGGAATTCCTCGGGAGTGCGGGATTCTGCCGCCTTTGGATTCCTGGGTTTGCGGAGCTGGCAGCCCCATTGTACCCCCTCACGAAGTCCAATGCTCCCTTTCAATGGAGAGAAGAGCAACAGCGGGCGTTTGACAACATAAAAAAGGCCCTATTGTCAGCCCCAGCCCTGAGCCTCCCTGATATGACCAAGCCCTTCACATTATACGTGGATGAGAACAAGGGAGTGGCGAAGGGAGTGCTAACACAAATGCTTGGACCCTGGAAAAAGCCGGTTGCATACTTTTTCAAAAAAGCTAGACAATGTAGCGGCCGGCTGGCCTCCGTGCCTCCACATGATAGCGGCCGTGGCAGTTCTGGTGAAAGACTCGGACAAATTGACTCTAGGCCAACCTCTCACCGTAGTGGCACCTCATGCTGTGGAGACAGTTATCCGACAGCCACCAGATCGGTGGCTCTCAAATGCTCGGATAACTCATTACCAGACTATGTTATTAAACTCAGAGCGGGTCCGGTTTGGGACTGCCACCTCTTTAAACCCGGCCACCCTGCTCCCGGAACTGGGGCCCCAGGCCCAGGTAATCCATAACTGTCACCAAATCCTGGCTGAGGCCCACGGCACCCGAAAAGACCTAACCGAACAGCCTCTGCCTGATGCCGAAATGACCTGGTTCACAGATGGGAGCAGCTTTCTACAGAACGGTGAGCGGAGGGCTGGGGCAGCGGTGGTGGATGGAAAAACTGTTACCTGGTCAAGTGCCTTAAAGCCTGGAACTTCTGCTCAAAAAGCCGAGCTCATAGCCTTAACTCAAGCTTTAAAACTGGCACAAGACAAAAAGGTCAACATTTACACAGACAGTCGGTATGCATTTGCCACTGCCCATGTACATGGGGAGATATGCCGGCTAAGGGGCCTCTTAACCTCGGCAGGCAAGGACATTAAAAATAAGCAGGAAATCCTAGATCTTCTACAGGCCCTGTTCCTGCCCAAAAGGTTGAGTATAATCCATTGCCCCGGGCACCAACGAGGAGACGACCCCGTAGCAAGGGGAAACAGGATGGCAGACAAGGCCACTAGGGCGGCAGCCCTGAGCCAACAGGTGCTCCCTTTAAAGACAACTGAGCCCACCCAAGTATCGAGGGAACCACCTTTCCTCTATTCAGACCAAGACTTAGATACGATCCAGCGGCTCGGTGCAGAGTATGATGAACAAATAAGGGTTTGGAGGCTCGGAGAGAAAATAGTCCTGCCACAGCAATTGGCTAAAGAAATAATTACCAGCCTCCATCAATGGACTCATTTGGGACACAAAAAGCTAAAAGCAGCCTTACAGGAAGATAGGCAGTCTTATTACATCCACGGACTTGACTCTTTAGTCCAGCAGGTGACTGAATCCTGTGTTCCGTGTGCCAAGGTAAATGCCAGACACCTCAAACTCCCAGAGGGAGCTAGGGTAAGAGGAGACCGACCAGGAATCAACTGGGAGGTCGATTTCACTGAGATAAGGCTGGGCAGTTATGGGAATAAGTATCTTCTAGTTTTTGTAGACACCTTCTCCGGATGGACTGAGGCATTCCCCACAAAACGGGAAACCGCCCAGGTGGTCGTCAAGAAGATCATAGAGGAGATCTTCCCCCGGTTCGGCTTGCCTAAGGTAATCGGGTCCGGCAACGGCCCAGCGTTTGTCTCCCAGGTAAGTCAGTTGGTGGCCAAAGCATTAGGCATAAATTGGAAATTGCACTGTGCCTATAGACCCCAAAGTTCAGGACAGGTAGAAAGAATGAACAGAACAATTAAAGAGACCTTGACCAAATTAGCGTTGGAGACTGGCGTTAAAGACTGGGTCCAACTCCTCCCTATGGTGTTGTTCCGGGTCCGAAACACGCCCTCTCATTGCGGGCTGACACCATACGAAATCCTTTATGGAGGGCCCCCACCAGTAGCAGGCTTGCTTGACCTTGCCAGTGACTCCGTTGCCGATGCCCCTAAATTACAGGCCTGGTTGAGAGCGCTCCAGATCATCCAGAACCAGGTCTGGAAACCTCTTGCAGCAGCCTACCAACCCAAGACGACAACCATCCCACATCCTTTCCAAATCGGAGACGCTGTGTATGTCCGAAGGCACCAATCTAAGACTCTAGAGCCCCGGTGGAAAGGCCCCTTCACTGTGCTGTTGACAACTCCCACCGCTCTCAAGGTCGACGGAATCACTGCTTGGGTCCACGCCTCACACGTGAAGCGAGCACCACCTCCCCAGGGCCCCGAGGATCCGGATAGACCAGCCAAATGGAAGCTCCAGCGCACTCAGAACCCACTCAAGCTAAGACTTTCAAAAACTTTAATATTTGTGATGTTCCTGGCCTTTCCCCATTGTTTTTCCAATCCCCATGCTCCACAATTGTTAACGTGGAACCCAACCCAGTCCAGCAAGAACAGAGTTCCCTCCCTCCAGTGAGGCAGGCTCTCCCCAGGCCGGTCCAATAGATTTTAGGATTAAAATCTTTGCAAAAAGAAAAGGAGGGAATGAAGGACCCTTATGGGGGAGAGGGACAAGAAACTAGGCCTGGGCAGATATCAGGGGCTTCTTAAGAGGTTAGATGTTCCCCAGAGTCCAGCGGGCAGGACGTTCTCTGGGAAGGAAAAGTCAATCCCCTTCAGAGAACCTCTAGGCATGCCCAGAGCAGAGCTGCCACTCCCCTTCGGAGAGTCTCTAGGCACTCTCCCTCAGCACTCTCCCTCAGCACTCTCCCTCAGCACTCTCCCTCAGCACTCTCCCTCAGCATGTTCCCTCAGCACTCTCCCTCAGCATTCTCCGGTATGCTAATTGTCCCTCTGAACTGACCAATCCTATGCATGCGCATTAGGAATATGCTAATTCATTGCCTATATAACCTGTGTGAAACTGCCGCTCAGGGCTCCTCACTGCCTGAGGTGGGGGCCCGTTTGCGCAAACGTTCAATAAAAACCTCGTGCTTTTTGCATCAACTGGTCTGGAGTCTGGATCTTTGGGCGTCCTCCCAAGCAAGTGGGCATCTCTGCAACTGAGAGGTCCAACACCTTACATTTCTTTTTGTTTGTTTAATTTCCCTAATTATGCGTTCAGGACAATGTTGAAGAAAGAGAGAAGAAAACCTTATCCAAGATTATTTCCAGGGAAAAATCATTCAGTGTTCTGTGTTAATTATGCTGTTTATTATTACTTCTTTTTAGCCAGTCTTAATTACAATTAGGGAATTGCAATTATTTTTTCTGTTCTTTTTATGGTTATAAGCTATTTTATTAAATATTTATTCAACATTTTATTCAACATTTAATCTCAACAATCATGTGATTTACTTATATTTTTCTTACACATGGATTATTTACTTGGATTGTTTTGGAATGCTAAATCATCTTTGCATCTTCTAATGTATCCTGCTTGTCGTTGATCTCTTCTGCTTTCATATTTTGCTTAAAATACCTGAATCTCTTATTAAAGATGTATGTTAAGTTTCTTCCACATGAATTGACTGTGTCACTAATGTAAAGCAATGAATTCAAAAGAAAATCAAATATATTCTCTGTTTATTGCCACTTTGGATGAATCTGGGAAAATGAGGAATAACCTTCCTTGAATGTCTAGAATTTTCTATTAGTCTGAAATTTTGCTGGTGGAATTTTTAAATTCATTGATTTGATTTTTCAAATACTGATTAGTCTTATTTAACTTATATGGAAGTTCTGTAAATGATGCAATATAAGTGTTATGGTATATTGGTTTCCAACATACAGTGACTTTTGATATCTGTTTAAATTTTTTTTACTCCAAATGATTTCTCAGAATCCTTACTATCTTGTTAAGGTTTATAAATGGAGGGGGGTAGCTGGGGGGCTTTGTGGTGTAATGAGTAATGCTGCTGCCTGGGATGCCAGCATCCCATAAAGGCACCAATTTAAGTCCTGTGTGCTTCACTTCTGATGTAGCACCCCGCTAAGTGTCCTGGGAAAGTAGCTGAAGATGGCCCAAGTGTTTGAACCCCTGCAACCCACACAGGAGACCCAGATGAAACTCCTGGCTCCTCACTCCTGGCTTCTGCCTCCCTAGCCACTGCAGCCATTTAAGTAGTGACCCAAGGGATGGAAGATCTCTCTCTCTCTCTCTGTGTGTGTGTGTGTGCATGTGTGTTCATGCGTATGTGTGTAGCTATTTGTTCTCTTTTTTCCTTTACTCTGCTGCCTCCCCTGTAACTGTTTCAAATAAATCTTTAAAAAGAAAAAAAAAAGAAAATTTTTGAAGATGCTACTATTTGGACTCCTGAAGCTGGTTGTTTGTATGGTATTTCTCTTTTCTTTCCTTAATGATTATACTAGTTTTTATTAATTTTGTTAATATGCTTTAAAAACTCTTTTTCCTTATTTCTATTGTGCATTTTTCTAGAGGTATTTCTTTGATGCCTGCGTGCTTTTACTTGCCTCTATTGTACAGTTTATTCTACAGTTAATTTTAGTTCTTAAGAAAGAAACTGCAGGGGGCTGGCATTGTGGCATAGTGGGTAAAGCTGCCACCTGCAACCCCAGCATTCCATATTGGTGCCAGTTTGAGTCCAGGCTGCTCTATTTGCAGTTCTGCTTCCTGCTAATGGCCTGCAAAAGACAGCAAGAGATTGCCAAAATGCTTGCCCCCTACACTTATGTGGGGAATCCAGAAGAAGCTGCTCCCTCCTGGCTTCAGACTGGCCCAGCTCTGGCCATTAAAACCATTTGGGGAGTGAACCAGTAGATCAATGGAAGATTCTCTCTCTCTTTCACTCTCTCTCTGATAAATAAATAAATGAATTTTTAAAAAGGGAGCCATAAGGACTGGTTCTCAATCACTTGAGGCTCTAAATTTTCTCTAAGCAGGTCTCCAACTACTGTGACAATTTATATTGCATCTCCTGTATTTTTTTCTGTGTTTCCAAATCCTATAATAATATGCCCTGTCTGCCTCCTAATGTTTCCAGTTCCATGTGTCTGCTCGATTTGCATATCTGTAATCCTGTTCCTAAACCCATATGTTATTTGCACTTTCAACATCTCCTTTATCTGGGACCCTTGTTCATTTTGATAGTTTTGTCATTTAAAAAGTGTCATCCAAGCCAGCTCTTTAAAGCTTCTACTGCAGCATGTACCAGCTGTAAGAGTCCTCACCCTTTTATGTATAGCACATCTCTCTTCAAGTCTCCTGCTGTGCCTGCACACCATGCCAGTCCTCATGGGTCCCCAGCCACTCTGTATGTAGCCCTAATTTTTCCTAAATGCTAACCTCCCTTGTCCAGACAACCTGTCAAGACTTCTGTGTCTCAAATCATTCTCTTTATAGAATGACCTTTCTCCTGCCCTGCAGTGACTTCACCCCTTTACTCCCAGTTCATAGAAGCCTTTGGGTACCACTATGCCCTTTGCTTACAACTATGGCTTCCTTCAGTTGTCTGTGTGCTACTTACCTGAAGCCAATGTCTTCCTTTTGTCTCTGGAACCCCTGTGACTCCAGCCCATGCCTTTTCTCTTGTGTCCCCATGTCCAGTGTCCATGCCCCATTTCCTAATCCCATGTGCCTTCAAGAGCCTCCACCTACTGGGACAGCTTGGCTCTCTGTTTATCTACTAAAGAACATTGTGATTCCTTTCAGGTTTTAGGCACTATGAATAAAGCTGCTGTATGTGTTTTTATCCTAGATTGTGGGTTTAAGCTTTCAAGTTAGCTGGGTAAATCTATCAGGACATCTTTCCTGCACTGTATGATGATACTATCATAGGCTTTATAATAACTTATCCAGATATCTTGTGAAAGATTTAGCCATTTTGACAAGCAATGAATAATATTTTTGAATATTCTACATCCTGGTAAACAATTGGCACCATCATGATTGTTTATTAAGACCATTTTATAAATATGTAGTGTTTCTACCTCATTGGCATTTAATTTGCATTAATTTTATGAAACATTCATTCTTTTATCTCACAATTCCCTAAAGTTCAATATATTGTATGTATTTATTTCTAATCTGCATATATCCTATGTAAATATAACTCAATTTTTTAGGTTTAAGTTGGAGGATTTATCACCTTATTAGATCTCACAAGCTTCATGAAGTTTGCAGGCAATTCTTGTGGATATATGTTTTACAAGTATTACCTCCCATTGTGGAGCTTATCTTCTGCTACTTAAATAATATGTTAGATAGAGAACATCTTTAGCTAACACAGCTCACATTATATATTTTTATGGATCATACATTCAATGCTGTATGTAAAACCTCTCATAAATAAATTCATGTCTCATTAAAAGGAGGATAAAACAATGTATGTACATTATGATTATACCTGTGCAAAAAACACTTGGATAGGAAAAGGTGTCAAAACTATAATAACTGAGATTTTATCAAGTTAGCAGACTCATGGGTGATTTTTGTTCCTTTATTCTAAAGAAAATGTTGTTCATTTTGGAAAAAGGGAATTCTGAAAAGCATTAACATGAACAATAACCCTGTAATTCCATCATCCATGAAAGTCATTGCCAATACTGAAGTAGGTTCTGCTTTGTTTCCGGATTTCTCCATTTAGCCTATTTTTCAATTGACTTTCATGGTGTTGATACACCATAATCTGCATATTATATTATAGCTTGCTAGCGACTTTTCATTGGAAAAGAAATGGCAGAGCCATGTCCTTACTCAAATTCAAAAAGCCCTTCCAGGGACTGGCTTTGTGGCCTACAAAGGAAAGCCGCAGCCTAAAATGCTGGTATCCCATATGGACTCCAGTTCTCCAGGCTGCTCCACTTCCAATCAAGCATTCCACTAGTGGCCTGGGGAACACATTTTAAATCTATGTGGTGCAAACTGTTGAAATCTTTACTTAGCATATACTAAGTTGATGTTCTGTATATAAAGATAATTGTAAATGAATTTTGATGAATACGATGAGAGAGGGAGTAGGAGATGGGATGGTTGTGGTGGGAGGGAGTTTCTGGGGGTAATAGCCACTATAATCCAAAAGTTGTACTTTGGAAATTTATATTTATTAAATAAAAGTTAAAAAATCAAAATACAAAAAATAGAGTCCTAGGTGTTTAGCCCCTGCCACCCACATGGGAAACCTGGAAGAAACTCCTAGCTCCTGGCTTCATCCAGAGAGTTGGCATAGAGGTGGATGGAAGTCAGGAGAAGACAGAAGCAAAAGTGAGTGCTGTGGCTCCCCCTCCACCCCAGGTCATCTGGAGGAATCTTAAAGCTGCGAACTCTATCAACAGCATTCCTGACCTCAGTGCTCCCCTCCAGGGCAAATGAAATTTGTCTCAGGCCTTAGTCTTACACAGGTGTGGGCTCCCAGAGCAGGAGGCACTGCTAGGCATAGAGGAGGAGCCCTCCCCTATTTAACTCTTCTAATCTGAGCTCTGGGTTGAGGCAGTGGAGGGAGAAGCTGAAGCCAAGGATTATGTGCTAACTGCAGAAGAGGGAACCTGAGGGGCCTAGTGAGAGAGTCAGAGGCCTTCCTAGTCCAGAGCTGACCACAGAAATGAATGGGCATGGAAGACTGAGACTTTCAAGGCAGATGTTCAGAAAGGCATGGGTTGGCCCTGAAATGCTGTAGATGGGAAGGAGGAAAGACAGAATCAGACAGCCAGGAAGAGGAAAGCAGCAGGCTGATGAGAGCTTTCCCAGGGGTGCAGGCACAGGCAGGTGAGTGTGGAGGGTGGGTAATGACAGTGTGCTGAGTGTGCCTGGGTCATAAAGGAGACAAGAGATGGGCAGCGGGCTGGTGGAGCAGAGGTGGGTGCATGAGTCAGGAAAGAGGGGATGGGTGATGGGAGAACAGGGTAGTGCATCTTTGGCTCTCATATCACCTATTGCTACTGTCTCGATGTACACAATTTCCTTAAAGAGAGGCAGGATTCAGTGGCACCAGATGCTTGGAGTCTACAAGGGCTGGTAGGCAGAAGTGCATGCTCTACATCTTGGGGGTCAGGCAATGGATGTGGGTCCCATGGGTACAAGCTCTCCTCGCTGGGGAACCAGCACAACACTGGAGCCACTCTGCAGCCAACTGGGGTCAACAGGAACCCCCAATTTTGGAGCAACCTGGTGGCTTTGATGGCCCCCTCAACTCCAAGCTCCGCAGCCAGCTAGGGGTGGCCCTCTATAGTACCAGTGGTTCTGGCCTCGTACTGCACTCCAAGGCATGATACTGCCAACTAGAGTTGAGGACCATGAGGATAGGGGAGCTTGGGAATAATATCACCAGGGGGATCTCAGACCCTGTGCTGCCAGCACAGGTAAACCTACCTGCAGCACCAGTATCCCATATTCCCTACTAATTCCATAATTCCATTCTCTGCAAATGATCCTGGGAAAGCAGTGGAAGATGGCCCAAGTGCTTGGGCCCCTGCACCCCCATTGAAGACCATCAAGATGTCTTGGAGCTCCTGGCTTTGGCCTGGCCCAGCCAGTGGATGGAAGGTCTCTGTTTCTGCTTCTCCTTCTCTCTCTGTAACTCTGCCTTTCAAATAAATACATAAATCTCCTTTTAAAAAGTTAAAATTACCAGCTTATTTTTCAAAGATGAGTGATCTTAAAACTCTATATCTGGTCTATACTTCTTGATCAAAGCATCCTAGTTAAATGAGCGACTATGTTTTTAATGATGAGGCGTCTTATTTTGAGGGAATGTTTTAAACTTCAGATGATTGTGTTTTTCTTTCTTCATATACAAATTCTAAATTAAATCTTTGAACTTTGGAATTTCCTGTTGCATTTCTTGAAGAATAATATTATACATAATGCACTGTCAAGTTATTCAGGGATATTTCAGAGTTGTCAAGACTTCCCTCCTACACGTTGACAATGCTACCCGTGTACCTGGGTTAACCATCACACTTGGAACTGAGTTGCAGGGCTGATCTTTCTCATGGCCCAACTAGGCATCATTAGGTCAGGAAATGGGTTAAAAGTGGAAGGTTCTGCAGCCAATGAACTTCTGGTGCCATCTCATAGAGGCATTGGTTGGTGCCTTGGCTGCTTCACTTCCAGTCCATTCCCTGCTAATTTGCCTGGGAAAGCATCAGAAGATGGCATAAAGCCTTGGGCCTCTGCACCCATATGGGAGATTTGGAAAATACTCCTCAATCCTGGCTTCAGATCAGCCCAGCTCTGGACATTGCTCTCATGTCAGGGGTGAACCAGTGGATAGAAGTTATCTCCCTCTCTGTGTGTCCTCCCTCCTCTCTGTGTAACTCTGCCTTTCAAATAAATGGCTTTTTAAAAAATGGAAGATTCTAGGCCGGCGCCGTGGCTCACTAGGCTAATCCTCCGCCTTGCGGCACTAGCACACCGGGTTCTAGTCCCAGTCGGGGCACCGATCCTGTCCTGGTTGCCCATCTTCCAGGCCAGCTCTCTGCTGTGGCCAGGGAGTGCAGTGGAGGATGGCCCAAGTGCTTGGGCCCTGCATCCCATGGGAGACCAGGAGAAGTACCTGGCTCCTGCCATCAGATCAGCGTGGTGCACCGGCCACAGCGTGCTACCGCGGCGGCCATTGGAGGGTGAACCAATGGCAAAAGGAAGACCTTTCTCTCTGTCTCTCTCATTGTCCACTCTGCCTGTCAAAAAAAAAAAAAAAGGAAGATTCTGCCATATAGGGAAGGACCCTGAGTGAGAGATTTAGAAATATTCAGGATGGGGTTATTCAGTAAGGACTAGTTGATTCTATCACTGGGATTATTTTATTCCATAACCCACAAGTATTGCCAGGCCTGTTCTTCCTCAAATTGGAGATCAAACAGGAAAGGTTTGTTATCACCCCTTCTGTGTTGAAATGAGCAGAAATGCCTGACTTGCTGTCACTTTTTCTCTTTATTCTATGCCAGGTGAGACCCATGGCTTTATGATAATGCTGTATGGTATGAAAACTGCCATGATTTGATTCCTATTCCTTAGAGAATGAATGAACAATCATTTTCTGTAGTATTCCTTGGTTGTAATATAAATTTGAGTGGAAAAAGTACAGCCAGAAAATTGGAACTTAACTTGTAATACCACTTTATAGCTAGAATTATTGTGTCATGTGTGTGGTAAATAGATATCCCTTATGTAGAGGACTTTATGGTAGCTTAACCAACTACTACTGAGAGCCCACTGTAGGGCAAAGCCTGCCAATCTTTTGCTGATCTCATTCTGGAGCATCATTCCAACAAAGAAGCTGGAATGTGGGAACCCCTTACTGCCCATTGTTTTCTTTTTAAGATTGATTGACTTATTTGGCAGGCAGAGTTACAGATGGAGAGAAAGAGAGAGGTTTTCCATCTGCTGGTTTGCAATCTCCAATTGGCTGCAACAGCCGGAACTGAGCTCATCCCAAGCCAGAAGCTTGGAGCTTCTTCTGGGTCTCCCAACCAGGTGCAGGGACCCAAGCACTTAGGCCATCTTTCACTGTTTTCCCAGGCCATATGCAGACATGTGGATCAGAAAAGCAGCAGCCAGGACTTGAACCATATGAGTGCCCATATTTGATGCTGACACTTCAGACAGAGGCTTAACCTACTACACCATGGCACAACCCTCCCACAGAGTCTTCAGACAGGGGAATCCACTTCCAAAGAGGATCACCAGTTGACAGAGGCCAGTGTGTATTTGGGTGCCACTGAGGTGGGGAGGTGGGTATGCTCACAGGGATAAGATGAAGAGGATGGAGCAACTGGGGATGATAAGGCACATTGCAGGAAACTTAGATTGTCCATAAAGGCATAGCCCAGACCTGATACATCCTGTCCATACTGTGAGTCTGGTCTGTGCTATGATGCAGATCCTGGGTGCTGAGACAGCCCAGGTGGTGCAGAGAACATCAATGAATGTGGCTAGCAGTTCATTTATTTGCTGTTTGCTGTCATTTGTGTATCTGCTCATGGAAATGACTAGAGTTTTGAATTCCTTGTGTTCCTTCTCCTTGATGCATGAAACTTCTTTCTGGACCCCATGTGTTATCTCTGGGGCTTTTGATAAGAAATGCAGGTAATTTGGCTAATGTAAAAATTGTGTGCTGAATGGTCCTTTGTCTTGGATGCAGATCTCAAATGTCCTGCCAACATCTATGATATCCAAACAGTGTCACTGGTTACAACTGCAGCACGGTCTACACCCTGCACATTTCCTCACTGAGCAAGACAAGTTAATAGACATGTAGACAAGATCAAGTGGGTGATGATAGCAAGCATGCCACTCCCATGAGCTCAATGCAGGCAGCAAATTAGCATTAGGGACAGTATAGTTGTTATAGCTGCATCCATCATCAAGGTAAGGAGCAGATGTTATAGTTTTCAATAGAATCCATTAGAGAACTAGGGAGTTGTGGTTGGGTTTTAGTTAGGGGCATACTGATGGACAGAGGGGTCAGGTTCCATGGCCATCAACCCAGCCCCAAATTTCTCACAACAAATAGTCCTTTTGCACTGTAGTCTTTCATTATGATGCTTTTTTTTTGGAGTTTAGCTTTCCCAGCTTTTTCTATTTTTTTTTAAATGGGAAATCTGCCTTATTGATTTTATACATTTCTTCTTCATAAAATAGTTTTATATCTGATAATTTCCATCTACCACTCTTTTAATCACATGACTTCTTGTATACTGTGGTTTCATTTTCAATCATTTCCTAATATTTTATAATTTCCCTTGAGATTTTTTCCAGTCCATAACTTACTAGTTGCTTTTTCCAAAATGTACTGCTTATTTTCCACCTATTTTTCAACTTCTCAAATAGCCTTCTGGTTTTGGCTTTTAGAATTTATTTTGAAAAAAAAAAAAACCTTTGAGAGAGACAGAGAGAGAGATTGCCCAGTTGTGGTTAGCTTCCTAAATACTCACCACTGCTGGAGTTTATCCAGGCAAAATGGATCCAGAAATTAAATCCAAATATTCTACATGGGTGGCAATGATAAAATTACTGCAGCATCACCTGCCTTCTACCAGGAAGCATATTAGCAGGAAGTTGTAATGGGAGCAGAGCCAAGACTTGAACTCAGATGCTCTGATTTTGATTTGGATATACCACACATTATCTTTACCACTGGACCACATACTCATAATTGTGGTCAGAGAAAATATCTTAAATGATTGCAATCCTTTAAAGTTTATTCATGTGAGGTTATGATGTAGCAAATTGTTTTCTGTGGAAAATGTTGCATGCAATGCAACTGAATGAAAGGCATCTTCTCTTTTTTAAAAACAGTTTCTTTCATTTTTTTAAGATTTATTTGAAAGTCAGAGTTACACAGAGAGAGGAGAGGCGGGGGGGGGGGCCTCCATTCAATGGTTCACTCCCCGATTGGCTGCACTGATCTGAAGCCAGGAGCCAGGAGCTTCTTCCGGGTCTCCCATGTGGGGGTTGCAGGGGCCCAAATGCTTGGGGAATCTTCTACTGCTTTCCCAGGCCATAGCAGAGAGCTGGATCAGCCGGGTTTGGAACTATGCCCACATGGAATGCCAGCCCTTCAGGCCATGGCATTAACCTACTGTGCCACAGCGCCGGCCCCAGGCATATTCTCTTGATTAATGTGGTATGTATCAATTAACTTAGTTGCTTTATTATATTCAAACCTTCCATATCCTTTTCAGCCTTTTTCATAGTTGTGCCACCCATCACAAAAAGAAGGATACTGGAAAATTCAAGTACTATTGTTGATTTTGCTTATCTCTTTGTCTCTTTTTCCTATAATGTTGAGCATTTCTGTAGGAGAAACATATATCTATATTTGCTATCTTATCAAAGTTTTTTGATATTTCTAGTACTATAAGATGTCCCTCTTTATCTTTAGTAACACCATTTATTTTGACATTTTTCTGTTTATTATTGAGGTGGCCAGCCACTATAACTCTCTCCCTCTCTCTCTCTCTCTCTCTCTCTCTCTCTCTCTCTCTCTCTCTCTCTGTTACATTTTGGTATATCCTTGTTTCATTGTTTAAATTTTCAGCTCTTTATATATGTTAAAGTTTTCTTCTTCTGTATACAATATATTATTTGATCATATTTATTTGAAGCTAGTAGTAAAACCTTTGACTTCAGAATATTTCTTTATTTTAAAGGCATAGTGACAGAAAAAAAGAAGGAAGGGCAGAGAGAGATAGCTTTCATCAACTGTTTAGTTTTCAAATACCCACAAAGCTTAAGGTTAGGCCATGCTAAATCCAGAATATAGAATGCCCTTTCAGGTCTCCTAAAGGGTGATATCAGACCATATTGGCCATCATACATTGCCTCCTAGGTACATAAACAGGAAGATGAATTAAAAGTGTAGAGACACAGAAACTCAAACCAGGATCTGTTGGAGATAGATGCATCACAAGCAGTGGCTTAACCCCTGTACCAAAATTCTCACCCCAATCTTTGTGTTTTTTTTTTAATTTTTTAATGTAACTAACAAATTGTTATGTATATTTGTGGTTAAGTACATTATTTTTTGATGAACAAGATTATTTGTAAGTTTAGTCATCATACATAGTTGACCTAAAAACTTCAATAGAAAGATAAATTTTAAAATCACTTGGAAGGCTATCTTTAGGAAAGTGATTTTCCTAGGACAATAACCAGATATAACCTAACTAGACAGCATCTTAATTGGCAAAGTTCCCATAAACTGGAGATGTGTGTGGCTTGCTGCTGCTCTACATCAGGATTACACTAAGAGTTGCACTATAAACTCCATAAGAAAAAAGAATATCTGCATTGTTTCCTCTTGGTAGAAGAGAAACTAAATCTCAGTTTTGAGATCAACCACAACACAATAAAAGCTGCACTAACTAGATGAGAATATTAATAACAGAATTCTGGTGTGAATATGTTTATTTTATTCTAGAACACTTACAAATAGAATCCTCAAGTTACAGTTTTCATTACCAGCTGGGGGGTTAGTTAACTTTTGGTAAAATGAGGAGTTATGCAATGTATAGTGCACAAGGAGTTTTACTACAATGAAGACAAGTGCAGTCTAGTTAGAAAATCAGATGTAAGTGGTACATGTCTATGACAAGACTCTCCACCACTTGTGAATGTAAAAGATTAATTTAAAATGTTGACACTACAATATATAAAGGCACATAGTATATTCTATAGGTGCCAGATTTACTTTTTTTTTCTTGAAGGTAACTGTAAGATACACTGTAGTTGTGACTTGGATCTTCACTCTTGTAAAAGTCCATGTTTTATCACCGTGCACAGGGGTCTTCTTAGCAAGGTCTAGAATTACCTGGGGAGGGGACGGGGCCCCTGCAGCCTCTGCCTACGGCTATGCGGAGTATGGGTCGAGCCGCACAAGCAGGGTGGTCGCGCCTGCAGGCATTTACTGAGCATTTACTGAGCACCTGCTGTGTGTAGATACTGGACAAGCAGGGAACACAATACACAGGAAACCCTGGCCACGCCTCCATTCCTCGCCCCGCCCCATCCCACCACCCAGCCCTGCCTCGTCTCCACCCCCTCTTTTTCCCGAGCCTATCAGAGCGCGGAGGAGGTGGGGATGATCTACATATTCATGAGGCTGCCAGCTGATCCAAGGCTGGAACTTACATTCCTCTTCAGAGCCTAGGCGATTGTGATGTCAGGAGTGACTTCTGAAGCTATACTTAAAGGCGTAGTACCCTCTCTGACCCCGAGATGGCTTTGCCGCCCTGGGTGAAATCCTGGCAGGCGAGGGGCGCTCACTGCCCGCCAAAGTGTTCAGCACCGGGGGTCGTGGACAGCTCCAGGGAGCCTGGGAACCGGTCCAGGCCCTCAGCCCGCCCCCGGGGACAAGCGCTGATCTCTCTGCCCGTCACAGCATCTGGGCTGCTGTCCGGAGCGCCTCTGGTTTCATATCAGCTCTGGCACCAGTCCACCGCCAGGTCCTGTAGCTCTTGGCCGCACTAGGTCCCCAGCGCGCCCCTTCTCCCTGTGCTGGGTGAGCAGCTGCCCGGCCCCGCCTGTGTTCCCCGCGGTGGCTGGCAGAGGGCGCGCGCGAGCGTCTGAGTCGGGCCCTGTTCTCCAGAGAGCGGGGACAAACTTAACATTAACCAAAAACGCCTCCCCGCAGGGGACACGAGGGCGAGGGAGCCCTACCGGCTTGGGTGCGTGGTGGCCAGGCCCGGAGGAGGCCCGCCCAGCAGAGTTCATGCCATGTAAACAGGGCTGCGTGGAAGTCGCCCAGCGTCCGTGTCCCCAAGCGCAGGACACAGGGTCCACGCTGGTCCTGCTGGGACGCGGAGCTCAGAGCAGGAAGGGGCCGCCACGGCCGCGTGAGTCTGAGTGGGAGAACGAGTGCATGGTCACAGCCCAGCCTGGCGGGCCGAGGCTCCATCAGGGCCATTGTACAGACGGGCAAGCTGAGGCTGGAGGAGGGGGAGGGTGGGCCTGGCTGGGGGCTGCTCGGTGCAGGGCTATGCTGACTTGAGAGGAACGTGCATCCTGCTATGGCTGCATGGAACATTCTGGAAGCATCCCTGCCAGCTGAGCCTGGGGTTATTGGTGCGCCCTGGCTGTGTGGGCTCTGGGTCTGGGTTAGGGGCTGGCACACTGAGGAGGGGGCTCAGGCAGTCCCAGCAGCCCCGCCAGCATTTCCTTAAAGGGCCTGGATGTCCGTTCCCCAGCTGAGGCTGAGCAGGGCTGGCTGCGGGGCTGTGGTCAATGGGGGCTGCTGTCCAGAGCGTCCTGAGCCGGGCAGAGAGAGGCCGGCGGCCGGGCCCTGGCCACACCAGCTCCAGCCCACGCCCGCCTGAGTGCCAAGGGAGCCAACCCCGCACAACGCCACCAGCGCTGCCTCCCCCGAGAAGCCCTTGGCCGGACTGGGGTGGGGAGGAGCCCCCTGCCACCGCTGCGCAGCTGCCCCCGCCCCCCACCCCGCCCCATCCTGTCTGCCCCCGGTCACCCCCGACCTCCCTGCGGGCTCCCGGTCAGGGTGGGGCCCTGGTTGGGAGGGGGCTGGGGTCCCGGCACAGTCCCCTCCCCCCACTAAGTGCCCCCCCCCCCCCCCCGCCCCGCGTCCTCTACTCCCTGCCCCAGAAGTTTCTCTCCTCCGGCCTCCGCCGTCCGCGTTTCCGCGGCTTCTGGGTTCTGTGGCTGGAAATTGTTGGCCTGTGACATGACTTTTTAAAGAGAGATTGATTGATTTGAAAGTGGGAATTGAGAGAGGGGGGGGGAAAGAGATCCTCCATCCGCCGGGTCACTTCCCAGATGGCCGCGCCGATCAGGAGCCAGGAGCTCCACCCAGGTCTCCCACGCAGGCTCGGGGGCCCAAGGACCCGGGCCATCCTCCACTGCTCTCCCAGGCCACAGCAAAGCTGGATCGGAAATGGAGCGGCCAGGACTCGAACCCGCACCCAAATGGGATGCAGCCCTGCAGGCGCCTGGCACTATCGCCTCTTTAATCAAACCTCCGCTCACCCTGCGCTCTGCTCTGGGCCCGTGTTTGGTCCGGGCTGTTAGAACCCCAGGCCCTGAGCGCGGCCTGAGGGCTCCGCCCGGGTTCATGAATTCCTCCCCTCGAGGGCTTCAGGCCACGGAGTGGGGGCCGCCCGCCTCCCCCGCCGTCTCCCGGGAACGTACAGCGCGGCCCGTGGCGGGCGACGCCCTGGGCCGGGGTCCAAGCCCTGCCCTGCTAGGCTGCTGGGCCGCGGCCTCCGCTGGTGGAAAATGCGCCGGGGGGGGGGGGGGGGGGCTTCCGGGTGAGAGGAGGCAGCCGCGGCCTCTGCCCTTCTCCCCCTCCTCTCTCACCCACCTCGTCCTGCCTCCCCGGGCCCGGAAAGCCCTGGGGTCATCCTGCGCAGCGACCACGAGGCTCGGAGGCAAATGATGGTGGGAGGCGGGGCCTCCGCAAGGAGTCCCGCCCGCGCCGCGTCCCTGCTGTCCCAGGCCCCTGCGCCACGCCGGGGGCTTTTCCTCGCGGGGCCCGGTGCGGGACGGCTACGGGGCGTGTGCGGGGCCAGGTGCCGGCCGGACGCCTCCTTCCTCCTCGGCCTCCACTGCCTCCTGGGCCCCCGGGCGGGCTCTGGAGCTCGGGTGGGAGTCCCTGGGCCCGAGGGAGGAGGCGCCCGTCCTGGGGGAGACGCCACGCGGGGTGGGCACTGCAGCAGGGGGAGAGCTCCGACCCCCAGCCCCGTGGCCGCCCCAGAGACCCCGGGGTCCCCCGAGGTCCTGCCCTGCAGGCCAGGCGCACCCTGGGCGCCCCATGAGTGCACAGCCGCCCCAGCGCCCGCAGCCCGGGGCCCTGGCCCCTCCTCCCTGCACGGAGGGCGCCCCCTTCCCCGGCCGAGGCCCCGCCCTCGGGCTCCAGGAAGGGGGCGTGGGAGGGGTCCGGCTGCTCCGCGGGCCCTGTGCCGCCTGGCCGGGCACAGGAGCTGGCAAACGGGCGGCGGGGCTGGGAGCAGCCCCTCCTCCCGGTGGGAGCAGGGGCGAGGGGCTGCTCCCAATCAGAGCCGCGGCTGCCCCTGCAGCCCGGTGCCCTGGGTGGCCACTCGCCGGCCGCCGGAGCTCCCGTCGCAGCCGCCCCCTCCATCTCTCTCTCCCTCTCCCCCTCCAGCTCCAAGGGCCCCAGGCCAATGGGGCCCCCGCGCGCCGAGCCCGCAGCTGGGCAGGAGTAGGGTCGGCTGCGCCCCGCGCCATCATGGAGGTGCCAGGCGCCCCGGTGCCCAGCAAGACGGGCGAGGCCGCGGTGAAGTGGCAGCTGTGCTACGACATGACGGCCAAGATGTGGTGGATGGTGAGTGGGCGCCGGGCCCACGTGGGCCAGCGTCGTGGCCCCGGGGCCTTGTGGCTGGCTCGGCCGGGCCCCTGTTGTCCCCGGGGGGGTCTGTGGGAAGGCGGCCCCCGGGAGCTCCAGGCAGGGCCGGGGTAGGCTGAGTAAGGCAGGGCTGGGGTCCGTGGGGCCGGGCTGGGGGCCGAGAGAGGCCCGCGCCGTCCACCCAGGGACTCGGAGCCTGCGTCCAGGGGCCCGGCCTCATCCCCCTTCGGGAAGCGGCCTGGGTCTCACGGCCCTGGCTCCGGGGCCCTGTCTCCTGCAGCCGCCAGGCGGGGGTGGGGGTCCCTGGTCCCCGGTGCCGACTTCAGCTGTGGGTCTCCCCTTGGCCAGCATTTATCTTGCGCCTACTGTATCCTGACCCCGACTCCGGTGCTCAAGAGAAGGGCAGGTGGGGGCGGCGGGGGGCAGGACCCGCGTGGGCCTGGGCAGAGGCAGAGCCGAAATGCGACAGCTGGCAAAATGGGCAAAGAGAAAAGGTGGCTGAGGACAGGGCCGGTGCCAAGGCCCTGGGGTTGCACGGAGCCAGGAGGCCGGTGTGGCTGAAGCAGAGCGGGGGGGAGGCCACAGCAGAGGCCCAGGCTCCCGTTCAGGGGGTTACGCCCCTCCCCCGGGAGTCCGGGGCGCACGTCGGCGGGGTGGTGGGGTGGGCGGTTCCTGCAGAGGTGCGGCCCCGGGGGCACCTGGGTGCCCGTCCCTCCCCAGCCCTTGGCAGGAGGCTGGTGCCGCGTCACCCCCCCCGGACCCGCGGCCGCCTGGGGTTGGGGAGGGGACCACGTGCCCGCCAGGGCCGTGCCGGCCTCGTGGTGCAGGGCTGAGGTCCCCATCACGGGAGGCATCCGAGCCCAGTGGGGCTGCGGCGTCTACAAGAGCAGCGTCTACACCGGGCCGGCCAGGATCCAGGCGCGAAAACGGGACCCATACATGGCGTGGCCGAAAGAGCCGCTTCCGTGGCTTTGTCCCTTCCGTGTGTGTGTGGGGGGGGGGGGTCCCACAGAGGAGGCGAGAGCGAGGATGCGCGGGGCCAAGGACAGGCGCCGGCCGCCGCAGCCTCGGTCTCCCCTGCTCTCCGCGAGGCAGCTGCCCAGGCCGGAATTGTGGGCCGGGCATGCGAGGGCGGACATGGTAGGACCCCGGAAGGCTTTGCCTTGAACCGGCAGCCAGGTCGGGGGCTCGTGGGCACGGGGTCGGCGCTGAGGAGGGGGCGTTTGCGGAGGTTCTGGGGTCTGGGGGCCAAGGGCGTGGCCTTGCAAAGGTCTGGAGAGGGATGGAGCTGTGGGTGGGTGGGCCGGGCCCTAAGGAGCTGGAATTTAGGCAGCCGGGCGGGCGCCCCCTGTGCCCCTCTGAGTGCCACCCGCCGCCTCCCCTGCTGTGTGCTGGCGCTGGGGTGGGGGTAGGGGCGCTCCATCTCCCAGCTCTCCGCTGCCGCCCACAGTGCCCACATGTGAGGCTCCAAGGAGCCGGCCAGTCTGCTTCAAACCACAGAATGTGTCCCAGTGCAGGGCGGGAATGTCGGCTGGCCGGGCTGGGCAGGGGCATAGGGACACAGGTGCCTCCTCGCCCCCACCCCAGATGCTGCTTGGATGGGGGCTGGACTGGGCCCCTGGGGGGGGGGGCAGTGAGTGAATGAATGAGTGAATGAATGAATGAGTGACCCGTCCAAGTGAGGCCCCTCTGTCTCCCAGGTAAGACCAGGTGTACACTCCTCCCCCGGCACTCAGAGAGGGGCAGCGGCTCGCCAGGGGGTCTCACCCAGGGGCTCCTGGGGCTCTGAGCTTGGCCAGGCTGGCTTGGCCGTCTGCAAGGGGTGGAAGCGGCTTGGGGCTGTGGCGGGGTGGGAGGAAGTGAGGGAGCAGCTCGAGGCTGCAGATGCACTGCGGGGCTTAAAAATTAACATTAAAACACAAATTTTTGCAAGAATACGGGATAGCAGTATATTTTATTAATTACTGGTGAGAATGTATAGTGGGACAAAAATTTTACCAGACATCTTGATGTGTTATTAGAAATGCAACCATAGTATAACCATATCATACAGCACACAGTTTCCAATATATTTAAAATGAGTAGATAAAAACTGATGTGAAATATATATAGCAACTTTATTCATAACAGATAAAACTCACATAGAATCAATTTGTTCTTCAGTAATTAGCCAGATAACCAAATATTCAAAATGCAGATAGACCATGGGAGGAAAACAGGAGATGC
This sequence comes from Lepus europaeus, assembly GCF_033115175.1. NCBI lineage: Eukaryota > Metazoa > Chordata > Mammalia > Lagomorpha > Leporidae > Lepus > Lepus europaeus. Next base: position 26,432,757 of record NC_084851.1, on the reverse strand, counting down.
AGGAACAGGAGATGCATAGGGTATGGGTATTGGGCACGGGGACAGAGAGAAACACCTGGCTGCAGTCAGAGGCATTCTAGAAACCTAAGTATGACAGTGGGTTCAGGCAAAGAGCAGGGAGGTATATAAAGGTTGCAGCAGGCTGGAAGCACAGGCAATGAAGTTACTCCAGGGTAGTAGAAAGATCACTCTGGAGAAGGGAAGCAGACAGTTGAGGGAAGATCTTGGCTTCATGTAAGAGGGGCTGGAGGATATGATGATTGCTATGGTACAGGGAGACACTCAGGAAAAGATGTGCTGGAGACACAAGGGATGGAGACATGCAGCTGGCACATGCTGCAGGCACAAGGAATAGGGAATGTTGAAAGCGGACATGAATGTCAGAGATTTTATAAATGACAACATACCAAGGGTAAACAGGGGTCACAGTTAAATGAGAGAGAGACACTGGAGAAAATACATGGGTTTCAGACATAGGAACAGGGAGACATGAAGCCTGATATGGCTGCAGGCACATGGGGATGGAGATACTGGGGCAGACAGGACCTGCACACACAGGGTTTGGAAACATGTAAGAAAATTAAGGGATTGCAGAAATATCAGTGCTGAGAGAAAATCTGCATCCTTAAGTGAATATGCTAGGACACCACTTCCTTCTTAAGAATTAAAAAAGAAAATGATTAAGAATATTTAAATAAAGTTAGGAAAAGGGTAATAGCAAACATCAATAAATTGCTGGTTTCACAAAAGTGCTACAGATACATATAAGCAAAGAAAAACATTTTTTAAAATATTAACAAAATTGGTAAGCCAGTAGCTAAGTTTAAGAAATGGAAACAGTGCTATTCTTTACAGGGCTTATAGAACTCACCAAGATATTAAGGTTTAGTCAAATTCTTATGAGTAAAGTTTGACTCCAAAGAGGCAACTAACAGAATGGGAAAAATATTTTCAAACTATCTAACTGATATAGAAACTCAATAATGACAACAAAATAAACAATCCAGTTAAGAAATGGTGCAAAGGACTTGAACAGATTTTTTTTTAAAGATCAAATTCAAATGGCCAACAGACACATGAAAAAAATGACTATGATCACTAGCCATCAGGGGACTGAACATAAAAACCACATTGAGGTTTTTACCTTACCCCAGTTAGAACAGCTTCATATAGCAACCAAAAAACAATAAACGCTGGTAGAGATTGGGGGGGAGTACCCTAATACACTGGTTGGTGGGAATGTTAACTAGGACAGCTGTTGTATAAAACAGGATGGAGATTCCTCATAGGACATGAAGCAGGAGGTAGGATGGCAGCATGAGTGGGAGGGAGGATAGGGTGGGAAATAGCACTATGCTCCTAAATCTGCATTTATAAAATACATGAAATTTATTTACCTTACATAACTAGAAAATTCTTTAAAAATTGACTCCAGAGTTAAAAATTTGCTACACTTTGAAAGCCAATTTCCAAAACCACAAATATAAGATGAAATAGGAAAATTCCTATATAATTGAATAAGTGGAACCAATTTTTGGAAATCCAAACCAATCAAGAAACATGTTCCACAAGCAAAAATCAGGGTCCAGACTTATGAAACATTATACACTTCTAAGAGAAAAAAAATAAGTAAATAATTTTAAAAACACTGAATTTCCCTGACTTGCTCCAAGTGGACATAGACAGAATATTTTTCAATGTTTTTGAAGCTAGTGTTACACATATGATGCAGACAATACCAGGATATGCAATGAAAATGAAATAAAAAAGCATGTCTTTCATAAACTGAGGTACATATATCTGAGCAAAATATGATATGGGTTCAATCATACAGGAACACATAACAGATCAATAACAAGTGAGCGAAACTAAAATTTGAAGATTTTTAGCATTCTCAAACAAACCCTATAAATCATCCAAATAGGGGAAAAGGAAATTGCATGACTATTTAGATTAAATACTAAACAGCATTTAATAGAATTCAGTATCCACCCAGAAAATAAATCAACTTGTAGAAGAACAGGAAAACACAGTAACTTCCTTCATGTGATCAAGACAGTCTAAAATGGAGCACAGCACACTACTTAATACAGGGCCTGTGAAAGCTTTATCCTGGGAACAGACCTGGACATGACTGCTTTCTCTCCCCATCCCTTCAACACTGTACGGGAGGAGTGGTAGGAAATCAACAAAAAAGAAGCATAAAGTTTAAATATCAACTTTTAAGCAATAAAACTCAATACATGTGGATGACACCATTATATGGTGAGATAATCCACTCTAACCCCAAACTAAATACAACCGGTAAGTGAATTTAGCAAGACTACCAGGTAGACAATCATTATAAGTCACAGCAAGAAACAGAAAACATTAAAGGACAAAGGCAAACTAGCAAACATGTATCTACAAGAGGAATTTAAATTATGTAATATGTTTAAACATTATTCAAAGTCATACTAAACACACATGCATGCACACAAAGGACACAACAGAGAAATGACTCCAGAACATGGAGAAAGCAAAGACCCAGAAGTCAATGAAGCACCAGTAGGTCAGGAAATTCTACCCCACCTGAGTGCAGCTTCAGATCACCCGGGCTGCGCAGGAACATGGAGGTACCCCCGCGGCTGGGGACTCCAGCAGTAGAGGAGGCGGCTTCAGACCCCAGCCCAGCTCCTCACTCCCCTCACCTGGCAACAGTCCCCCATGCCCAGTATGCCAGGGAGCATAATGATTGGCTACTGCTTTATGACATCATCCATGCCCACCCACTTTGCAAACTGTCCAACCAGGCACCCCTCAGGGGAGGGGCAACCATGTAATCTTGCAAGATCTTCATGTCACAGTCTCCTCCAGGCTGCACTGGGAGAAGTGTCCCTGTGGTGGCTCAGCTTTCTCCCCTCTGCAAAGAGGGAGCCGGAGACTTGAGAAGCAGGAAATGTGGAGAGCTTAGGGCCCAGTGTCTGAGAAGGGGGAGGTGGAATGGGTGGATCCTGCTAGAACTGACTGTCCCGGTCCCTTGACTTGGACTTCCCCACTGTGAGCTCCTGAATCTGCAGACTCCACCAGGTGTGGGCTGGGCTGGCTCTAGAATATGGGCGGCAAGCCCTGTCTCTGCACAGCGACTTCAGCTCAGCACCAGAGCCTTCTCTTCTGAGTGGCTGCAGTGCCACCTCTCCTCAGGTTGTGCAGTGAGGACAGGAGGGTGATCAGGGAGAATCTGGACTCAGAGTACAGGATCCATGCAAAGAGGAACTGGGGTCTGTTGGGGTCCTGGTCCCTCCTTTCTCCCCAGTGGTATACAGTACCACAAGCTCTAAATCAGAGAAGAAACAGTTTAGACTCAGCTTTTCTGTCCAGGGGTTGGGAAGGGCATCTGCTGATGAACTTGTTGGCAGAATTCCGAGGCAGCTGCAGGCTTCACCAGGACACTTGAAGGGTTGATTCTGGTGAAATTTCACATAAGAGGAAATTGGGGAACGCCTCCCTGACGATCCAGTGTAAAATATCCTTGCACCTGTCTTCATTTTACATTCTTTAAGAACCACCATTGGGTTGAGTATGCCTTTGCAAACTTTGCAGGGTGATGTCACCTCCACTCACCCTCATCCCCTTTTCCTTTCCTGTTTTTTTTTTAACTTTTATTTAATGAATATAAATTTCCAGTGTACAGCTTATGGATTACAATGGCTTCCCCCTCCCATAACTTCCCTCCCACCCGCAACCCTCCCCTCTCCCGCTCCCTTTCCCCTTCCATTCACATCAAGATTCATTTTCAATTCTTTTATATACAGAAGATCAATTTAGTATAAAGAGTTCAACAGTTTGTACTCACATAGAAACACAAAGTGAAACATACTGTTTGAGTACTAGTTATAGCATTAAATCAAAATGTACAGCACATTAAGGACAGAGGTCCCACATGAGGAGCAACTGCACAGTGACTCCTGTGGTTGACCCAACAAATTGAAACTCTAGTTTATGGTGCCAGTAACCACCCTAGGCTCTCGTCATGAGTTGCCAAGGCTATGGAAGCCTTCCAAGTTCGCTGACTCTGATCATATTTAGACATGGTCATAAAAGACAGAGTGAGGATAGTAACCGATGATCCTAAGAGTGGCATTTACCAGGTTTGAACAATTATACAGCATTAAGTGGGGAAGAGGACCATCAGTACACACAGGTTGGGAGTATAGCCATTGGTGGTAGAGGCTTTTAAAACTGCTGTGGATGATGTTCCAAGAAGCCCTCATGGCTAAGGCTCCAGGAGTGTCTCATGGATGTCATTCCCTGGGTCTCATCCCAGGGGGCAGTTATTGGCCCTGTAGCTTCTCCTGGGACTTGTTGAAAACTCTGGGTACACCTGCCATCTGTGTAGCTAAGCCCTTGGGACATTAAGGTTTTCCTCTAACTGCAGTTTCTACTCTGGGAGATGTATTAGGAGTCAGCTAAGTAGATGCTGGTGTCTAAGGGACAAGACAGAAATGATTTGTTCAGACTTGTGAAGGGAGAAGGGCTGTCAGAGAAGTCAGGGCAAACCCTCCCTAGCTAAGCAGTGCCAGAAATGAAAAGCAAATGCACTTTGGGCACACAGCAGTTTGTTTTCACTTCCAGGGAGTTGGTATAGACTGTAATGTGTGCCAAGTGAGATTGTCTGGGAGGGCAAGACTGCCTGTGGAGAGAAGGTTTAGGATTTGAGGATTTGCATCTGTAGGATGATAAAATATACATTTGATATTTGTCCACATTTTCTGGTGCAGAGATCGCAAGTGATGCATTTTAATACATATTTTGTGATTTTCTTTTAATGAGAAGATAAATTAAAATATCTCTGCATCCATGGATCCAATGAACTTTATACTCAACTTTATATTTTTGTTAAGAATGTTGACATTGTCAGTCTGCTATGTGTATCCAATTTTTTTCCTCCTGCGAATTTTACTTTTCTCTCTCACATAGTCTCAATGTTTGTCATGACCATTATTTTTTATTGTGCTGGGGTGCCAAAAATTGAAAAAAGAAAAACTTTTATGAAGCCAATTTTCCCAAAGACCATCAGGATGCCAGCTGTTGTCTAAAGAAGAGTAAATATTTTGAGCATTAAATATGATTGCAGACCAGAAATGATTGTGTAGTGTATCACTCAGAGGCTGCTCAAAAGTTTCTTAATTGATTTGTGCCCATATCACATGCAATGTGTATTGTTCCAGGAAGAAAGATGCTTCTTTGTATTGCTATCTTGAGGAAGTCTATTCTGCCCTTGGTAATCCTAATAGTTCTGATTTGGGATGCAGATAGAATGCAGTAGAGCTAAAGCTAATTTGTATGGAAGACCAGTCAGTTGTGGTAGTAACAAGAGGGATATAATGGGCATTTTCATGTGTCCCTTTCTCATTTGTTTACTTGAAAATCAATTGGGAACAGAGAAAGGGAGCGAGGGAAAGAGAGAGAGAGAGAAGAGAGAGAGAAAGAAGCTGCCATTCAATGTTTCACTTCCCAGATGGTTGTAATGGCCAGTGCTGTGCCAAGCTAAAGCCAAGAGACAGGGGCCAGGAGGTCTTTCTAGGTCTCTCACATGGCTGGCAGGGCCTAAGCACTTGGGCCATCTTCCACTATTTTTCCCATGCCATTAACAAGGAACTGGATCAAAGTCAGAGTTACAGAGATCCACTTACCATTTCTGAGATGTGTTTACACAATGCCCTTTTTTGTCTTGATTTAACAAAGTGAGAAGTGTTGTCTGGTGTTGAGAGCATGTGACATACTCCCACATGACATGCTCATACATCTCTTCAACAATGTAAGTCTGGGCCTTTTATTGAGGTGAGGCCAGCTCCAGTCTTCAGGGCTTGTTTTGCCTTATTTACTCATTAGCTACACATGGAAAGATTTCCTGTATTGTATTGCATTCTGTTTTCCATTAAGTAGTCCAGTTAAAAGAAATACTCATACTCTTTAGAAAATTATGTAGCATTTTATTAAAAATCACCTTTATAATTCACATGAAGCCAAAACATTGAAATAAATTTCCAGAATGCAAACCCAGCAAAAAAAAAAGATTATTATTCCAGTCAGGTCTTTGTGATTTAGAAAATAGGTTCTTGATTCTAATTCATCAACATTCCCTTGTATTCCAGACTTGAAACTCAAGTTGTATGTCATGGAACAAGTACAGAAGCCTCAGCCATTCTTGCTCATTGCCCAATCTCTTGGCTGCTCTTTGTGAAGTTTCAGTTTTCTCATATTGCTCTTGCTTACTTCATTTACTAGGGCCACAATAACAGATGAGGAACAGGATGTAAGAGCTAAGACAGGGGAATGAGATGCACTCTCTTGAACACGGGTGCTCTTGTACAGGACTGTATGTACTTGGAAGTCTGAATAACTTCACAAGATTTGATTTATTGGGTGGTCTTATTTTGTGAATAGTATGTTAATATTTTAGATTTCTAGACTTTGATTAATGATTGAATAACTTCATGCAAGACACATTGTAGGGAAAAGTCCATCTTCCAAAGGAAGAGATGTCACCACATTGTTGATTATAGTCTTCACTTGAGAGTCATTTGTTATGGAAAAGAGTGATGAACAATTCTGATAATATCAGAGTAAATGCTCTCTAGAAAACAATCAGATATTTTCTAATTGCACTCAGATTCCTGTCCATGGTTTGGACTGAGGAGATGGGAGAGGGAAACACACCTCCTCTGCAACAACAAGCACTGGGCTCTCACTCCTTTGCTGAAGGAACTGTGATTCCCAAGCTTACTACAAATACAGACACCATTCCTCTCTTTCACCTCTCTCTCTCCCTTCCTTTCTCATTCTAACAAACCCAGACAATGTTTTTATTGGAGACATCTATCTATCTTTAAACTTTTCATGATAAAATATCAATGAATTGACTACAAACTCATCGAATCACATCTTTATTCATGCTTATCTAGGATTAACATTTAAATATGGATACAACAACAAACATAAATTCTCCATCTACCATCTTCTCTATTTCATGGATCTTACCATTTATGGACAAGATATTTGTAGATTTCCCAGCCATATGATCACAAATATTAGTTGCCTTCTCTCTTCAAAGAAAATGAGTACATTCAGACTAAGTTATCTTAAATATTTTCTTGGATGTTTATTCTTTTGTCTGTGCATCCTTCTGGTGTATTGGAACCTCAACTACTTGTCAGGACACATTCTTTGTATCACTAGGTTTAAGATCAAGGATGAGAAACATTTTCTCATGTAGTGACATTTAGAGGTCACATTCCAGACAATACATAAGAGTGATGCAATCATAAAAACTTGTCTCAGAAAAGTCAAGTTTATAAAGGAATGTTGAGTTTATAAAGGAATGCATGAGGCAAAAGCTAAATGCAGCTCTGAAACACATGGAAACAGGACTACCGCACAGAGAGATTTAAGGACTTGCCCAAGGTCTCACAGCTAAGTGGTTGAGGAGAAATTTAAGCTCCATTGCTTGTGATCCTGAAATCTAGCTGCTTAAACACAGCATAATAATTGTGAAAATTCACTGAGTACATCCTATGAGCCAGTGTGCAGTGACTTGGCAACCATGTCCCTTACTTCACACTGAAATTACCCAGATACTATGTATCTATGCAGTGTGCTAGCTCAAAAACAGTGTAAAATTCACCCTTGTTGAGATTAAAAGACAAGATGAGGGTCCAGTGCTGTGGCACAGTGGGTTAACGCCCTGGCCTGAAGTGCCAACATCCTATATGGGCACTGGTTCAAGACCTGGCTGTTCCACTTCCAATCCAGCTGTCTGCTGTGGCCTTGGAAAGCAGTAGAAGATGCCCTGAGTCTTTGGGCCTCTACAACTACATGGGAGACCTGGAAGAAGCTCCTGGCTCCTGGCTTTGGAACAGCCCAGCTCTGGCCATTGCAGCCAATTGGGGAGTGAACCATGAGATTGAAGACCTCTCTCTCTCTCTCTCTCTCCACAACTCTGACTTGCAAATAAATAAACAAATCTTTAAAAAAGAAGACAGGATGAGATATTTGACAGAGTAAGATTGGGATTGGCATCTGGGTGGTGGGAATAAGACTTGCCCTGTGGAAATTTTAATGAGAACATCTGCCCTGTGTAGATGCTGCCTTGGTTCCACACCATAGGGTTCATCTTTTTCAGGGGAAGCAGAAGATGGATCCTCCCTTCTCCTTTTCAATAACAGATTCCTTGATTTCTCAGTTGAGCACACCTGTTGTCATAGTGTGTGACCTCGAGGAAATGTTCTTTTAAAATATTCATCTATTTGAGAGGTAGAGAGAGGGAGACAAGTAGACACAGAGAAATCTCCCATCCATTGATTCACTCTTCAAATGTCTGCAGTGGCCAGGACTGGGCTGGACCTACGTCAGGAGCCAGGACCCCAATTCAGTTCTCCCAGGAGGGTGGCAAAAACCCAATGACTTGAGTCATCACTGCTGCCTTCCTGGGTGAAAATTAGCCAGAAGCTGGAATGGGGAGTCAGATCCAAGCATCAAAGCTAGACACTCTGGTATGGGACAAGACATCTTAACTGCTAGGCCAAATGCTGAACTCAAGGAAGTGTTCTTAAAGAGGAGCACACACCTTTTTTTTAAAGGTTTATTTATTTTATTTGAAAGAGGCACACAGAGAGAAATCTTCCACCTGATGGTTCACTCCCCAACTTGCCACACTGAAGCCAGGATCCAAAGCTTCTTCTGGGTCTCCCATGTGGGTGCAGGGGCCCAAGGGCTTGGGCTATCTTCTACTGCTTTTCCAGGCCATGATAGAGAGCTATATTGGAAGTGGAGAAGCCAGGACTCAAACTAGCACCCATATGGGATGCTGGCACTGCAGGCAGCAGCTTTACATGCTATACCACAGTGCCAGCCTGGGAACATACACTTCTTATTTGCTGTTGTCCTTTTGGATGGATGGAGAGTGGGTGACTAGAGCTGCAGGATCCATTTTGTACCATGAGAGGACCTTTGTTTTAAAAAGATTTATTATTTATTTGAAAAGCAGCATTACAAAGAAAGAAGGACAGGAAGACAGAGAGAGGGAGGAAGAACATCTGCTGGCTCACTGCTCAAATAGCTAAAACTTCCAGGCCTGATCAGGCTAAAGCCATGGGCCAGGAATGTCATCCAGGTTCCCATGTGGGTGCAGGAGCCTAAACACTTGGGACATCCTCCACTGTCTTCCCAGTTGTATTAGCAGGGAGCTGGATCAGAAGTAGAGCAGCCACTGGCACTGTGGCTCAATAGGCTAATCCTCTGCCTGCAGCACCAGCACACCAAGTTCTAGTCCCAGTCAGGGTGCTGGATTCTGTCCCAGTGGCTCCTCTTCCAGGCCAGCTCTCAGCTGTGGCCCAGGAGTGCAGTGGAGGATGGCCCAGGTCCTTGGGTCCTGCACCCACCTGGGAGACCAGGAGAAGTGCCTGGCTCCTGACTTTGGATCAGCACGACATGCTGGCTGCAGTGGCTATTGGGGGGGGTGAGCCAACAGAAAAAAGGAAGACCTTTCTCACTGTCTCTCCCTCTCACTGTCCACTCTGCCTGACAAAAAGAAAAGTAGAGCAGCCAGTACTGGAACTGGCACCATTATGGGATACCAGAGTCATAGAATGTGGCTTAACCCATTACACTACAATGTCAGCTCCTAAATTACACTTTTAAAATTTTATTTTTGCCTGCTATTTGAAGCTGAAATAAACTCTAATATACACAATGCTGACAGGCACTGTGATGATCTCCATGGGCAGGTGAAAAAATGAGGCTACAAGAACCTGAATAACTGTTTCAGGGCCACACAGCCAAGTGGTAAAGGTGTGTTTCCTCTGCCCCTTTTTAGGCACTATACTATATTCACCAAAAGACTAACCCAATAGATGAAACCCCAGTGGTCTTTTGTCCTTAGGTAGGTCACCTTGTAGCAGCACAAAATTGTGAATCCAACTCTTTAGTGGCCCATTGGCTGTCCATGAGTAGTTTAGTTCAAAATCCTTTCTATAAACACCTTGCAGAGAATACATGCTGTTTTGCTGAAGATGTTTAACTTCAAGTCACTAAAAGCCCAACTCAAACTGGGTTGAAGAATGAGGAGTTTAGACACAGAGGGGTCCTAGGGTTGATGAATTTGGTGGCTCAGTGATGTTGTTGAGAACATGGGTTCTTTTCACCTCTGCTCTGTGACATATAGCACTAGCATTATCTGAAAGTTGATTCTCTTTGCGGCAACAGGAATGATGGTTTGGAGTAAGCAATTCAGATTATCCACTCTTTTATTTATAGCAAGAAAAGAGAAATGGGTTTTCTTCTCTTTCTTTAAAAGCTGAGGTGGGGGTGAGTATTTGGAACAGTGCCTAAGATGCCTCAGGACACTTTCAACCCAAACTAAAGTGCCTAGGTTAAAGTCCTCTTAACACTTCCAATTAAACTTCCTGCGAATGTGTGCAGCCCAAGTTCAACCTGGGAGGCAGAAGGTGATGGCTCATATAGTTGGATCCCTGCCACAAATGAGGGAAACCAGATTAAGTTCTCTACATGGCAGTGGATGGAAGATCTCTTTCAAATAAATAAATAAATAAATAAATAAATAAATAAATAAATAAAATACACAAATAAATTAATAAAACCAAAGTAGAAGCTGATGTGGTGCAGTAAGTGGGTTAATGATCACTTGTGATGGCCATATCCCATATTAGAGCACCTGCAATCAAGTCCCACTTCTGTTTCTGATTGAGCTTCCACTTAATCCACCAGGGAGGCAACAGGTGATGGCCTAAGTATGTGAGTTTCCTACCCTCAACTTGGCTGAGTCCTGGCTTTGCAGACAATTGGGGAATGGACCAGTAAATGGAAGATCTCTCCTTGTTCTCTGTCACTCTGCCTTTCAAATAAATAAATCTTTAATTAATACAAATGTTTGAGAATTAAAAAGTCTAATGGTCTTGTGTTACTAGACATGATAGTTATCTCAATGAGAAAGCCCCAGAGGCCTAAAGGGTTAAATACTTGTAAAATCCTACAGGTGCTTTCAAAAATACTGTGAAGTAAGCAAGTGCCTCTTGTTGGTTGATGAGTTTATAATTTGAAACATGGTGACTTAAAGTCTTTTGTCATCCACAGTTATATATGATGTGCTGCTCATAAAACTAAAGCGTTGTTGGTTCTGTGTTTAGCTGTCCTCCTATAGGTTCCTATGGACTTTTCCCAGCCACTTCTATTGTATTCAGTACTTTGGGATGGCTCTGTAAACAGATGAAGCCAATAATGTATTAACAGTACCAACTGAGAGAAAGTATGGTTAACTGAGGTTACTAAAAAGAAAAAGCAATTCAAATCAATTGGCAATCTACAAGAAGAGTTAAAGATTTTAAAAGCTAGTATTAAAATTGCTATATTGGTCTATTATGCTATGTTATATGTGTGTACATACTGTATGTCCACATGGGGAAATTTTATTAAGAGTTTTCTTTTAAATGGCTTATAGATAAGATTGTCCATAAATTTAAGCTGCTAAAATCAATCAAAGATACATTTTAATTTGTGTGACCTGAATCTGTGTATCATATGTTTTAAACTTGTTGGTAGAAAGAAACTAAAAACATTTTATATGGTTGTGCTTAAGTTTACTGGTTAAACAAACTACACCATGTTAGATATTCAAGAGGTGTTTTCAAATACATGATTCTTAAAATTTATAGAAGGCATTGGACCTTCTGGTAAATGTTTTCTTAAGTTGTTATCTAATGGCTGAAACGGTTTGCTAAGTATTCATGTGATATTGCTATTGTCAGCAAGCAATCTAGGACTTGCTCCCTCATTTCTCTATTCTAACCCCAACTTGTTCTTTCATTTCTCTATTCTCTTCAAGGTAGGAAACTAATTCTATTATGAAGGAATCTGTAGTTTGCACAATTTAATCTTTAGACCTTATAAAAGAGATGGCTAACATTTTTCTGTAATAGCATAGCCAAAATAAGAACTTAAATAATAATCTCATAGCTAGATTCACTTCGCCATCAGCGAAGTATACAGTAAGTAGAAAAAACCTCCCTTTCAGACCAAAGGGAAAGAAAGTTTTAATGTGAGAATATAATGTTCCTCATGGGCATTGTCTACCTTGGAAAAACTACTACAGAACATGCCTGTGACTATAGACTTGTAGTTCAGGCCACCGAAGATTAGAGATGGGACACGGGCACTCCCTTGACTTGCATCCTCTGGTCTGCTTTAACACAAACCAGGAGGAAAAGAAAGCTCAGCATCAGAAGCAATGGGTGGCAGGCCTATTAATGGCTCATCTGTACAGTGATCTGCCCTCAAGGAGACCCAACAGGCCAGTCCACTGCAGTGGCTTTCAATGTGGTAAGCCTGGGCTTCAGCAGAAGTCAGCTTGTGAAGAGCCCTGGCAGCTCTGCCAAGAGTTGGATCACTGGAAATGGACCTGCTCTGGAGTCGAAGGATGCCCAGGTCAGAGCCACAGATCTTATTGGCTCTAAGCTGAAAAGCCCTTCACTCAGCCCAACTTCCAAAGTGACCACTGCAGCTGAGGGGTTGGTCAAGTAGGGTCAGCAACATTGCAGGCAGAACTGTAAATTTCTTGTTAGAAATGCCCCTGGCCTTTACCTGGCCAACTCTCCTCCCAGGCCAGCCAAGTAATGAAAGTCAACAGAGTGCCTTCCCCTAGGAGGTTCACACCTCCCTTAGGATATACCCCATGTGAAGAGATAGATAGGTCTGGGCCTCTGAATTTACAAGGCCTAAAGCCCACCAGATTATTATCAAGCCTCTTCTATCAGGTTCTATTTGCCTCTCAATCAGAAAAATTACTTGTAGCTTAGACAGCACCTTTCTTAGCTCCTCTAATAATGACTCTGTCCTTTGTTCTAGACCCTGTCTAGCGCACTTGGGCCTCATTCCTTTGTAATCATAACCTCTACTCTATCACCAATGGCTCTACTCCCAACCTGTGTGTACTGGTGGTCCTCTTCCCCACTTAATGCTGTATAATTGTTCAAACCTGGTAAATGCCACTCTTAGGATCATTGGTTACTATCTTCACTTTGTCTTTTATGACCTTGTCTAAATATGATCAGAGTTGGTAAACTTGGAAGGCTTCCATAGCCTTGGCAACCCATTCCGACAGCCTAGGATGGTTACTGGCGCCATAAACTAGAGTGTCAATTTGTTGGGTCAACAACAGGAGCCACTGTGCATTTGTTCCTCATGTGGGATCTCTGTCCTTAATGTGCTGTACATTGTGATTTAATGCTATAACTAGTACTCAAACAGTATGTTTCACTTTGTGTTTCTATGTGAGTACAAACTGTTGAACTCTTTATACTAAATTGATCTTCTGTATATAAAGAGAATTGAAAATGAATCTTGATGCAAATGGAAGGGGAGAGGGAGCGGGAGAGGGGAGGGTTGCGGGTGGGAGGGATGTTATGGGAGGGGGAAGCCATCGTAATCCATAAGCTGTACACTGGAAATTTATATTCATTAAATAAAAGTTAAAAAAAAAATCAGGAGGAATTTTCTCACCAACCATCTCTTGTCCAATAGCAATGGCTGGAAGTATGTTCTGAATGAGACATTAACAGACAAACTGCCGTCAAGGCCATGGGTACATTACCAGTAGGGCTGCTTGGGGCAGACAGTTCTATAACATTTTAGGAGGAATGCTCTCTCTGGACTAAACACTCAGAAATATGCTCTGCACCTTCCCTCCCTGCCCTTGCAGTAGCCTTTAGTAATGGCTAAATGTCCCTGCCCCAGCATACTGCTTTCAAAACTGTCTGTGGCCACAGAGAAGAGGTGGCCTGGGGAGTGGTCACTGAGGAGAGGGGAAATGCTGGGAACCTCATGGACTCCTTTTCCTGGCCTGGAGACCCTGCTCCTATGTCATAGGTCTGCAGCAGAGCATGCCTGTCACCTCCCTCAGCCTTTGACACCTCTATTAACATTGCCCATGACTACATTAGACTTGGGGATCACAATGGGGTGTCCACTATCTCAAGTCAAACTCCTAGGTTTGCTACAAAGTCAACTCCTCAGAGCATCCCTCCCAGGAGTGAGGTTGGGAAGAAAGCTTCCAACTGGTCAGTGGCTTCTGATCTGACCTGTTTTGGTGGGGGGTGGTCTGTCCCCATCTATGAGTGGGATCTGTTCCCTCAGCTGCAGCTCTAGCAGCCCAACCCTTGGTGTCTGGGAGGATTCACCAATGAAGCCTCTGCAGTGTGTGTGTGGTGGGGGAGGGTGGTCAGGTGGCTGCTGTCCCCATTAAAATGTAGTAGTGGAAACACTGTCCCCAGGTGCTTCTGGGTGAGCTCTGTGCTTGCTCTGCCTCTTCTCCAAGGACTCATCCAGGATGTACCACTTCTCCATGGGCCCCTCATTTTCTTTTTTAAAAAGATGTTATTCATTTTTTGAGAGGTAGAGCCACAGACAGAGAGAGGGAGAGACAGACAAGGAGATCTTCCATCTGCTGGTTCACTCCCCAAATGGCTGCAATGGCTGGAGCTGTGCCCATCCAAAGCCAGGAGCCAGGAGCTTCATCCAGGCCTCTCATGTGGGTGCTGGGGCCCAAGCACTTGGGCCATCTTCCACTGTTTTCCCAGGCTATAGCAGAGAGCTGCAAAGGAAGAGGGGCAGCTGGGATTTGGACTGGCACCCATATGCAATGCTGGTGCCACAGATGGAGAGTTAGCCTACTATGCCACAGTGCCAGCCTCCAAACTTTTTCTTTACGGGAGGTGAGAGTATGGGTAGCATAAAGCTTCAGGCTCTGCCTGTGTGCTAAGGGAAGGTAACCATAGAGGGCCAAAGGAGCTACACCCTAGAATCCCAAGGTTCTGTGCCTGTTCTTATCTCTCTGCTTCTTCTCAGGTAGTTTTATTCTCTTTCTGGTTGTGAAACATGTTTCTGTCATCTAAAGATTGTGAGTCCTGAATTAGCTGCACACACACTTTTATCTAGGGCTGGCTGGTTCGGGTGTTTTGCATTCTTCTCCTGCAGTCTTCATGCTGCCTCAGGGAGTGCTAGCCTGTGGTCATTACAACTTTTGAATATTGGGGTCTCACCTACAGTATTAGATAAGTACATCTCTAAAGCCATTTAAAATAATTTCTGTGTTTAGAAATGAAGAGGTTGCCATTACTGATTTGACTACATGCATGTTTAAATGACTAACTCTGGGGCCAGCGCTTGCTGAAGTGGGTTAAATCCCCAGCCTGCAGTTCTGGCATTCCATATGGGTGCCAGTTCCAGTCTCAGCTGCTCCTCCTCTGATCCAGCTCTCTGCTATGTCCTGAGTAAGCAATAGAAGATGGCCCAACTCCTTGGGCCCCTGCACCCACATGGGAGACCCAGAAGAAGCTCCTGGCTCCTGACTTTGGATGAACTCAGCTCTGGCTGTTGCAGTCATTTAGGGAGTGAACCAGCAGAATAGAAGACCTCTCTCTGTCTCTCCCTCTCTCTGTAACTGTCTTTCAACTAAGTAAAATAAATCCTTAAAAAAAGACTAACTCTACCTGCTGCACAACACCTGCCCCAGAACAACATCTCTTAATCCCATCTCATTTACATAAGATGAAGAAAGTGTTTTTGCTACTCTGAAGCTGAAAGTAAACAATCTCTTGCCATTTTCTCATGAGGCTATGGGCCTCCACAAGGAAGAACTGCCTATAGGCACATCGTTTCCTTACCCCCCAAGTCAGTGGACTGCTTATGTTGGCTTCCTAGACAGATGTCTCAAAGGAGTGCACACAATGAGGTCTTAAGATCCCAATCCATGACAAACAGGGCCAGAACTGTGCCTTCTCACTCATGCTCATTTCCATGAATGATTTGAAGCACCCCTAAGTGAACTGTTTGTACGTCATCCACCTATAAAGTCAGGAGGTAAGTAACCCACTCCTTATAGAACTAAGGTACATACATGGTTCAAAGTTAGTGCTTGCATGCCTCCATTTATAGAGGCCAATCCACAATAGCAAAGGTATGGAGTCAACCCAGATATCCATCAACTGGTAACTGCATAAAGGAAATCCATTATATATATTACTCAGCCATTAAAAAAGAAATGAAATATCCCAAAAAAATGGATGCAACTAGAGGTTATTACACTAAGTGAAAGAAGCCAGCCCAAGAAAGGAAAATATCATGTTTCTGTTATTTGTGGAATTTAACAGAGAGACTATAAAAGTTGTGTGGATGTCATATCATTTGGTATTTAGTTGTAAACATTACTTTATTGAAACATACCATGTAAGTGACAAAACACTCATCTTCCCCAACATTAAAAAAATGGAGAAGAGGGAATAGTGAGGCCTCTTGGGGTACAAGTAATATTTTTTCTTAATTTGGGCTCAGGGTATGAGTGTGCTCAGAAGACAAAAACTCATTTACAAGTATACTTATGTGCATTTCTTGATATGTACACTGTATTCCAATAAAGTGTTCAAACTTTTTTTAAAAAGGAAAGTGGCATGGATTAAAAATTTGAGCCCCTGAACTCATAATTATATCCCCCAAAGTCCTACGTTACTGGTACTAGGCCAGTGGAAACTTAATCCAATTATGACATTAAGAGGTAGGGGCCTTTTGAAAGTGAATGGATTAGGTCATTAAGGAAACTGAGTCCTGGGGCTTTATAACAGACAACACAGCCATGGTCAAACTGTGCTACCTGGGGACTCAGCCAGCAAGAATGCTGTCACCAAAGGTGGAACCAGTGGTACCCAATTCATCGTGAACTGTCAATCTCCAGAACCATGAACCAAAGTACCTTGCTAAAGTCAGCCTGCCTCAGACATTTCACTATACCAGTGAAAAACTGACAAGTACAATTGTTCACTCCGAGTTTATAAGATTTCAAAAAAAATCATTCGAGCGAGGGAAAGAAATCCCATCTGCTAGTTCACCCCCAAGTGTCTGCAAATGTGGGGGCTGGGCTGGGTTAAAGCCAGGAGCCCAGAACTCAATCCAGGTCTCGTCCAGGTGGATGGCAGGGACCCAACTTCCATAGCCATCCTGGCATCTGCACTAGCAGGAAGCTGGAGGTGGGAATGGAACCCAGGCACTCCCATGGGTGCCAAGGGCATCTTCACCACTAGGCCGAGCCTCTCATTTTCTGAAATAACAATCCAGAGGGAATGAAGTACACCGTACCAATGACATGAAGATTTTCTTTACACTTTCCTGGACTGCTTGAAAATTCCTCTCCTCCGAGAAGCACGTATAATGTTTAGCACTAGGATCTCCTGCAACATTTTGGTCTTCACTTGCATCATGCTCCTTCTCACCAGCTTGATCGGGTATTAGGTACTGATGAGCCCAGGCCTGTTCCTCTAAATAACAACCATCAAGGAGCACAGGCGTAGGCTGCACAGCACCTGCAATGGTGGTTGGCCTGTGTGCTTCCACAGCAGGTGCACATCCAGTCTCTCCTATGCTATGTATCACTGCCCTGGCTCTGTGTCAGAGGCCCCAGGGAATCCTAGACAGGTTCAGCTGACTCTTGTCAGGGCAGGGGACCAGATGGTTCAGATTTTGTATCTGCCAGGTGACAGCCTGGGAGAGCATGGGCTAGATCCTTTACAGGCCTTCCTCAACTTCCATGGGATCTTTGCCAACAAAGGACAGAACTCAGTTCCAGAGAGCGTGGGTCAGTATGGGAGAGGTGGGGAAATTCCTGGGGTATGGCAGGCCAACAAGGAGGTGGTCTGATGACTCACCCAAGGGTTCCATGCTCCCCAGGTAGCTAAGAGAGCTGAGCTTTTGTTTGAGCTGGGAAGGGGGTGGGGGCAGGGATGAGGGAGCAAAGCGTGTGAGTGGGAAGGAGGTTTTCACTGTACAATTCCCTGGTCTAGTGATTTTCCAACCTAACTCCAGGTCAGAATAACCCATACAGCTTCGAAGAATGCAGATGCTAAGTCCTAGACCAACCCCACAGGAAGCCACACCACTGGAAACTTCTGGAGCTTTGTAATATGGACTTCCCAACATTAGAAAGCAAAGGGGAGGAACGGTGTGGCTTCAGTGAAGGCTCTTGGAAGTGCTGGCTGCCTGCAGCTTTAACAGCATGACTTTAGGGGCTGGCACAGTGGCAGAGCAGGTTAATCCTAATTCACCACCCACAGTGCTGATATCCCATATGGGCACCAGTTCAAGTCCCCACTGCTCCACTTCCAATCCTGCTTCCTGCTAATGCCTGGGGAAGCAGCTGAGATGGCCCAAGTACTTGGGGCCCTGCCACCCAAGTGGGAGACACAGAAGAAGCCCCTGGCTCCTGGCTTTGGATTAGCCCAGCTCTAGTCATTGCAACCATTTGGGGAGTGAACCAGTGGATGGATGATACCTCTCACTCTTGCTTTGTAACTCTGCCTTTCACATAAATAATCCTTAAAAAATGCACTACTTTAAAAGGTAAACAATATAAACTCATCAAGGGCATTTAATCAATTAAATCCCACATTCATTATAACAAAACTTAACAAATTCAAAACTTTAAATATGTGCATTTTATTGTAGCAAAATCATCTTGATGTCACTATAAATTTTTAAAAATCCCCTCAAGCACACTTCCCAGGGATATGACTAGATGAAAAAGCATAAAAACAAAGGTGTGGCATCTTAAAAAAAATCCACAGCATACTTCCAGATGTAGGCAAACTACAGGTCTCCTAATTCTGAGGACCAAAATGCAGAGAGGCGCACACCCACTAACAATCTCCAGGTACCACGTGGCCCTTTTCTGACTTTCACATTGGCAATCACATCATCACAGTTGGATAGGCACACCTGGAAGTGCTACCCAATAGCAGAGAAATCGGAGATACACAGAGTCATGTCACTAGACCCAAGGTATGAAGCTAGGCAATGTCAAGTCTGGGTTTAGGTGTAGGCTCTCGCACTTGCTGACACTGGCGTGCCAGGGCCACAGGCAGAGTGGCTGCTTACACACTGGAAATGTACTCCATCTCATTTCTAGAGGCTGCAAGTCCATGATCCAGGTGCTGGGAGCTGTGGTGCTCCTCCTCCTGTGTCCCTCAGTGTGCCCTCTTGTCTGTGTGCACACATACCTGCTGTCTCTTCTAGTTCTAAATGGACATCAGTCAAGTGGATTAGGCCCCTACACTAACAGCCTCATTTGAGCTTAATCACCTCTACAGAAACAAGGTCTCCAAGCACAGGCACATCCTGATGTACCTGGCTGGGATTTCATCTATGGAATTTAAGGCATGCAAGTCATAATACTTGTTGACCAGGTCAACTCAGCCATCCCAGGCCTTCCTCAGTTTCTTCAATTCTGCTTATCAGTTTTGGGCACCCAGAATCCTCATGTAACCAGGAGGAAAACTAATAACAGAGAAGTGGTGACACACTCCTTGACATGTCTAAAGCAGAGTTCTTCGGCCAGAGAACACGAGCTACCTGGGGAACCAAGAATTCAGCTCCTCCATCATTTTCCCGCATCTCTTACTGACTGCTTTCTCCAAACCATATGCATACAAAAGAACAAGAGGTGAAGCTCAAATGAACAGCAACATAGCTAGGAAGGCAGAACTGTGGGTGCATTTCTGCCATCCTTGCAAACACAAATGGCACAGTGACACAATGATGACCCCTCAGAAGACCAACAACAGCTCTAACTGAGCAGCGCTGCACAGTACACACACCTGGTACACGACACACAGTAAGCCTGTTTGGTATTCAGTGCAATCCTAAGATATTGCTTCACTTAGTTCTCCAATCACATGAAGAAAATATTATCTGCATTTTACAGGGGGCAGGAATGGGTGCACAGCAAGGTTAAACATTTTCCTGAAAGGGTGAAAAGTTTGTGACTAGCATGCAGAGCCAGAAGCCTCACTGACAGCTTCTAGCCTAAAGCCCAGGTTCTCCACAGAAGGCTGCCATGCAGCCCGGGAAGTTCCAGCACCTGGTTCCATCCCCCTTCAAGGTGGCAGAGTACGTGCTCAGCAAACACACCAGCGCAGTCTGGGATACAGACTACGCTGCAGAATCTGTGTCCTTTATGCAGGGCCAAGGTTTTCTTTTCTTTTTTTTTTTTTTGACAGGCAGAGTGGATAGTGAGAGAGAGATACAGAGAGAAAGGTCTTCCTTTTTGCCGTTGGTTCACCCTCCAATGGCTGCTGTGGCCAGCGCATCTTGCTGATCTGAAGCCAGGAGCCAGGTGCTTCTCCTGGTCTCCCATGCGGGTGCAGGGCCCAAGCACTTGGGCCATCCTCCACTGCCTTCCCAGGCCATAGCAGAGAGCTGGCCTGGAAGAGGGGCAACCGGGATAGAATCCAGAGCCCCAACTGGGACTAGAACCCAGTGTGCCGGCGCTGCAAGGTGGAGGATTAGCCTGTTAAGCCACGGCGCCTGCCCCAAGGTTTTCTTAATGGAGCATTACTGGCTCCTCGGACTGAACACTCTCATGGCATCCATGAGTCTCCTTCTTCTCCAGGGTCTAGCACCCTGGGTGCTCATGTAAGCTCGAGCGACAGCTCGTTGTACAGCTGAATCACAGAGCATTCTTCCTTGAGGGATGGCAAAGAGCACTCTGTGGTCACTACTGAATGACAACACTAACAAGCAGCAGCCTTTGGAGAAACTTCTCCTGTGGCCCAGAATGGAGAAGCCTGAATTCAGGGCTCTGTCAGTTCCAGGACTGTAGGATTGCCTCACAGGCCACAACTGACAGGGGATCAACTAAGCACCCTGAGTGCCTATCGTGTGCACTGGGCAACCAGACAGGCTCACAGGGACCCATCACGGTGGTCTCACTCTGCCTGTGCCTCCAGGAATGCCACTCATCTGTGCATGTGACACAGAGTGTCACAATTCCAGGAGGAATGGAGACAGCTGATAAGGTTGTTCTGAGTCACAGCGGAGTTGCTGGTCAGGGCCTCTACATCATAAAAAGGAGATATACTGAGAGAAATCACACTCACTTTTATTTTCTCGAGAAGATACTGTGAGCTGTTTGCATCTCCTCCCTCTCCGCTCAAGTTTGTCGTGCTAGGAGGACCCAGGGAGCTTTTGCCACTGCCAATGCACCAAGCAGATCATTCCTAAGATGCTCCGAGTGCAGGGGAGGCAGGGGGGCAGCTATGGGAGCTCTGCCCCTCACTCTGTTTCCACAACAGGGACCTGTGGGTGGGCAGTGCGTTCACCTGGCAGCTTTTGCATGCACTGCCTTGAATCAGCTATTGTCTCCCCTGCCTGCCTATGGCACAGGGCCTAGCCAGCAAATTCAAAAGACTTCTGACATTTTGAAAAGAAAAGCAGCAAAGGAAAGGATAACATTTCAGTTTCACTTCTGCTCCCCTTTCTGTCTGAATTAATCTCTTCAAAGGTCTCAGAAATCTGAGGTAGGCAAATTCACTAAAATAGGAAAGACTTATTCCAGGTTAACTTCCCTAACTGAAGGCACTCTACAAATACTCTTTCCTAGGCAGAACACTGTGGCATAGCAGGTTAAGCCACCACCTGCAGCACCAGCATCCCATATGGGCACCTGTTCGAGTCCTGGCTGCTCCACTTCTAATCCAGATCCCTGCTAATGTGCCTGGGAAAGCAGTGGAAGATGGCCCAAGTGGTTGGACCCCTGCCACCCATGTGGGAGACCTGGAAGAAGCTTTGTGCTCTTGGCTTTGGCCTGGTACAGCCTTGGCTGTTAAGGCAATTTGGGGAGTGAACCGGAAGATCTCTCTAAGTCTGCCTTTCAATTAAAATTAAAAAATACATCTTAAAAAAATGGTTGACCGGTGCTGTGGCTCAATAGGCTAATCCACCACCTGTGGCACCGGCACACCAGGTTCTAGTCCTGGTTGGGGCACTGGATTCTGTCCTGGTTGCCCTTCTTCCAGGACAGCTCTCTGCTGTGGCCAGGGAGTTCAGTGGAGGATGGCCCAAGTCCTTGGGCCCTGCACCCACATGGGAGACCAGGAGAAGCACCTGGCTCCTGGCTTCAGATCTGCATGGTGCGCTGGCAGCAGCACACTGGCCACTGTGGCCATTGGTGGGTGAACCAATGGAAAAAGGAAGACCTTTCTCTCTGTCTTTCTCTCTCACTGTCCACTCTGCCTGTCAAAAAAAAATAGCCATCTAATGCCTTGCTCAAGAGAGAAAATAAAGAGGTATACAAATGCCTCCTTAGCTCTATAAACAGCCAAATCTAAATCTCAATTTATCTGCTCACCATAATCCACCAGTATTAAATATAGACAATATACAAAGCACTGGCTAGATGCTTGAAGACTTATGAAAGGAATGTCCAGGTAATCCCCTGTGCAGCAGCAGCACTATGAAATGCAACTTTTGTTTAGACTTCCTTCTCCAAGAGGTCTCAAGTTTCCCTACAATATGGAAGAACAAACTGATGCTTCTAACCTTTATGTTAAAACATGCTGGGGGAGAAGCTCTTATCTATGACTCTCTACTGACACATTCAGGCTTTTAAAAAACCAAGTGAGCTCAGAGTAACTAACTTCCACCATGACCTGATTAACTCTGACACAAGCCTTTCAATCTCAACACAGAGAGCTGAAACATGTGCTCAGGGAGAGCAGGAAGATGACCATAATCACACGGTCTGGCAGGAGGATCAACAACAGTGAGACAGAGATGTGGAAGCTAACGACAAGTCATGTGGGTTTCCTGGGCTGCCCTGCCCAAGTAGACCATGCGAGACTCTGCAAACTGAAAAGGAAAACAAAGAGAAGCTATTCAAAGGCCAATTCTGTGGTCAGGACATCCGGCTGAAGCAGCTCATTAAGGCTTAGCAATTAGCCAGCGTCTTTATCCAGTTAATTTAAAACAGAAAGTCCTGAATTTCCTTAAGGCTTCACTAGTGTTAGTTCACCAGAACTGACTGTTCAACTACAGAAATTCTTTGTGTGTGATTACTTTTCCCCTGAGAATTATGGCTAATCTGTTCTCAAAAATAGAATCTCTTGGCCAGTGCTGTGGCTCAACAGGCTAATCCTCTGCCTTGCAGCACCAGCACACCGGGTTCTAGTCCCAGTCGGGGTACTGGGTTCTGTCCCGGTTGCCCCTCTTCCAGTCCAGCTCTCTGCTATGGCCCGGGAAGGCAGTGGAGGATGGCCCAAGTGCTTGGGCCCTGCACTCCATGGGAGACCAGGATAAGCACCTGGCTCCTGCCTTGGGATCAGTGCGGTGTGCTGGCCACAGTGCACTGGCTGCGGCAGCCATTGGAGCGTGAACCAACAGCAAAGGAAGACCTTTCTCTCCGTCTCTCTCTCACTGTCCACTCTGCCTGTCAAAAAAAAAAATAGAATCTCCTGGGCCAGTGCCACAGCTCACTTGGCTAATCATCCACCTGTGGCAAGGCTACCCCGGGTTCTAGTCCTGATTGGGGTGCCAGATTCTGTCCCGGTTGCTCCTCTTCCAGTCCAGCTCTCTACTGTGGCCTGGGAAGGCAATGGAGGATGGCCCAAGTGCTTGGGCCCTGCACTGCATGAGAGACCAGGAGGAAGCACCTGGCTCCTGGCTTTGGATTGGTGCAGCACGCTGGCCCTAGTGGTTATTTGGGTTGTGAACCAATGGAAAAGGAAGACCTTTCTCTCACTCTCTCTCTCTCCAACTCTGTCAAAAAAAAAAGAATTTCCTAAGACCTGCCTCTTACACTTTTTTTCCCCATTTATTTGAAAGGCAAAGCAATCAGAGAGAAATCTTCCATCTGCTAATTCACTCCTGAAATGGCCTCAACAGGTGTCAGGGGCATTAGCACTTGGGCTATCTGCTGCTGTTTCCCCAGGCACATTAGCAGGGAGCTGGATCAGAAGCAGAGCAGTGCTGGTATGGGATGCTGGCATTGCTGGCAGTGGCTTAACATGCTCTGCCACCATGGTGGCCCTGCCTCTTTCACTTTTAATAAACACAGAACCTATGCCTTTGAACACATGGAGAAAAGTGAACGCTGAGCACCAGCTCTGATGTCTGGGGTTGGGGGGAAGAGAATTCCTACCACAAAGCAAAGAGGGGTGGACTCACAGTTGTCAGCTTCACACTCAGGGAATCCACTGCACAGCAAGCACGAGTTTCAGGGTACGGGTTCTGCTTAGGCTGCACTCTATTCAGGGCAGCCAGTCACTGACAAGAATGCTGGGTTTGGAACTCAGACAGGAGGAAGAGAGAACAAGAGACTCGGCTAGCTCCATGCCCATGGTGTAATTGCACACACAGCAGCCCATGCACAATCCATGGCTTCTTTTCCTGGAATAAAAGTGGATCCACTTACATGGCTCTCTGGTGATGAACTGAGGTACAGAGTTGGGCAGAGGAGTGCTGGAGTTTGGAGTCCCTACTAGTTTGTTCTTGGCCATCTTTGTGTTTGCCTTAGCAAACTTGAGTTGTAGTGTTTGCAGTATTTCAGGATCGAAGTGGATGCCCTTTGGAAATAAAGAACAATTGGGAATGTTTTCATTTCCTTCGCGTCAAACCAGAATGATGACAAAATAAACACACCAGCACACTTTGGCCTGTCCCTCAAAAAAGTCCAACGAGAGCTCTCACTCTCATTGCTTTCAGGGAAATACACAAAAATCCACAGCACAGAGGGTCCAGAAAAATCAAGGAATTTAGCTTATTTAATTACAAACTTCAGTTACCAGATTTTTAACAAGCCCCTTTTTTTTCTGGGAGAAAAAAAGAAAAACTTTCTAGTTCAATTTTCAAATTTTGGGTCAGCAAATTCCTAGCACCGTTAAAAATGTTGAGGAACCAGCCACCAGTAAGAATGAAAATTGTGACTGATCCAGTGAGAACAAAATACTGTGTAGCTCTGACATGTGGCATCCAGGAAGACTGGGCGACCACTGACGTCCATACACTGACATAGTTAATGGAGTTAATTTCTCAGTGTTTTTCATTACCTATAGGTGGAGAACAAGATTCCCACTCCCTGTCTAATCATGGAACTTTATAATGGTAATACAAGTACTCTGTGTTCCTCAGGAGACAGGAACTAATCGTCTGTCAGATTTCAATGTAACAAATATCCTTTGAGTCCAGTTAGCTTATAAACTCATATAAAATCTAAATGCCTTGCTGTAGTAAAGTTCTGACTTTGATTAGAGCTGCCCTGCTGGCTGCATAAAGAGTCAAAGATTATACAGGCCAAAGGGAACAGTAATTGCAATTACCCTTGATCCTATTATTGCTGTTTACAGAAAACCAATCACATTCAACAAAATAAACCACTAACATTGTTAGAAGACAAGATTCAGGTGCAGCAGGTTAAGCCACTGGCATCCTGTATCAGAATGCAGTGAGAGTCCCAGCTACCCTGCTTCAGACCCAGCTCCCTGCTAATGTGCCTGGGAAAGCAGAAGATGGCCCAAGTCCTTGGGCCCCTGTCGCCCACATGGGAGACCCAGATGGAGTTCCAGGCTCCTGGCTTCTGCTTGGCCCAGCCCTGTACACACATGGACCTGAGGGCACCAGAGTCCTCTACAGTAACAGCAGTGTCCTCAAGGAAAGAGTCAGAACTTCTCACTCCGTAGCCCGGGACTGGGCGACTCTGAACATCACAGGCTCAGCTTCAAAGACCCAAAGGGGAGGCTGTGAATGATGGTCTTGGCAGTGAGAGGAGGCAGCCAGGGGTGGGGAGGAGGACAGGTCCTCAGGTGTCACAGCCACAGCACCTGAGCCCCACCTTCCAGGGCGGGACCAGATTTCTTCAGGAGCCTGAGGGAAGTATTCTGAGAGGGAACCACCAGAGGGTGGTGGGCAGGAGGAGGAGAGACCCCATGCACAGGTCTCCCCATGGCCACATGGGGTCTCCCCATGGCCCAACAGCAAGAACACAAGCAGACACACTCGGTGAGTGCTCCTTTTTGGGGATGCTGGTGGGGGTGCTTGGCACCATAAGTTCTAGACTAAGACCATCTAGAAGGGAAGAGACAGGGCTGTCCTGTGACACAGCACCAGCTCTGGCCCACACCCACTGCTGGGCCTCTCACTGGGCTTCCTAGCTAGGACTGTGATCCCCAGGGGAGGATTTCCAAATATGGCACTGAAGAGCTGGGCCTGTGCAGCGTGGCCCCGGGGAAAGATGCGGGCCTCCATTTCCACGTGCTCAGAAAGAGTGCTGGCCTGCTGCTGTTTCACCCTCCTCCACCAGCCTCCCCACACAGAAGCTACTTCCCAAGCCCACAGCAACACAGCAGCCAAGCAGCGCAGCACAGAGCATCCTGGGCCCTGGCCGTGGTCCCCTGGGACATCCGCACCGCACACAGCAAGGCTGCACATCTGCTGTTCCAGAGGCAGCCGAGGCTCCACATCCAACCTCATCTGGGACACAACCTGGGTTGGCAGTCCACATCCAAAAACTCTGGCCCACTCCCTGCCCCCCTCATCTTGTTTGAGCTAAAATAACAACAACATCATGTTCCAGAGCAAAGTTCCAGCATCCTCATTTAAAATAAAAACAAAAACAAAAACACAGAAGTTAAAATGACCTAATTTGCTTGGCAGCTTATTCAGAGGCAGAGGCTTAGAATACAAGCCACATTCCTCTAACATCTTTACCAGCAATACCATATTTGGTAACCAATATCCTGCTCTGCTGAGTTTCTATCCATAGAGGCCAGTGAAGCCAAAAACTGTTTAAATGACAGAGGAGGAGGAAGAAGATGAGCAGGAGGAGGACACAGAGAGGTGCAGGGGGAGGGAGAGCATGGAAGAAGAGGAAGACAAGTGGAGAGGAAGAAGACAGAGACAGGACAGTCATGAAAAAGAAATGCTTTGTGCTTTTAATTAAAACCTAGTGAGATTCTTCTCTGGCTATAGTACGTTCACATCAAATGCTATCAGGGTAAAGTTACTGCCAAGTGACAACCATTACTTCTCTCACTTGTAATTTATGAAGAGAGAACCTTCCTCTTCCTTATCTATTCATGCACAATGGCGATACATGAACTGTAGGATAACATGTTACTAGCAAACAGCTGGGTGTGACCGACCAGCTATGCTGACCAACAACAGGCTCAACCAACCCAGGCTCAGCAGATGGTGAGCTCTCTGCCCAAAGCAAAGCCGGCCCACCTGGTGGTCCCTCTGTGGGAAGGGCCCTGGGAGTTGGTCTCAGTGTCCTGCACGGAAGCATGGTTACTATGTCTGGGACAGATGCTGCCCAAAGTGATGAGATGCATTCCTTCTGGGAATATCAAGCTGAGTGTGCAGGTAACGAAATATCAAGCAAGCTGAGTGTGCAGGTAACGAAAATGGAGATGGCCAGGGCTGAGTCACCTTGATATGTTTGCAAACCATCAGCTACCCCAGGGTCCTTACAAACGGCCAGCCCATCAGTCCTTGACAAGGAGTTTTGGGGTAACAAAATCATCCATTTACAGAAAAAAAACTGGTGAAGCCTTGGGCAGACCTGGACATACTTTTTTTTTAAGATTTATTACTTATTTGAAAGTCAGAGTTACACAGAGAGCGGAGAAGCAGAAAGAGAGAGAGAAAGATAGAGAGAGAGGTCTTCCATCTGATGGTTACTCCCCAGATGACCACAATGGCCGGAACTGTGCTGATCTGAAGCCAGGAGCCAGGAACCTCTTCCAGGTCTCCCATGTGGATGCAAGGGCCCAAGGACTTAGGCCATCTTCTACTGCTTTCCCAGGCCATAGCAGAGAGCTGGATCGGAAGTGAAGCAGCCGGGTCTTGAACCGGTGCCCATATGGGATGCCAGAGCTTCAGGCCAGGGCATTAACCCACTGTGCCACAGTGCTGGCCCTGGGCATACTTATTTTAAATGGCCATAAATGGGACAACCAGTCTGTTACTAGTAACAGTGGTGACCTGGGGATGGGGGAGGGAGGGCAGGAGGTACACATCTCTGTACAATTTTTTTCTGAAATTTTTACAAACATACATAATTAAAAATACTTATTAACTTGAAAGGCACAGTGACAGGGTGGAAGGAGAGACAGAGATGGACAGATATCTTCCATCTCAGTTGGTTCACTTCCCCAAATGCCTACAATATCCAAAAGCCAGGAGCTTGAACTCCATCTGGGCCTCCCACCTGGGTGACAAAGACTGAAGTGCTGGGACCACCACACCTGTTGCTTCCCACAACACACATTAGCAGGGAGGTGGTTCAGAAGGAGTGGGCAGGCTCCATCCTAGGCACCTGGATATGGGATGTGGGTGTCCTGAGTGGCAGCTTAGCCCTATGTACTACACTGCCCCCCTTTTTATTTTTTAAAGTCATAATTGGGATCTCAAATATGTGATTTCCCATGGAGGGGTAGTAGAGTCAGGGGCAGAACAGACATCCTGGTACACAGCTAGGTTGGTCTTTCTGTTTCTAAGCTTTATTCAGAAATGTCATGCTTATAGAAAAGCTGCAGGCTCTTCCTGTGTGGTTCTCTTCCTTTTACACAGATGTGAAGCTTTTTGCCCTTAACTGTGCAATAGTAAATTACAAGGATGATGCCCCTGTACCCTCCACTTCAGTTGATTTTCTAAAATCCAGGACATCTCTTCATTTTCCTGATCCAGAATGCAATCCAGAAGTACACTCATCTGCTTTGTCTCCTTTAAAGTGGAAAATTTCTTCAGTCCTCATCTTTGTGACCCTGGCATTTTAGAAGAGCACAGGATATTTACTTTGTAGAATGTCCCTCCGTTTGGGTCTAAGATTATGCATTTTGAGCAGGAATATCACAGAAGAAATGTGTCCTACTCAGTGCATCCACTGGGAGGCCCCTGTGATTTTTGGCCCCTAACTAGTGACATGTTTTCCTCTTAAAACCAGTAAGTATATTACAGAAAGACATTTGAAGACCACAGAAATCTGTTCTCATCAAATCTACTAGTTTTGACATCTATGAATGGCTCTTACCTGAAGCAATCATTACTGTCATGGCTGCCAAATGGTACACTGGTCAGCTAAGCATCTCTTTTGCAAACATCAGTTTCCTACTCCATGGGAAAGCTTTCACTTCCACCCTATTCATTCATTCATTCATTCATTCATTCATTATTCACTTACATCAGTACTATAATTTATCAATCACTACTCTTACTACAGTCAGCTCTCCTTACTCCTGAGCTCCAAATCCACAGATTCAACCAAATGTATTTAGAAAACTAAAAATAAACAATTGCATCTATACTGAACATGAACATTTTTTCTTGTCCTTATTCCCCAGCATACAGTATAACAATGATTTACATTGTTCTCAGCGTTGTAGGTAATCTAGAGATGATTTAAAACACAGGGGAAGAAGGCACTTGGCCTCTGTGGGTAAGGTGACTGCATCCCGCATCGGAGTGCCTGGGTTCAGTTCCCAGTTCCTTCCTGCTCCTGACTCCCAGCTTCCTGCCAGTGCAGACCCTGGGAGGTGGTGGGGATGGCTCAAGTAATTGGGTTCCTGCCACCCACATGAGGGACCTGCAGTGAATTAATGATTCCAGCTTTGGTCCACAAGTTGTGGGCCTCAGGGAGCTTTCTGTCTCTCTCAAAGAAATAAAGTACACAGGAAGAAGGGCTTCAGTTAAATGCAAGTATTTTGCTATCTCCAGGAGCCCTGGAAGCAATCCCCATGGAGACAGAGGGCTAAGTGTATTCTAGTGCTCACATTGTATTAGGGTTGTGCATACATACACATACATGCACAAAAACATGGGTGCCCAAATCCATACCTATTTCTCTGTATCATTTAGGTATTCTGATGTGTTTAGATACATTAAAGTTCATACCGAAAGCACCAATACCAGCATAATACTAATGGTTTAACTGTAGCTTCTCCTTTGCATTATCTATAACTCCCTGGAGACCAGGAAAAACAGCTCTCATTGTCTACTACATATTAATTTATCTGTACAACCGAATGCCATTAAGAAATTTCAGAATTGCTAACCGACAGCACTATAAAAAATAGACCTATTAACTAAAGTTCAGTATTTCCTTATAATTGTTTTTCTCATTAGCCTAAAACCAAACAGCCAGTATGTACATTCAAGAATTCTTGGGGTCCCTTCTCCCCATTCCTTTCAGGGGCTGTGTGATGCACTTGAAATACAGTTTGATTCTGTTTCTGTTTATATTCACTTTGGGGTCTTCCACTACCTTGCTGACTCAATATTTTCTATTATCTACTTTGCAGGTAAAATGGTTGATCCATTTTTACAGTGGACCCATCAACCCCATCATCATTGTGTTTACTCGTCTTAGTGTGTTTTAGGAGTGTTGAACAAAGTGCTGAAGAATCAGGATTTGAACTACTTCCTGTACCCCCAACCCGGCTGCTTGCAGTGACTTCCTGAAATACTGCCCTTCTTCACAGGAACTTCTGGGTAATCAAAGCCTTTTAATAACATTGACTGTAGCTATTTTTAAAGTTAATGTTCCATTTTTCAGTGAAATTTAGGAAATAAAAATGGCAAAAATAATCAGAGCTGAAGATGCAGTTAAGAAACACCACTGTGAGAGTCAGGCTGGACCTGGGGGAGCGGACGGCCTCAGGCTGAGCCATGTCTCATGCCTCACTTTTCCTGGTGAATCCTGGGCCTCTGCAAAGTCTCAACATGGGCAAATTCACAATATCCAAGAACACCATTCCATTAGGAGAAATGATACAAAACTACTTCCCTACTTGGAAGGAACAGTCTGGGGCTGCTGCTGTGATGTAGTGGTAAAGCTTCTGCCTGTAGCATCAGCATCCCAAATGGGTGCTGGTTCAAGTCCCAGCTGTTCCACTTCCAATCCAGCTCCCTGCTAATACTCCTGGGAAAGCAGCAGAGGATGGCCTAAGTCCTTGGATCCTTGCACCCATGTGGGAAACCCAGATGAAGAGCCTGGTATTTGGGGAGTGAATCAGTGGATGGAAGATTTCTCTGTATCTTGACTTTCAAATGCATAAAATAATCATTAAAAAAAGAAAGTAGCATTTCCCTAGGGCCACTCATTCTACAGCCAATGGTCTCGTCTCTCCTCTGTGGGACAGCCATGTCATTTATTCCTTGAAGTGACCATGAAGGGCATAGCCTAGCAGAGCATCCTCCACACTCAGATCCAGCCATCAGGGGATCTGATGCACACACACAGAACCAGGTCAAACTCATTGTATTATTTTGGGGGCAGAGTCTAGAATAAAAACAGACAAACAGCAGCAGTGTCCTAAGATTCAAGCCAGCACACTGCCAACAATTCCCAGGTTGATTCTAATGAGCTTCTCACTGTCTGTTTCTTCATGCCCAACCCCAAGTAGAAATGCATTTCAGCT
Source organism: Lepus europaeus (assembly GCF_033115175.1). Taxonomy (NCBI): domain Eukaryota; kingdom Metazoa; phylum Chordata; class Mammalia; order Lagomorpha; family Leporidae; genus Lepus; species Lepus europaeus. The sequence goes on along the minus strand of NC_084851.1, from coordinate 26,401,474 downwards.
TTAAGAACACAGAGGTCCAGAAACTCCAGTCCAGCCAGCTGTCCACAAGGAAAAGGAGAAACAAATGCTCTCGCCTTAGCTTACAGGACTTTAATCAGCTCACTCTTCCTAATACAGAATGAGAAAATTGTCACTGCAACGCACAATGAAACCCTGTTCAGTTCTCCTGCAGCCTTCTGAACCTCCCATTGAAGTCAGGGTGAACTCAAGGAGATTCCTGCCTAATGTCCAGGGAGTAAGAACAAACCTGAGAAAGGCTCAGGTCAAGGTCAAGTTAGCCACCAGTCAGAGATGGCCTCCTTTGCACTGACCCTCCCCCATCCCCATCTTCCTTATCTTGCTTTCTGGCTGGAAATCCCAGATCCTGTGGGAACTGGAGTTCAGATCCAGATCTTCAGGTTTTCCCAGACAGGGTAGCCTCATAACCTGCTGTTAAGGGCCTCTGGATCTCCGTCCTCCATCATGTGGCTGCTGATCTACCCCCCAGCCACAGAAGGCTTTTCTGATTGCAGACTGAGGCTGTGTGCCAAGTGTTCATATTCTTATTTCTCTTTATGAAGCTGGTCACTCTCACCCTGCAAGAGTAAGATGTCATGGACCTTTGTGGGGTTGGAGGTCAGTGCAGTAAACCGATTTTCTTCCCATTCATCAGGAATGGCCAAGCATTCAATGAGAGCTAAGCAAATCTGGAAGATCACCCTCAGCAGTGGTGCATACTCGGAAAGCTGTCCAAAGGGAGCAAGGAGCCCAGTGTTTAGGAGTGACAGTAGGGAATGATAAATATATCATTCTCTGGATGCATGGAGGTTTTCTAAGACATCAATGCACAAATCTGCTGATATAAACTTAACCATCTGAACTTCTCAGCAAGTGTTCTCTGTAAGAAACATACAGTGGTCCAACACTGTGGCCCTGCCCTGTGGCTGACTGGGACAGGTAATAAATACATGAGCTGAGAGAATGCTTTCTATTGCCAGTCTTTGTACACACTGCACTCCAGTCACAGCAGCATAGGAAGAAACACCAGAACATGCCAAAAAGACCTCATTTATTCAATCTCAAAAATGCAAGTCCTTTACCGTGAAGCAGCCAAACAATGAGGTCTATTTTATTCATGCCTTAAGTTTCCACTGAACCAATTTAATGTTGACTTAAATGAAAATTCAATGGTCTATTTAAAAATTTGCCAAACTATGGTATGGTATTACAAGCATTTTAAATGACAGCTTTGGAATATAATTCATGTCCAACATTCATCCTTTTACACATTATTATTCCACGATTTTCAGTATAGTCACAGAGTTGTGCAAGGATCACAATATAGCTTTTGAGTCTCCTCCAAAGAAACTTCATACTCACTGCTAGTTACTCCCAATTTTTCCTCTTCCCCTCCAACCCTTGCCCCCATAATCACTAATTTACTTTCAATCTCTCTGGATTTCCTTACATATTCTGGGTATTGCATAAAAATGGAATAAAAAATATATAGTCTTTTGTGACTAGCCTCTGTTACCTAGTATGTTTCCAAAGCTCATCCATGTTGTAGCTCATAACAGTGTGCCACTATTTTTCATTGCTTAGTAATATTCTATTGTATGGATATACCACATTTATTTACCCATTCATCAGCTGATGGGCATTGGATTGCTTCGATTTTTTTTTAAAGCTGGTGTGAACATCATGTACAAGTTGTTATGTAAATGTATGATTTCAATTTCTGGGAGTACAACTGCTAAATTGTTAAATATTTAACTCTACACTAACTTTTTCAAAAGCTGTGACTATTTGCTGAAACACCTATACAATTCCATTCCTGATACAATGTGAGAATAGCCCAGTCCTTGCCAGGCTCTTGTTATTTTCTTTTTTTATTTTAACTACCCTAGTGGATATGAGGTGATATCTCCTTGTGGTTTTGATTTACATTTCTCTCTGATGTTCTATTTTAAAACATTCTCTAAAGAGGACCCAGAATAAAACCCTTCTACTATTTTCAAAGAGCATTTTGGTCACAAAAAAGGAACTATCTAAGTCATTACAATCATTTGGCAATATAAAAGGAAACAAGGTTGAAAGAGCTGCCTTTGCATTTAAAAGTTAAAATACTAATTACAGATCTAAGTTGCTTTCTGAAAAGTATCCGCAGATAGGCCATTTCCATCAGAAATTGGGGATATTCCAAGGACTTGCAGGGACCAAATCTGTTTATAGGTTTTTGAGTACAGGCATCATGAAACGTTCAGCCAGATTAGAAACAGACTCTATGCTAGGTGTACTCAGGTCCCTCCCACCCTGAGACTGAGAAAACAATTGTTACATTCAGCTGGAGCCTCAAACCACTCGAGGGTGAACAACACCAGAACATCCCCTCGGTGATGCTGTGCAGCCAGTTGCATGCATTCATTTAGAGACAGCAGCATGGGGAAGATAACAGCAGGGCTGCATGCCACAAATAGACAGGGTGGTGTGACAATTGGAGGAACTGGAGAGGGGACGGAAGACCAATGCCACAATTCAAAAATTTCTGCCAACACAGACAATGGATGAGTTGAAACTTTGTAGAATTTAAACACATAGAGATGAGCTGGTAGAGAATGGGGTAGGTTCTCAGATGGGCTAGGAGTAGAAGGCTATTACATAAAGCAGCAATTCTGGGACTGGCACTGTGGGTAAAGCTATAGCCTGAGATGCTGGCATCCGAAGTGGGCAACAGTCTGTGTCCCAGATACTCCACTTCCTATCCATCTCCCCTGCTAATGGCCTGGGAAAAGCAGTGGTGGATGGTCCAAGTGCTTGGGCCCCTGAACCCATGTGGGAGACCTGGCAGAAACTCCTGGCTTTGGCCTGGCCCAAGTGGCCATTTGGGGAGTGAACCAATGAACAGAAGCTCTGTCCCCCCCTCTCTCTGTAACTCTTTCAGATAAATAAGAACAACTCACAGAATTCTCAAGCTGTCCCTTTTTGGGATCTCACAGCTGTGGGTAGTGCACCTCACTGTCCCATCCCCACCTCAGCCTAGGGATATATGGAAACATTTGGGGGCTGTTATGTGACTGAAGACTGAATGGGCATTAGGAGGAAATGGTAACAAGGTCACATGGTAAGCAGGATGGAACCATAGAATCTAAGTAACTGCCTCAGCCAAGAAGTGACAACCTCCCCACACTGACTTAGAAATCAAGATTCATGAATGTCAAGCCATCTGCGTACAGTCCCAGTTAACTATCAGGAGAATCCACATCAGAATTCAACTTCCTGAGTCCCCTGACTGGTGTGCCTCTGCGAGAACCCTGCAATTCTGTCAAGTTCATTATTTTACAAAGGCTACATTGTTTTCAGATAATAACCAAGGCTGTTGTTCAGTTTCCAATGTGCTAAGGCTTAGGTAGATGTGGCTTCCAACAAAGAACGAACAAGTGAGCGGAAGGATCTGTCAGATGTAAACTGTATTTCATACTTTTCCTTAATAAGGACATTGCTCACAGAAACATCGGGACTGTTACTGCAACAGCCTGGGCTGCTGGGTCACTGCCATAAGAAACTATCAGACCAATTATGTCTTGTTCTTTTTCTTACTCCAGCTTCCTCCAAGCACTTGCCCTGGCTTTACCTTAGAATAATCTGATTTAATGTTCACTGTCCTCCATGTGTTAGTCTGAGGCATGTGGAAGTATGGGTCCCTCTCTGTTGGTAAGACAGCTATGTTAGACTTGAGAGATTCCTTTCCAAGGGCTGTCTGTGGCCATGGAACCATATGGGTCTGGTTGATGCTGGGCTATGAGTGTGGGTACGATTCTTTGTTCTAGGAAACACTGCATTGCTAAATATTTTATGTTCTCCTTTTATTGTTCTTAACCTGCTGAATTTTTAGACATCTGTGTTATTGTTTCTAAACCAGATGTTTCACCAAATAAAGTGAAACTTCTTGATTTGGAGGTTTCTTACTACAGAACAGAACATGTTTTCTTGTCTTGCCTAGAGTGTTACCATGTGTTTATCCTGAATTTTATGCCCATGAAACTTCTTCACAGCTAATACATGTAACAAGTTTAGGCTTGAGAATTATGCCAATTAGTTTGGTCACAATAGAGAAGCCTAACCTCATCCTGCATTAACCATGCTAGGTCTGGAATAAAAGCATTTCAATATTTCCTAGTGGGGCTGGCACTGTGGCATAGAGGGTAAAGCTGCCAGCTGCAGAACTGGCATCCCATATGGCTACCTGTTCAAGACCCAGCTGCTCCACTTCCAATCGAGCTCTCTGCTATGGCCTAGGAAAGCAGAGGAAGATGCCCAAGTCCTTGGGCTCCTACCCATGTGTGGGGGACCCAGAAGCTCCTGGCTTCAGATCAGCCCAGCTCCAGCCATTGTGGCCATCTAAGGAGTGAACCAGAGGATGGAAGATCTTTTTTTCTCTGCCTCTGCCTTGCTATAACTTTCAAATAAATAAATCTTTAAAAAATCTTTCCTAGGGGCCAGATACTTTCTAAAATATAACATTATCTTGGCTTTATTTACTTGATTTTTTAAATCGAGGGAGGGACAGAGAGAGCAAGCAAGCACTCTCATTTACTAATTCAATCCCTACATGTTAGTATTGGCTGGAATTGGGGTGGGCCAAAACTGGCTCCAGGAACTCAATCCAAGTCTCCCACATGAGTGGCAGGGACCCAACTACTGGAGGGATCACTTACTGCCTCCCAGGGCCAGCACTGGCATGAAGACTGAAGCAGGGAGTGAGAGCTGGGAATCTAATCCAGGCATTCAGATATGGGATGTGGGGTCTTAACTGCTAGGCCGAATGCCTTGGCTTTACTTTTATCTGTAAACAATAATGGCACTGCAACTCACACTCTCTGCATAAGCCAGACTTTTATGGTAAAATCTTTTTTTATAAAGATTTATTCTATTTATTTCAAAGACAGAGTTACAGAGAAAGAGGTAGAAACAGAGAGAGGTCCTCCATCCACTGGTTCACTCCCCAGCTGGCAGCAATGGCCAGAGCTGCACCGATCTGAAGCCAGGAGCCAGGAGCTTCCTTTGGGTCTCTCATGAGGGCCCAGGGGCTCAAAGACTTGGACCATCTTCTACTGGTATCCCAGGTCATATACAGAGAGCTGGATCAGAAGAGGAGCAGCCGGAACTAGAACCGGCACCCATATGGGATGCCGGCATTTCAGGCCAGGGCTTAAACCTGCTGTGCCACAGTGCCAGCCCCAGGGTAAAATCTTTAAATTGACTAAGGGATGGATATGTCTGCCCTGATGACAAAACAGGGAAAGTCTCATTTATGTAGTCTGAAACCACAAAGGAACCAGGAGGAGATGGTATTGCGTAATCAGCCCTCTTCTGTATATTGGCAGGGGTACTGAAAAAACTAGTTGTCCAGGAGTGCGTCACCCACTGTTAATTAGGAAGCCACTCTAAAAGGTCTGGAAAACTGGCCAGCGCCGTGGCTCACTAGGCTAATCCTCCGCCTTGCGGCGCTGGCACACCGGGTTCTAGTCCCGGTCGGGGCACCGATCCTGTCCTGGTTGCCCATCTTCCAGGCCAGCTCACTGCTGTGGCCAGGGAGTGCAATGGAGGATGGCCCAAGTCCTTGGGCCCTGCACCCCATGGGAGACCGGGAGAAGCACCTGGCTCCTGCCATTGGATCAGTGCGGTGCGCCGGCCACAGTGCGCCTACCGCGGCAGCCATTGGAGAGTGAACCAATGGCAAAAAGGAAGACCTTTCTCTCTGTCTCTCTCTCTCACTGTCCACTCCGCCTGTCAAAAAAAAATAAATAAAAGGTCTGGAAAATTATAATTACAAAATAAGCTTATGTGGTGCAAAAGAGTTTTTAAGTCCATGCACAGCTTTTCCATATGATCCATTTTCTATGAACTATTTGAAGCGCCCTCAAATAGTGGTGATTATAAAATAGGCACAGCAACTAAGCCGCCGATTTGGTGGAAGCTCCCCCACATGAGAGTCTTACACTGCGGGAATTAGGAATGTGGATTTGTTGTACCTGAGCGAGTATGAACAAAGGAGCTCCACACATTGACAAAATTTGATGGTCCTTTATTTGCCGGCGGTGGAGAGTGGGCTCATGCCCTAAAGAACTCTCGACCCTGAAGCCTAAAGCAACAGGGTTTATAAAGGCAAAAACCACAAAATCAGGAAGGGAATTCATGGTTGCTAGGAACAGGGGGGAATATATGGTTACCGGGGTCAAGCTGACCTAAAACCTATGCGAAACTAGTATCAATTATAATCTAGACAATACCAGTTACAATCTTATAATCCTGAAATTTATCCAGGTATTTGTTTAATTATATGTAGGACATAGACAAGTTACATTTTTATCATTAACCCAGGTGCAAACTTTCTACTTTTAAGCTTGAACAATTATGCTAGGGGGTTTCTATTTTCTGCCAAGTGTGATGCAGTAGACTGCTATTGTTCTACTGCTTTAGATCATAGTTTCAGACCAGAGTCTCACAGTGGTGTGTGTGGGGGGGTGCTTTCCCAGAGTAGAGTCTCAAGTGCTCCAAAATGGAGTCCCTACTGTCAAGGTGCTACTTCAGATTCACAACCTAAATGCACATCAACAGTAGACTGGATGAAGAAATTATGGGACATGTACTCTATAGAATACTATACAGCAGTAAAAAAAAATGAAATCCGGTCATTTACAACAAAATGGAGGAATCTGGAACACATCATGCTGAGTGCAATAAGTAAATCCCAAAGGGACAAATATCATATGTTCTCGCTGATCGGTGACAACTAACCAAGCACCAGAAAGGAAAACTTTTGAAGTGAAATGGACACTATGAGAAACAGTGACTTGATCAACCCTTGTCCTAACTATTGATGAACAACTTAATACTTTATCCATTTTGGTATTTTTTATTAAAATTTTATTTAATGAATATAAATTTCCAAAGTACAGCTCATGGGTTACAATTGCTTCCCCCTCCCAAAACTTCCCTCCCACCCACAACCCTCCCCTTTCCTGCTCCCTCTCCCCTTCCAATCACATCATGATTCATTTTCAATTCTCTTTATATACAAAAGATCAGTTTAGTATAAATTAGGTAACGATTTCAACAGTTTGCCCCCATATAGCAACACAAAGTGAAAAAAAAATACTGTTGGAGTACTAGTTATAGCATTAAATAAGAGTGTACAGCACATTAAAGACAGAGATCCTACATAATATTTTCTTTTAAATTAATTAATTTTCTATGCCATTTCCAATTTAACACCAGGTTTTTTTTTTCATTTCCAATTATCTTTATATACAGAAGATCGATTCAGTATATAATTAGTAAAGATCTCATCAGTTTGTACCCACGCAGAAACACAAAGTGTAAAAATACTGTTTCAGTACTAGTTATAGCATCACTGCACATTAGACAACACATTAAGGACAGATCCCACATGGGATGTAAGTACACAGTGACTCCTGTTGCTGACTTAACAATTTGACACTCCTGTTCATGGCGTCAGTAATCTCCCTAGGCTCTAGTCATGAGTTGCCAGGGCTATGGAAGCCTTTAGGGTTTGCTGACTTTGATCTTCTTCCGATAGGGTCACAGTCAAAGTGGAAGTTCTCTCCTCCCTTGAGAGAAAGGTACCTCCTTCTTTGATGTCCCCGTTCTTTCCACTGGGATCTCACTAACAGAGATCTTCCATTTAGGTCTTCTTATTTTTTTTTTTCCATGGTATCTTGGCTTTCCATGCCTACAATACTCTCATGGGCTCTTCAGCCAGATCCGAATGCCTTAAGGGCTGATTCTGAGGCCAGAGTGTTGTTTAGGACATTTGCCATTCTATGAGTCTGCTGTGTATCCCACTTCCCATGCTGGAACTTTCTCTCCCTTTTTGATTCTATCAGTTAGTATTAGCAGACACTTGTCTTGTTTGTGTGATCCCTTTGTTTCTTAGACCTATCCAAGCCATCTATTGTGAACTGAAATTGATCACTTGGACTAGTGAGATGGCGTTGGTACATGCCACCTTGATGGGATTGTATTGGAATCCCCTGGCACATTTCTAACTCCATCATTTGGGGCAAGACTGATTGTGCATGTCCCAAACTGTGCATCTCCTCCCTCTCTTTTTCCACTCTGAAATTTAACAGGGATCACTTTTCAGTTAAAATTTAAACACCTAAGAATAATTGTGTGTTAATTACAGAGTTCAACCACTAGTACTAGAACAACAACAAAAACAACAAATACTAAAAAGGATAAAGTATTACATTGTACATCTAGAGTCAGGACAAGAGCTGATCAGTTCATTGTTTCTTATAGTGTCCATTTCACTTCAACAGGTTTCCCCTTTGGTGCTCAGTTGTCGTCGATCAGGGAAAAAAATGATATTTGTCTCTTTGGGATTGGCTTAATTCACTTAGCATGATGCTTTCCAGATCCCTCCATCTTGTTGCAAATGACTGGGTTTCATTTTTCCTTACTGCTGTATAGTATTCTATGGAGTACATGTCCCATAATTTCTTTATCCAGTCTAGTGTTGATGGGCATTTGGGTTGGTTCCAGGTCTTAGCTATTGTGAATTGGGCTTTTTTATTAGCCAAATTAATTTCCTTTGGGTAAATTCCAAGGAGTGGGATGGCTGGGTTGTATGGTAGGGTTATGTTCAGGTTTCTGAGGAATCTCCAGACTGACTTCCATAGTGGCTTAACCAGTTTGCATTCCCTCCCACCAACAGTGGGTTAGTGTCCCTTTTTCCCCACATCCTCTCCAGCATCTGTTGTTGGCAGATTTCTGAATGTGAGCCATTTTCCCCGGGGTAAGGTTAAACCTCATTGTGGTTTTGATTTGCATTTCTCTGATTGCTAGTGATCTTGAACATTTTTTCATGTACCTGTTGGCCATTTGGATTTCCTCTTTCGAAAAATGTCTATTGAGGTCCTTGGCCCATCTCTTCAGTGGGTTGTTTGTTCTGTTGTTGTGGAGTTTCTTGATTTCTTTGTAGATTCTGGTTATCAACCCTTTATCTGTAGTATAGTTTGCAAATATTTTTTTCCCATTCTGTCGGTTGCCTCTTCACTTTCCTGACTGTTTCTTTTGAAGTACAGAAACTTCTCAATTTGATGCAATCCCAAATGTTAATTTTGGTTTTTACTGCCTGTGCTCCTGGGGTCTTTTCCAAGAAGTCTTTGCCTGTACCTATATCTTGCAGAGTTTCTCCAATGCTCTGTAATAATTTGATGGTTTTGGGTCATAGATTTAAGTCTTTAATCCATGTTGAGTGAATTTTTGTGTAAGGTGAAAGGTATGGGTCTTGCTTCAAGCTTCTGCACATGGAAATCCAATTTTCCCAGCACCATTTATTGAATAGGTTGTCCTTATTCCAGGGATTAGATTTGGATCTTTGATCAAATATAAGTTGGCTGTTGATGTTTGGATTGATTTCTGGTGTTTCTATTCTGTTCCATTGGTCTATCCATGTGTTTCTGTACTCGTACCATGCTGTTTTGATAACAACTGCCCTGTAGTATGCCCTGAAATCTGGGATTGTGATGCCTCCAGCTTTGTTTTTGTTGTACAAGATTGCTTTGGCTATTCGAGGTCTTCTGTGTCTCCATATGAATTTAAGCATTGTTTTTTCCAGATCTGAGATGAATGTCTTCGGTATCTTGATTGGTATTGCATTGAATGTATAAATTGCTTTTGGGAGAATAGACATTTTGATGATATTGATTCTTCCAATCCATGAGCATGGAAGATTTCTCCATTTTTTGGTATCCTCTTCTATTTCTTTCTTTAAGGTTTTGTAGTTTTCATCGTAGAGATCTTTAACGTCCTTGGTTAAGTTTATTCCAAGGTATTTGATTGTTTTTGCAGCTATTGTGAATGGGATTGATCTTAGAAGTTCTTCCTCAGCCATGGCATTGCCTGTGTATACAAAGGCTCTTGATTTTTGTGCATTGATTTTATATCCTGCTACTTTTCCAAACTCTTTGATGAGTTCTAGCAGTCTTTTAGTAGAGTTCTTTGGGTCCCCTAAATAAAGAATCATATCATCTGCAAAGAGGGATAGTTTGAGTTCTTCCTGCCCGATTTGTATCCCTTTAATTTCTTTTTCTTGCCTAATACCTCTGGCTAAAACTTCCAGGACTATATTGAAGAGCAGTGGTGAGAGTGGGCATCCCTGTCTGGTACCAGATCTCAGTGGAAATGCTTCCAACTTTTCCCCATTCAATAGAATGTTGGCCATGGGTTTTTCATATATTGCTTTGATTGTATTGAGGAATGTTCCTTCCATACCCAGTTTGCTTAGAGTTTTCATCATGAAAAGGTGTTGTATTATATCAAATATTTTCTCTGCATCTATTGAGAGAATCATATGGTTTTTCTTCTGCAGTCTGTTAATGTAGTGTATTACGTTGATTGTTTTGTGGACGTTGAACCATCCTTGCATACCAGGGATAAATGCCACTTGGTCTGGGTGGATGATCTTTCTGATGTGTTGTTGCATTCTATTGGCCAGAATTTTATTGAGGATTTGTGCATCTACGTTCATCAGGGATATTGGTCTGTAATTCTCTTTCAATGCTGCATCTTTTTCCAGCTTAGGAATTAAGCTGATTCTGGGTTCGTAGAAAGAATTTGGGAGGATTCCCTCTTTTACGATTGTTTTGAATAGTTTGAGAAGAATTGGAGTTAGTTCTTCTCTAAATGTCTGGTAGAACTTAGCAGTGAATCCATCTGGTCCTGGGCTTTTCTTTGTTGGGAGGGCCTTTATTACTGTTTCACTTTCTGTCTCAGTTATGGGTCTGTTTAGGTTTTCTATGTCTTCCTGGCTCAATTTAGGTAGGTTGTATGTGTCCAAGAATCTGTCCATTTCTGATAGATTTCCCTGTTTGCTGGCATACAAGTCCTTGTAGTAATTTCTGATGATTCTTTTTATTTCTGTGGTGTCTGTTGTTATGTTTCCTTTTTCATCTCTGATCCTATTGATTTGGGTCTTTTCTCTTCTTTTTTTAGTTAGTTGGGCCAATGGGGTGTCCATTTTGTTTATTTTTTGAAAAAACCAGTTCCTTGTTTGGCTGATTTTTTGTAATGTTTTTTTGGATTCAATCCTGTTGATTTCTTCTTTGATTTTAATTATTTCCCTTCTTCTACTGGGTTTGGGTTTGGTTTGCTGCAGATTTTCTAGATCCTTGAGATGACTTGAAAGCTCATCTATTTGGTGCCTCTCCAATTTCTTTATGTAGGCACCTATTGATATAAACTTTCCTCTTAACACTGCTTTTGTTGTATCCCATAGGTTTTGGTATGTTGTGCTGTTATCCTCATTTACTTCCAGAAAATTTTTGATTTCTCTTTTAATTTCTTCTATGACCCATTGTTCATTCAGGAGCATGTTGTTCAATCTCCATGTGTTTGCACGTGCTTTAGGGATTCCCGAGTTGCTAATTTCCAATTTCATTCCTTTGTGGTCTGAGAAGTTGCATGGTATGATTCTAATTCTTTTGAATTTGCTGAGACTTGCTTTATGGCCTAGTATGTGGTCAATCCTAGAGAAGGTTCCATGGACTGCTGAGAAGAATGTAACCTCTTTAGATGTAGGATGAAATGTTCTGTAGATATCTGTTAGATCCATTTGGGCTATAGTGTCATTTAAATCTGCTGTCTCCTTGTTGATCTTCTGTCGTGTTGATCCGTCTATCTCTGAGAATGGAGTATTGAAGTCCCCCAGTACTATTGTATTGGGGTCTAAGTCTCCCTTTAAGTCCCTTAACAATCTTTTAAATAAGCTGGTGCCCTGTGATTAGGTGCATATACATTGATAATCGTTATATCTTCCTGTTGAGTGGATCCCTTAATCATTAAATAGTGCCCCTCTTTGTCTCTCCTAACAGTTTTTGTGGTAAAGTTTATGTTGTCCCGTATTAAGATGGCTACGCCCGCTCTGTTTTCATTTCTGTTGGCATGGTATATCTTTTTCCAGCCTTTCACTTTCAGTCTGTATGGATCATTGTTGGAAAGATGAGTTCCTTGTAAGCAGCAAAAAGATGGGTTTTGTTCCTTAACCCAATCTGCCAATCGGTGTCTTTTAACTGGACAGTTCAAGCCATTAACATTCAATGTGACTATTGAGAAGGAGTAACTTTGCACTACCATTTGCCAAAGATATTTTCTAATATCTGGTTTGAGACTCCTGTGATCTTTTCCTGTGAGGTTTCCTTCCTTTACCTTCTTTCATATTGGTGACCGTGTTTCTGTGTTTCTGTATGTAATACATCTTTAAGCATCTTTTGCAGGGCTGGATGAGTGGCGACAAATTCTTTCAATTTCTGTTTGCTGTGAAAGGTCTTTATTTCACCTTCATTCACAAATGAGAGCTTTGCAGGATATTATATTCTGGGCTGGCAATTTTTCTCTCTTAGTATCTGGGCTATGTCTCGCCATTCTCTCCTGGCTTGTAGGGTTTCTGATGAGAAGTCAGCTGTAAGTCTAATTGGAGATCCTCTGAGAGTAATCTGGCGTTTCTCTCTTGCACATTTTAGGATCTTCTCTTTATGTTTCACTGTGGTGAGTTTGATTACAACGTGTCGTGGTGAGGATCTCTTTTGATCATGTTTATTAGGGGTTCTATAAGCTTCCTGTACTAGGATGTCTCTGTCCTTCTCCAAACTTGGGAAATTTTCTGCTAGTATCTCACTAAAAAGGCCTTCTAATCCTTTCTCCCTTTCCATGCCTTCAGGAACTCCTAGAACCCGAATGTTGGGTTTTTTAATAGTATCCTGTAGATTCCTGACAGTATTTTTTAGATTTCTGATTTCTTCTTCTTTTCTTTGATTTGACTGTTTCCTTTCCTGTTCTCTGTCTTCTAATTCCGATATTCTCTCTTCTGCTTCACCCATTCTGTTTTTAAGGCTCTCTAATGTGTTTGCCATTTGATCTATTGAGTTCTTCATTTCATTGTGGTTTTTTGTCACTATCTCAGTTTCCTGTTCTACTAGGTGTTTCATTTCATTTTGATTCCTCCTTAATATTTCATTTTCACGAGGGAGATTTTCTATCTTGTCCACTAAGGATTTCTGTAGTTTAAGAATTTGTTTTTGAGAACTTCTTAATGTTCTTATCAATTTTTTGAGATCTGCTTCTTGCATTTCCTCTATCTCTTCATCGTCATAAACTTGCATTGGTGTGCCTTGTTCACTTGGGTCGTCATAGTGTCTTCCTTGCTCTTGTTACCTCGGCTTCTATGTTTGTTGTTTGGCATGTTGGAGATAATTTATGGTGTTTTTTTTTTTTTGCTGTGGTGTTTTTTTTCTCGTTATACTATGCCTCTAAGTGGGCTGTCTGCTTTGTTGGAGCCTTAGGGGCTGTGATGGGTGTGGCCAGAGAGCTATGCTTATTTCTTCAGGTTTAAGGCTGTGTAAAGAGCGTCCCAGATTGCTCACTCACTTGCTCCTTGCTGGCTCGCTTTCTCTTTTTTTTTTTTTTGACTCAGTTGGGAGTGGAGTTGAGGGTAGTTGAAATTTGGCCTCTGTGAGTATTCGTTTGATCTACCCCTGGGACCACACACAGAGTTTATGCAGCCCTCAATGTGTTCTCCAGTTTCGCTAAAGTTACTGAGTTTGGCTGCGCTTTACAGATGTAAAATCACAGTGCTCTTTGTTTTGCTTGGTGAGTGAAGGGAGAGGCCTCTGTTCCCCCCCCCCCCCACAATGTCTCTGGTTTCTAAGGTCTTTGTCTTACCCTCCTCTGTTCCCACGCTGGCGAGATTCTGTGGCTCTGCTCATCTCCCGCCGCTTGGCTCATCTCGGTTGGTTTTCCACGGGATGGGCTCCCTGTAAGTCCTCTGTGTCACATCCACAAGATCCGGAAGCATTTCCTCTGCAGTTGTTTTCTTGAGTCTTTTCCTGAGGCTACAGTAATTCCACTTTTATGAAATTTTATTTTCCCAAACTAAGGCGCACGTCCTCACTATCCGCCATCTTGGCTCCACCCCCCCTTTTGGTATTTTTTTTGTCCTACTTAATACTATTGGTTGAACTCTGTAATTAACACACAGTTATTCTTAGGTATTTAAATTTAAGTGAAAAGTGACCTCTGTTAAATATAAGAGTGGGAATAAGAGAGGGAGGAGATGTACAATTTGGGAAATGCTCAATCAGACTTGCCCCAAACAGTAGAGTTAGAAACGGACCAGGGGATTCCAATTCAATCCCATCAGGGTGCCATGTACCAATGCCATCTCAGTAGTCCAACTGATCAATTTCAGTTCACAATTGATCACAATGATAGGTCTAAGAGTGAAAGAGATCACATAAACAAGACTAGTGTCTTCTAATACTATTTGATAGAATTAAGAAGGAGAGAACAATCCAACATACACAGCAGACTCATAGAATGGCAGATGCCCTAAACAGCACTCTGGCCTCAGAATTAGCCCTTAAGGCATTCAGATCTGGCTGAAGAGCCCATGAGAGTATTTTAGGCATGGAAAGCCAAGACACTCTGGCAACAAAACAAAACAAAACAAAACAAAACAAAACAAACGAACAAACAAACAAAAAAAACCCACAAAACTAAATGAAAGATCTCTGTGAGTGAGATGCCAATGGAAAGAGGAGAGAACTTCTACTTTGACTATGACCTCATTTAAATAAGATCGGAGTCGGTGAATTCAAAGGGCTTCCATAGCCTTGGCAACTCATGACAAGAGCCTAAGGTGATTACTGATGCCATAAACAAGAGTGTCAGTTTGTTAAATCAACAACAGGAGTCACTGTGCACTTACTCCCCACGTAGGTCTCTGTCCTTAATGTGTTGTACAATGTGAATTAATGCTATAACTAGTACTCAAACAGTATTTTACACTTTGTGTTTCTGTGTGGGTGCAAACTGTTGAAATCTTTATTGATTTATACAAAATTGATCTTCTGTATATAAAGATAAATGAAAATGAATCTTGATGTGAATGGAATGGGAGAGGGAGTGGGAGATGGGAGGGTTGAGGATGGGAGGGAAGTTATGGGGGAGGAGCCATTGTAATCCATAAGCTGTACTTTGGAAATTTATATTTATTAAACAAAAGTTAAAAAAAGGAATGTGGATTCAAACACCTCCCCAGCAGACCTTGAGAGTGTTGTCTGTGCCTCGGTTTCCTTCAGCCATAAACTGGGAGTAAAAATGGCCTGTACCTAATGGGGCTGACTGTAGGACTAAATGCATGGTCAGATGCATCCCACCTGGCACACAATACACATTAACCCATGTGGCCAGCACTTGTCACCCATGAATCATTCCTCCAGATGGGAGCTGCGAGGCTTTCTTCTCCCTGTGCCTTTCGGGAGAGGTATTTCTCAGTTGTCTAACAGAAGGTTGACTCCTTTCTGCTCTGAGAGCCCCCTGCTGGAAAGAGGCAGCCAATACCCACACAGTTCTCCATCCTGGTGCTGTGTACTTTCAGTGTGTTCAGGGAACATTCTGATACCACATGGATCAGTCTCTCACAGCAGCTGAGGTGTGTCCTGCCTCTCAGCAGCCCTCCCTCTAAGTAGCCCCTGGGCTTGAGCAATAGCTGCAGGGACGTCATGGGAGAACCAGGCAAACGTGCTTTGGAGGTGTTGGGGGAGGAGAGGGGTCTCCATCTGATCTGATCATCCATGTCAGGCAAATAACTTTTCACTACAGCACACTTCCTGTGTGTGAGTCAGTCAGTGCCATGCTCACAACCATGCCTTAGGAGAAGCCATAAACTCCAACTCCAACATGTCAGCAGAATCAACGTTATGCAACATTTATTTTCAAAAGGGTTGAGAGGGCAGGATGACTTGAACTTCTGCCACTATCATGAAAGGGATGATGGAAAGACCTGGGCCCTTTCCATGATGGGAAGCGGTGGACAGCTGAGCCAAAGACGGTCAGTGCTCCATTCAAGCAGTATTTTACAGAGACCTGGAAATAGATGTTACAGAGACAGAAATGCAGGGCAGAGTGCAGATGGTGCTGCCTTCCTCAGAAATCCTGACACTGACATCTCACCGGGAAGACTTTGAAGCTGACAGGGGTCAACTGCCCAAGCACTGACAAAGCAGTTTTGGAGCACTCTAAACAAATCCTGACCACCTGCCACCACCCCCTCCTCCTGCAGCTCATGGCTGGGATGACCCACAGGTCCAGGGGCATCATCCGCTCCTCTCCGCTTGCATGGATGCCTTTCACTCCTGCTACCTCTGCTCAAATGAATGGCACCAGCAATGAAGCTTAACAGGAAGTAGACTCTAGGCAATCACATTCAAGTTAGTGAGGCTTCCAACTTTGAGAAGGTCTTAGGGTGGTGATATGGGGCAAAGCTATAAATAGACTTTCAATAGTCTACATCTGCTTAGCATTGGCTAGAGCAACGGGTCAGCAGACTCCCACATTTTGATGGCTGACTTCACTTATTTGGGAAAATAACAATGAGGAGATGTCTCCATCAAGTGCCTCCTTGGACTTGACCAAGGCTTTAAGGCTGTCATATCAACAATTTCAGAGATTAGTAACAGCCTGAAGCCACAGAGTGTAACTCCTGTCAGTGTGACCATGTAAGTCATTTCTAGATTGTGTGGGTCATCTCTGTAAAGCTCACATCACAGGTTTAAATCAGTGAGCTTGGAACCCAGGGAAACAATAATAAAGCCTATGATAAAAGAATCAAGACCTTGTCGTTAGCCAGTCTAGACAATCGAACCAGGTCAGTTTAAATGATTTATGCCTTTAATCAAGTCACATTCCTGACAGACAAGCAAGGCATTTATGCGTGAATTCATCATCATCAATTACCACTGAAAATGTAGCTTAAATCTCATTTCCTAATTATAATTAAAACCATTTTCATTCATAAAGGCAGAATAGGACAACTTGTGTAAAGTCAAAATCAAGGATTGACCTGGGAAGGATACACCTGGAAATACTCATCTCAGAGCCAATTAGATGACAGAAGGTGACTTCTCCAAGGAAAAAACAATACTAATTTTCTAAATACTCAAAAGGAGATGGACCTGCTTTTTCATCTACCTACACACATTGTGCAAATACCAGGCCACAGGCATGCATTATGGAAGTGCTTTATAAACTCCAAGACATGCTAAAACCCTGTGCAACATACAAGTCTCAGAATCACACCCACCTAGGGAGTCTGTGTCCATTGGGGAAAGCATCTGAGGAATACAGGATACCTGCAAGGCAGGCAGACTGAGAGAATGCCCAGAACAGGCTCTTCTCTGACCCCCACCCTCAGTGTTCCTTGGGTCACTTGAGGACTCATTTTAACCTTCTGCAGGTGCTTTAAGCATCACTCTGCTAAGTTTACATCGAGATTTTATTAGTGGCTGGTATAGCAGAATGTGGGGGAGGGGAGGGAGAGAAAAACAGTGTTGACATAAACAAACTCTACAATTGAAACAAGAGATTTGCCTGAACTTTCCACAATTGAAAAGACTTCCATTTAAAGTTTAGACACAATAAGCCTCTGACTATATTTTTAGAGCCCTGTTTCTGCTCTCCATTTTTCAGCAGTGAACTGCCCAACACAACCAACCTTGGGTAATGCTAATGAAGTGAAATACCAAGAAGAAGCAAAAAACATCTACACTCTACTTATTGACTGTTAAGCCAAGAACACTGGATAATAAAAATCCCTAGAAAGAAAAGGCTATATACTCCATTTTACATATTAAAATATTTTTATAAGCCAATGGATTCTAACTCCAACTTTACTGAGGATAAACATGAATTCCACCAAACAATAATCAATCTGTATTGATGGCCAGGGTCATTTCTAAATTCATTATAGGGAATCTGATGAATTCAGCTACAATACAGAAATGAGAAAAGACGGTAGAACTTGCTCCTTAAACCTATTTTTATGAAAACCTCTACGAAGTCAGGAATCTCACTGTTTGCTAAAAAATAAAACAGTTCAGAGAGAATGGATTTGTGTGTGGCAGAGGGAGGTCTTTGCCTGAAAAAGACACCCAGGACCACCAAGGTGGTGGTGAGAAAACGAGGTGCAGCAGGTTGGAGAACACTGCAGGCTCCAAGGAGGGGCGCAGGAAGTGCCTCAGCATTAATTGTAAGTGGATGTTCAGAAACTCTCTGAACCCAGTGGATGCTGGGATTCTTAGAGAAGTTAATTTAAAACCAGTTTGTAAGAAAGGGCACCTCCAGGGGCCTGGTGTTGTGGCATAGTGGGTTAAGCAGCTGCCTGGGACACTTGCTCAAATCCTGGCTGTTCTATTTCTGCTCCAGCTCCCTGCTAATGCACCTGGGAAAGCAGGTAATGACCCAAATGCTTGGGTCCCTGCACCCATGTGGGAGACCCAGAAGAAACTCCTGTCTTATGCCTGGCCCAGCCCTGGCCATTGCAGCTATTTGGGGAGTGAACCAGTGTCTGTCTGTCTTTTAATAATAAAAATAATCCTTTCTGTTTTTTTTTTCTTTTTTTAAAAAGATTTTATTTATTTATTTGAGAGGGAGAGACAGAGAGAGAAAGGTCTTCCCTCCATTGGTTCACTCCCCAGATGACCACAATGGCCGGAGTTACATCGATCCGAAACCAGGAGCCAAGTACTTCTTCCTGGTCTCCCATGTGGGTGCAGGGGCCCAAGCACTTGGACCATCCTCCAATGCCTTCCCAGGCCACAGCAGAAAGCTAGATGGGAAGAGGAGCAGCTGGGACTAGAACTGGCACTAATACAGGAAGCCAGTGCCACAGGCGGAGTATTAACCAAGTGAGCCATTGCACCAGCCCCTAATCTTTTCTGTTTTAAAAGGGGACTTTAGTAATAAGAAACAACGTATTGGGAATGACATCATCACCCTTAGTCATCAGCATTTTTGCCACTCATTGAGTGCCAGTGGCTTTAAAAAAGTACCCATCTCTTGGCCGGCGCCGTGGCTCAGTAGGCTAATCCTCCACCTTGCGGCGCCGGCACACCGGGTTCTAGTCCCGGTCGGGGCACCAATCCTGTCCTGGTTGCCCCTCTTCCAGGCCAGCTCTCTGCTGTGGCCAGGGAGTGCAGTGGAGGATGGCCCAAGTCCTTGGGCCCTGCACCCCATTGGAGACCAGGAGAAGCACTTGGCTCCTGGCTTCAGATCTGCGTGATGCGCGGGCTGCAGCAGCCATTGGAGGGTGAACCAAGGGCAAAAAGGAAGACCTTTCTCTCTGTCTCCCTCTACAGTCCACTCTTCCTGTCAAAAAAAAAATACCCATCTCACTTGCATTGGTCTTCTTACCCTTTTTTTTTTTTTTTTTTGGACAGGCAGAGTGGATAGTGAAACAGAGAGAAAGGTCTTCCTTTGCCGTTGGTTCACCCTCCAGTGGCTGCTGCGGCCGGCGCATCACACAGATCTGAAGCCAAGAGCTAGGTGCTTCTCCTGGTCTCCCATGTGGGTGCAGGGCCTAAGGACTTGGGCCATCCTGCACTGCCTTCCCCGGGCCATAGCAGAGAGCTGGCCTGGAAGAGGGGCAACCGGGATAGAATCCACTGCCCCGACCGGGACTAGAACCCAGTGTGCTGGCGCCGCAAGGCGGAGGATTAGCCTTTTAAGCCATGGCGCCGGCCATCTTCTTACCCTTTAAGGTAGTTTATCAGCAGCAGCAACATAAGACTGGGAAGAAAACGGAAGCTTCAAGAAGAACTTTACATCAGGAAGTGGCAGAACCTGGCTTCCAATCAGGTCAGCCTGATTCCCACACTTCAGACCTGGCCATCCCGGCTCTCCTCTCATCTTCCATAGCAAGGCTGCCTGCCCATTTCTCAGGGGTGTCCCTATGACCTGTAACCTGGAAACATCTGGTCTGCAAAGTTGGGTTCTGGGGGGCATCATTATATTTCTGCTTCCTAGTGTTGAAAGTGCATGTAGAAAAAATGCTTTTCCACTGGGCCTTTTTAAAAATTTCTCATTTGGTAGAAGAATATTTGAGCGCATGATGTGAACTCCTTTCAATTTGAACTTCTCATATTCCACACTATGTTTCAGAACATATTCTTTCTCAGTGTATTTAATCATTCATTCACTTTTAACTGATGTCTTGCATATCACATAAATAAAGAAGTGGATTAAAGGATTGAAAATACCGGACCATAGGTCACCTGTTTACATTAGGAATTTTCCACACTAATTATTTTTCTGGGGTTTATTACCTTGATCTTTTAAAACATTAACCTTAAAAATCAACTTGCTCCACAATGGCCTGGAAAGAAAAATGTTAAATCTTTTTCAAGATTTACAGGCATCACCTTATTTCTTCAAAATGTCCTCTACTGGGGCCAGCATTTTGGAGCTGCAGGTTCAGCTGCTGTGTGCAATGTTGGCTTCCCATTCAGGCCCAGTCTGAGTCTGGAGATGCTCTGCTTTTGATCCAGCTCTCTGATAATGTACCTGGGAAAGCTGCAAAGATGGCCCAAGTGCTTGGGCCATGCCAATAATGTGCAAGATTCAGATGTATTCTTGGCTCCTGGTTTCAGCCTGACCCAACCCAGGCCATTTGAGAGTGAACCAGCAGATGGAAACTTCTCTCTCTCTCTCCTCTGTTACTCTGCCTTTCACTTAAATAAAATATAACATTACATTTTTACAAGAGAAATTCCACTGCTAAAATTTTACTTTCTGGTCTTTCTTACTAGCTTTTTGAGACAGGTATCATTGATTTTCAGCTTCAATTAATTTAATCATGCTCACTAGAATTCAGTTTTATTTTCCCCTCTATTTCTGAATGTATTGGGCATTAGATGTATTTTTTCCTTGTTCTTACTTTACGTATAGAAAATCTGAGTATCTGTGATTCTATGATTAAAACTTTGAAGTGAATCCCTGTAATTATATTAATTGTAATTAATTTGTAATGTATATACTTGTAATAAAAATGCAATAATTGACAAATGTCATGTCAAAACAACTTATTCTACTTTGAAGGGGTTATGCCCCAGTCACTGCCTAAGGTTCCTTTAAAAAGAAAACAACAACTCATTTTTATTTCCAATGAGGGATTGCAGTGGTGAACATAGACATTTCCCATACACTGGTTCACTTCCCAAATGCATGCAAGAGTCAAGAGCCCAGAATGCAATCTTTGTTATCCATGGGGAACCCAACTACTTGCACCATCACCTGCTGCCTTTCTAGTACACAATAATTGGAAGGAGAGCTGGGAGTCGAACACAGGCACTTCAGTCTTGGATATAGGCAATTAACTATCATCTTTTTTTTAAAAGATTTATTTATTTACTTTGAAAGTAAAAGTTGCAGAGAGATCTTCTATTCACTGGTTCACTTTCCAGATGGCTTTAACAGCCAGCACTGGGCCAATCCAATGCCAGGAGCTCCATCTGGGTCTCCCATGTGGGTGCAGAGGACAAAACACTTAGGCCATCTTCTGTTGCTTTCCCCAGGCTGTGAGCAAGGAGCTGGATTTTTTTTTTGACAGGCAAAGTGGACAGTGAGAGAGAGAGAGAGAGAGAGAGAGAGAGAGAGAGAGAGAGAGAGGTCTTCCTTTTCCATTGGTTCACCCCCTCAATGGCTGCTGCGGCCAGCACACCACTCATCCGAAGGCAGGATCCAGGTGTTTCTTCTGGTCTCCCATGTGGGTACAGGGCCCAAGGACTTGAGCCATCCTCCACTGCACTCCTGGGCCTCAGCAGAGAGCTAGACTGGGCAACCAGGACAGAATCTGGCACCTCAACCGGGATTAGAACCTGGTGTGCAGGCATCGAAGGCAGAGGATTAGCATATTGAGCCACGCACCGGCCGGGAGCTGGATTTAAGTGGAGCAGCCGGGTCTCAAACTGGCACCCATGTGGAGATGCTAGTGATGCCACAATGCTGGCTCCTCTTAACTGCATCTTAATTGCTGTTTGAAACACCTGACCATTCCTCAGGTTTTAAAATGTTATCACACATTTTAATCACAGAGTGAGTGGCTTAGAGAGTGAAGAATCTCATTCTAACACTGGCTTGGCATCTTAGAGAAAGATGTCCCAGCAAATCACTTCTTTTTTTGCATTTCTTGTTCTACAAACACTAATTAAATTTTTGATTTACATTTACAACACAGGTAAAATTACTTGTCTTGGTATTTTCCTGAAATATCTGAAGAACCACAGAGAAAAGGCGGAATCAAATGAGAATATTATTTTCAAAAACTAGTACAAAAAACTTTAAACAAGTAGATCCTTCCCCCTTCCAAAAAAAAGCCATAATGGAAATTCTGAGAGCAATTTCACATGACCATGTAGAATCTGATGCACTGTTTTATCTAGAGAAGAACTGTGCACGCCAGAACTGTCCACACCCTTGTCACTACAATACATATCAGTTTGTGTGTGGGAAACTATGGTTCTTCCTGCCCCTTCCCCTAGGGAAAGGATGATTCTCACTATTTGGCTACATTTTCTTCTTCAAACTTCCTTAGGATCCCTTGGGCAACTGTTGCATTTTCCAGTTTGCTGTTTGTCCAGTGCTCAGGAAACAAAACCCACTCTTCAGACACTTGATTACTGGGTATTCAAAGCAACTTGTAAATTAAGTGCTACACCATCTAGGAAAGTATCTTTAATTTCATCTATTTATTTTCACTTTATTTGAAAGCCAGAAAAACATCTTCCATCTACTGGTTCACTCCCCAAATGCTTACAACAGCCAGGGCTTGGAGAGACCAAACGCAACAGCCTGGACACCATCTGGATCTCCCACTTGGCTGGCAGGGAGCCAAGTGCTGCCTCCCAGAGTCTACATCAACAGAAGGTGCATGGAACCAGGCACGCCCATAGGAGATGTGGGCTTCCTGAGAGGAGGCTTAGCCACTGCACCGCAAGCTTGCTCTCTCCCATTGCCCACTCCTCACAAGGTGCTTTAAAAATCCAAAACTGCAGTGCTATTAAAAAAGATAGCAAAGCACAGAAAAAAATACTGGACAGATTAAAAAACTAAACACACATTGCACACTTTCTAATGATGCCTTTGTTTTCCACGGTATTTGGGTGGTGAGTCACTTTTGATGGCCTATTTATTGAGAGGAGCCCATTTCACATTTCTTTAGGGGGGGGTTTCACCGGATTGGGCTGTGTGTAAAGCCTGGCAGCATGGTGGCTCTGGACTGGCACAGGCCTTGTCCCTGAACCAATGACATCAAATGGCTGCCTTAAACCTCTGCAAGTCAAGAGCACGCAGCAATAAACAGACTTAACAGATAAACACCACTTCAGGCTCATGAGTTCATCTGGCAGTCTTGTGGATTTCCCATCCAAAAGTCGCAGCTGGGATCTTACTAACTGGGCTGCTCCAGCCACTTTGAGCAACAGACCAAGAGAAACTTAGGGAAAAATTTTTAAAAACTGCTAAGAAACATATCAACATGGTGCCGTGTAGGGATACACCATCTGGATACATGTATTTGTGAAAAATTATGTTTGGTGGAAATAATTCACCTAATTCACAAGCCATGCAAATACTGAGATCAAAATTCCTAACTCACACAAGCTGTCAGGAAAATGTGTGTTACAGGAAACAGAGACTGTTTTCCAGGCATCTGTCTAAGCAAAGCCAAAATATGCCTGTCTGGACTGTCCTGGGATACCTCTGTCCTGAAGAGTTTGTATTGGTACGTGATGGTTGCAATCTTTTGGCTAAAAGAGCATAATTTCTCTTATCTGCAGGAGTTCTTGCTTTGCTCATTTCCCATTAACATCCCTAGTCCACAGATGAGGAGCCCAGCACAGAATAGCCAATCAATGCCCAACTATTTAGAAACTTGGTCATTTAACAGAACTGAAATCATACCCAAAGCTGGAATCACTGTGGTGTACAGAACTGTTTCTTCTGAATGGTAGAAATTTAAGGAGACTTTAGAAATCAAGTTTAAATCAAGTTTTCTTGATTATATCACTTTAACACTCTCAAGTAATTTCTACACACTTTCTTCAAAAGTATTAAAGATTTTCCTCAAAAGCCTCTTTATTGCAAAGCTCTACTGAATCAATGCATTTATTCAATAATCAAGAAATAACTTGGGACCAGCAAGTGATGTAGTGCGTAAAGCCACCATCAGCAATGCCAGCATACCATATGGGTGCTGGTTCAAGTCTCGGCTGCTCCACTTCCAATCCAGCTCTCTGCTGTGGCCTGGGAAAGCAGTAGAAGATGGTTCAAGTCCTTGGGTTCCTGCAACCACATGGAAGACCCAGAAGAAGCTCCTGGCTCCTGGCTCCAATCATTATTGCTCTGGCCATTGTGGGCATCTGGAGAGTGAACCAGTAGATGGAAAAGTTACCTCTCTGTGCCTCTCTGTAACTCTGCCTTTCTAAGGAATAAATAATTTTTGAAGTAGTAACTTAATACTACATATATTCTCAGCTCCTCTTAATTTTTCCATTGATTATGAAGCTTCCTTCAATTGCAAATCTCAAGGACATTTGTCTTCCTCTTCTTCAAAACAAAAGTGTTTTCATTTCTTCATTCCAAACTCTAGATCTTCAGAAAATACCTTTCCTTCATGACTTACTAAATTATCTTGCCAAGGGTTAGGTTTTTTCCCTCTTCCTTCTGTTATTTATTAACAGGTAAAACAAACTGTTTAAAAGTAACAAAGTCCCGGCCAGTGCCACGGCTCAATAGGCTAATCCTCAACCTTGTGGTGCAGGCACACCAGGTTCTAGTCCCGGTTGGGGTGCTGTATTCAGTACTGGTTACCCCTCTTCCAGGCCAGCTCTCTGCTATGGCCCAGGAGTGCAGTGGAGGATGGCCCAAGTTCTTGGGCCCTGCACCCGCATGGGAGATGAGGAGAAACACCTGGCTCCTGGCATTGGATCAGTGTGATGCACCAGCCACAGCGTGCCGGCCACAGTGGCCATTGGAGAGTGAACCAATGGCAAAAAGGAAGACCTTTCTCTCTGTCTCTCTCTCTCACTATCCACTCTGCTTGTCAAAAAAAAAAGTAACAAAGTCCCATTAATCTGAAGAGCATCAAAGGAAAGAAATGTTACTAATCGCTGTTAAAAGAAACATTTTAATACTTAAGGAACTCAGATCTACCACGGAAAGCAGGCAAGAGCTTTCAGCAGGGACAGGCCTTGGCTTGAAGTTGCTGCTTATGTTGCCCCTATCCTAAATGAGGGCTCCAGTTCACAACTCCACTGCTGTGCCTCCATTCCATCTCCCTGCTAAAGCACCTGGGCAGGCAGGTGAAGATAGCCCAAGTCCCTGGGCCCCTGCCACTCATGAGGGAGACAGGGATGGAGTTTTGAGCTCCTGCTACAACCTGGCCCCAGGCCTTTGAGGCCACGTGGGGAGTGAACCAGCTGATGAAAGATCTTGAACTTTGCCTTTCAAATTAAATAAATATTAAAAACTAGATAAAGAAGGCTTTACCAAGCACCCAAGAAGCACTTCACTTCACTGAGTAGGATGGTTATAATTTAAAGAACAGAAAATTCCAAGTATTGGTAATAAAAGCCAAAAGGCAGCAACAACCCAAGCATCTGTCAACAGCTAAACAAAATGTGTGCGTCCATACAATGGGATACGATCCAGCCAAACAAAGAAACTACTTTTCTGATAATGCCACAGTGTGAATGAACCTCAAAAGCATTATGCTAAGGAAAATAAGTCAGAAAAAGGACAAAAATACTAACATTTAGGATAGGCAGGCTGGTCTGGGGCTCAATAGGCTAATCCTCCACCTGCAGCGCCAGCACACTGGCACACCAGGTTCTAGTCCCGGTCGGGGCACCAGATTTTGTCCCGGTTGCCCCTCTTCCAGTCCAGCTCTCTGCTGTGGCCCAGGAGTGCAGTGGAGGATGGCCCAAGTGCTTGGGCCCTGCACCTGCATGGGAGACCAGGAGAAGCACCTGGCTCCTGGCTTCGGATCAGCTCGGTGCGTGGGCTGCAGCGCAGCAGCCACTGGAGGGTGAACCAATGGCAAAGGAAGACCTTTCTCCCTGTCTCTCAATGTCTACTCTGACTGCCAAAAAAAAAAAGGATAGGCAAGTTCACAGCGACAAAAATGTGGACTGTAAGTTACCAGGGGTGGTATTGCTTAATGGTTCCAGATTGTCTGCTTGGGGTAACAAAAAAGGTTTGGAAATAGTGGCAAGAGTTGCATAACATGGTGAATGCAATCACTGCCAGTGACTTCACATGGCAAAGCTGCTAAGAATCACAAAATGTTTGCATGTATTTTACCACAATTTTAAAAATCAACAATATATATAACCAAAACCTTCTGAACTTAACAAACTTGAAATGAGTGAGCTGCATGGTGTGTGAATTATATCTCTCAATAAAGCTTTTAAAAAACATTGAATTTGGGAGTGTGCTAGCAATTAAAGATGACAGATCAAGGAGAGTAAGTGCAGGGTAGAGCAAACTACTTGCAGGACTCTAAGCAATGCCTGCTCACTCTGTAGTAATGCACAACAGCTTGGTAATATCACACTTCTCTAGTTCTGAGATAACTTACAGTAGGGTCTAAGATAAACTCTAGCCCAAGAACAATTATTTAAAATGCAGGAAGGAGGGTTATCAAATGAATGGCATAAAGCCTTTTAAGGGACTTTGTAAACAACGTCGAGGCACTGCAGTTCTGAAGTATAAACTATAGATCCTCCTCATGCATTGAAACACAATTTCTTCTGGGCAACCGTGGCAATGTTGGGGTCATCACCGCTGCTGGGAACAGCCCATACTGGCTTTCTCCACATCTGCTCAGAGTCTGTGCCCACTCTGCTTCCTGTCTTCTTAATGCAGTAAAACTTTAAATTTTTAAGTTAAATATTCTTTTACTAAGCCAGCCAACTCCAAATCTTGCTGCATTTGATTCACCTTCCAAAAGCATCAAGCAAATTGAAAATGTGCAGGGTGACTTTATAACTTTCAGTTCCTCCTTCTGCTAGCATGGAAATTACAGGACTGGCCAAACAAATACAGGCAAGTGAAGGGTGAGAGACAGGTCAGATATTTTGCCATCAGACTAAAGAATGGAGGCAGTTTCTAATCATGTGGATGCATGGCACCACAGATAACCTGAAGGAAAGTCTGGGTTCAGATTATTATTAGCCCAATTTGGGAGTTTTGCTATAAAAAATAAAACATACTCTATGTACTTTGGAAGGCTGGAGTAACTCCCTGAAAACAAAGTTCAGTGTTATCACATACTTCAATCTGAGCATGTTTTTTCATAAAATTATCAAACTGCCTGAGGCATGCCCAAAAATGGAAGAAAATAAAATGGATTTAAAAATCCATCATTTTGGGAAAAGACTTAATTATTGACTAATAACTGAACAAGCCAGTAACCAAGACAGAGGAATACTAACAAGAACAGCAGCGCCAAACATGCAGAGGTGGTTTTTAATAACACTGTGAACTATCCTATAAGGAGGGGTTACTGGGCTGAGATGTTAAGTTGCTCAACAATGGAATGAAACAAAACATTACAACACTGAAGTCTCCCAAAAGGAACACAAGGGAAAGCTTCTTTTAAGAGAATCAAGGACAACTGACAAGGGGTGGGGGTGGGGTGCAATGGCTAGGAGCATCCTATGTCTTTAACTCATCAGTTAGAAAAGATGACCATAAAAGGTCAAGTATGTTGGGTCAGAGAAGACAAAAGCAAGCTTCATGATCAAGTTCATTACCTTGAAAAGGCCCATGTGCTGTGCAGAGTAAGCAAACATTGCACCTTGGTCAGATAGCAGACTACTGTGGCTGTTTGTGCTGGGCAACATGAATTCAACAGGCTTCAAGTGTCACCAGGAAAAATGCAAGAATGTTCCATGGACACAGCCAGCAGCAAGATGCTATCTAGGGCAGACAAGTGCGATGCAGCAGGCTCACCCATAGCAGACTCCTAGGTCCAACTCCAGATGCCCACTTGCTGACTGCACTGCAGGCATCCTCCCCCTCCTGTTTCTGTGACTGTCCCACTAGGAAGAGCCCTGAAGCACACAGTGACACAGTGCCTCTAACACCAGGCATGGAAAAAGCTAAGCTGTCGAGCAAGACATTGGCTAGAAGCTCAGCAAAAGCCCAGGTTCACTGACCCCATAGGGAAAGTAAGAGTCCCCCCTCATAGACGCATGGAATAGAACAGAGTTAGAGCTGTTTTATTTAACAGCATAGATGATTAAGGGAAACGATGCTGCTGCCAGTGCAAAGAGAACAACCTAGAAGCAGACCTCAGAAGCAGAAAGCACAGGGACCTAGAGCCAGCTGGCCCAGAGGCGAAACAGCTTCTACAGATCTGTCTGCAACAGAGACTCCTTGGGCTTCGAGAAAAATTATGCTTGCTGTATTATGTGTAGCATGGCAAGGACAGAGTTTGTGAGTAATATCATTTAAGCACTTGGAAAATATTACTTTAATGACCTGGAAAAAGAAAGGAGAATTAAAAAAAAAAAGGCAAAACCACCTGACCCTTAGGAGTGGGGGAAAACAGAGGTCATTATAAAAGCCTTCTGTGCTACAGTGAGTCAGGGACATCTTCATACTCACAGCAGACAGAAGAGAAGGCCCTGAGAGCCCATTCTACCAATGAGCTTCAACTGCTGTTACTTCCTTTGTAAGAATGATGAGAGAGCACAGTGAACTTCACCTAACACAACATGAAGGGACCCAGCATATTTTTGCATTGAGAAAGATGTCCCACCCAGCTAAAATAACATTAAAACCCTGCGTAGACTGTGGTTTCATTTTCAAGCTATACTGAGATAATTATGCTTCTATCCATGTAATACAAAAATCATAAGTGTTTATCAAAACAATCAGTTAGACACCGGCCTTCAGTGTGCTACTGGGGCTCAATAAGTAACTAGTGAACACTTCGTTCTGTGGGAGAGGAACAGAGTGGGCAGTTAGCCTGAGCATTGGTCATTTACCCTGCCATCCTAAAACACTCCTAGATGTTTAACATGAAAACTGAAATAGTAATTCAACTGGATTTTTTTTTTTGGAGAGTGCACACATTTTTGTTTCACAGTCTACAATCCTTTCAAGTGGGTGTCACAGTGGCACATCAGGCCACACCAACAGACTCACAGGCCCCTCTGTTGGGCCTAAAGTTATTGGAAGACCAGGCTTCCAGCTGCCATGCTCCTATGGTCTGCTAACGGAGCAGCAGGCAGGACAACCTGCAAGCACCACAGTGAAAGAAAGCCAGCAACAAGCCTTAGAAACCCATCCCATGGCACTGAGTTACGTTCAGTCCAGTGGCCATTCGCCTTCTAGGAAGCATCCCGTCTGCTCTGCACTGCATTAGCAAACACTTACACACTGCCACCCACAGCCTGACGTCACCGAGACTCCCCAGCATCTGCACGGAGACTGCTTCCCCACCTCCCTAGGCTGAGTTTCATTTGCTTTGTTTTTCAGCAGACCAAAGGGCAGTGGTTACAACAATAATGCCAGGAAAAGCCTCTAAGCAAATGGTAGGTGATAGACCTATAAAGCAAATACTATATAAGTATCACTACTCAATTACAGATTATAATTATTATATCACAGTGCAGAATGTCTTCTGGGGAAACCTTACAAGCAAACATCTCATCAGTCACAGAAAAGACTATCACCTATTGTTTCTGTTTTTGTGAAGGCCACATAACTAAAAGGGAAATTTCATGAAATAGGAAGAGCCAAGATCTGGATCAGTTCATGGCCTAGACCACCACTGCTGCCAAGCCTCTGCTTTGGTCAAGAGCAGCAGGGTTTGCACACCACCACAGGATGTGATGGGGTGTAATTAACACCTGCACAGTGTTTCAATTGAAGTCAGCAGAAAGCAAAGTGCTATTTAATAACTTACATATCTGAGTGAGGGTCTTGGAAAAAACTCTTCAGAGGTCTAACAAAACTGCTCAGTCCCTCCTCACTGTGCAGTCACTTCCTTCTATTTAACTTCCTGTCCAGAAAGTTCTAGAAGGTTCCATGCCTTCCCACCACTCTCATGAGGAAACTCTTCTGATTACATAATTAATACATACTTACATTCAAAGCATTCTTTGCAGCTTCTGCTTCTGTGTGACTGACAAAACTTACAGGCTGAGGAAACAGAGAGGAAAATGCAGAGTAAAAATCAGGGATGTCTATGTTTGTGGACCAAAGCTCAGATAAAAAAATGACCACAGGCAATGGGCAGATATAAGAAAGCCAGTCCCAAAGAATCATGACTCATTACTACATGCAAGGTGCCTGCTAGGTGCCACTGACTAAAGTCACTCCAGAAATGCATGTAAATTGATACAGTGCAAGGCACAGGGAACCGACTATGTGCTTAGTGTTGAGTCAGCTACAGAATGCGGGTGACACACTTCTGGCTGAGACAATCAGAGAAACACCTTGCTATCTGCATAGGAAATTAAAGGCTGAGTAGCATTTTACCCAGACAGGCAACAATGGTGATGAGGTGGTATAGGTAGGAAGCACTGAGGAAGGGAGGCAGGCACAGCATGGTGCATT
Source organism: Lepus europaeus (assembly GCF_033115175.1). Classification (NCBI taxonomy): domain Eukaryota; kingdom Metazoa; phylum Chordata; class Mammalia; order Lagomorpha; family Leporidae; genus Lepus; species Lepus europaeus. The sequence continues at coordinate 26,371,006 of NC_084851.1, read as the reverse complement.
CTGCAGACAGGGTGGGCCAAAGCCCAGCCAGAAACTTACAGGGTAAAAACCAGGTGTCTGATGTTGATTCCATGGGCAAGGATTAGCCACTGAATTAACATCACCACATTTTCTATTCCTCTTTCTCTCAATTCAGGCTGAGTTCCTCATTAGAAATCATCTAAACTCTTAAAAGAAGTCTTTATGATTAACCATATAATTTTTCTTCAGTGAGAAATAGGGAGATTTTTTTTTTTTAATTCTCAACATCTCCTACTGATTTGGCTGTAAAGAAGCACAAGTCAGCAAGCAAGGCCCTTTTATTAATCTCTGGTCAAACACCATGTCATTTGCATGTAGGTGTCTAATTAACAACAGCCCTGGAATTCTCAATGGTTTACTATTTATTTACATGAAAGTATCTCAAAACACTTGTGCAGGGGCAGGCATTAGGTCTACCAGTTCAGAAGTTCACGTTCCAAGAGCCCTTGTATTTTTAAATGGGCTTGACATTCGTATATGGTTATTTCATAGCATGTATTTTCCATGAACTTTTTGAAAATGCAGCACATGCATGAAATTCCATCTTCTTTTAAAACTAGAGTTACTCTGAGTGTTGATTTCTACCATAGTCAGTTTATGTAGTTGTTTCTTTACTTTAACCAACTTGAAAGGTACAGTGAGAGAGACAGACACACACAGAGAACTCTCCTTCCAAATGCATGCCAACAGCTGATGCTGGGCGAGGCAGAAGCCAGGAGGCCAGAACTCCACCCAGGTCTCCCATAGGAGCAGCAGGAGGCTGAGTCCTTGGGCCATCATCACTAACAGTGGCCCACTGTGCTGCACCATAACATCCTCCCCCAAGCTCAGCCTTTAGTTGCATCAAAATAAACTTATCCTTTATTTCCATTTTCCATGAATTTTTGGGGGTACCCTTCTACTTTAAATAGCCTTGAGGTATAACTGATAGATGATGAAGTGTACATCTTAAATGCATGCAATCTAAGTCTTGGCACATTCGTAACCCCTGGAACCGATCACAATCAAGTCACCTCCAAACCCTCCTCGTGCCCCTTTAGTCCTTCCTCAGTGTTACTGAATAGAGCAACAGTCTATTTCTTTTTATTGATGAGTAATACTCTGTGTTATGGCTATTCAAGATAGCCCATTCACCTGCTGTAAAAAAAATCTGGTGGTCCAGTGGTCCATTTTCAACACAGCATGGAAAACCACCCTCAGCTAACCTGAAGATGTAGCCAAACTCACTAGGCAAACAGGATGTTATGGAGTAGCCAGCTCACAAGGGGAAATTAAAATACAAGAGAAAGAAGGAGGAAGATAACTTTGTAACTCAGATGATGTCTGGGAAGATTGCACATGCCATAGTACTCTGACAATGAGGACCTGGGAGAGCCTATGTGCTAGGATATAAATTGCTTGCTCCAGTTGTACCTGCTCATCAGAAACCTGATCTTGCAAGTCCAAGTCCATTTCTTGAGTGGACAGGGAAAGCTATTTCCCAAAAACTTGGGGGCTTGTCTGGGATCTCTGTGCCTGCATAGAGTAGAACCCCAGTAGAGGAGGAGACACGTCCCACTGACTTCAGGCGGCCTACTCTGTCCCACTGGCCCACCTCCCTGCAGTCACAGAAAAGCTCAAGACTTCAATTTAGGAGACAGCAGAGGTGACACCAGAAAGAAAAAGCAGGCACTGCAGGGACCAAACAACCTCATATAGGAACCAAGGTAGGAAAACTTCAGCTTAAAAATACTGCCTTTCTGCTTAGGTATTAAGTTGAGTGTGAGTGACTGACAAAGTATCCTACATAGAAAGTGAGTGTGGAGTCCCGATATGTGGTTTTGTTCTCCCATGAGAGAAAGGACAAAGATGGGCAAAGTGGGACATGGGGTGTACAAAAACCTGAAGGACCCCAAATCTGGGAATCCAACATGCTCGGGTAGTTGCCCAAAGACCCAAAACTCCAGCCCAGTAGATGCAAAAGCAAGAGGATATTTAATAAAACGTTTGCACAAACGGGCTCCCCAGCACCACAGGCAGTTGAGAGAGAACCCTGAGCAGGGGTTACAGCAGTTTTTAAAGACAATAGCCACCTGATTAACATATGTATGTGGGGCGTTAGGTGATTAGCTAGTTTGAAGGGCAAACTCTTGTTGCGATTTTAGCGAGGGAAGTGGTAAGTTTATACAATGGTCACAGAACCTTATTGCAACTCTTTTCCGGACTTCTGCAAGTGTTATCGCATGAGACAGTTACACAGAGCAGTTTCCCAAGGTTATTCTGCAGGTGGGTGGAGACACAGTTATCTTAAGGAATGGCTACTGTCAGCAGCCAAACTTTTTAACCCTTGCTAAAATATTATTTTAATATTTACTTTTAGCAGGGGTCTTACAAACCTACACTTTGGTGGTTGGGCTCACAGGAAAATTTGAAGTGGTGTGCAAGAGCTCTCAGTTATGGGAGACTGAGCACACAGGGAAACTGACACACGGTACCACTTGAAAACAGGAAGGATTCTAGGACTAGGCAAGTGGGGGCTCTTTCTAACCTCCCAAACAGTCCACTGGGGATAATGCTGGGGGATGTCCCTCAGACAAGGCACAAAGAGAAGCAAAAAATGATTAAGTACTGCTGTTTTATTTGGCCTAAAGATCCAAATGCTGAAGCCTTCGTCCTCTGGCCCAAGTTTTGCTCAGATGAAGACTGGATGTGGCAAGCTCTAATTTTCTACATGAATGATAAACCCCATCCTTACAGGAAGAAATAGATCCTTCTTCCTGGTGGATGAAGCAGTTGACTCACATGTTCTCTCTCAAAAGGGAGGAGGAGGGTCCCACCATAAAGCCTGGGGACCCCTTTATCATGCCTACCCCCTCCCTATGTCTCTCAGGGTGGAGAACATGAAAAGCAAAGGGTGGCAGGACAATCAGGGGAAGTTTAACATCTGGGGATTATGGAGAAAAGAATTAATATGGGACAGAACAAAACTTCCCAAAGGTTGGTCCTGAGTGGAATAATAATGATCCCAGAGACTGAGCACAAATGCAAGATTTCAGAGAGCTAATAATTAAAAAATCTGCTCCCAGGTCACCAAATGTCACTAAGGCATTTGAAATTCAACAGGATAAAGAGGAAGGAAGCCTCCTGTGCTTTTTTATAGAGACTTTAGAGATAAAATGAGGAAATACCCTGGGCTGGAGCCAGAGGACCCAGTGGGACAAGGACTTTTTAAAAGTTAATCTTGTAATTAAGAGCTGGCCTGATATAATAAAGAAATTAACCATTAACCAAACATTGGTGAGTGGGATGAGAAATCAATTCAGGAGAACTATTAAGGGAAGAAGTACAAGGTGCAATGAGTTTGCCTAGGCCAAAAACAAAAATGGAGCTCAGAAAGCTTTTGGGCTGAGGAGTCACAGGACAGAACACCAGACAAGGTCAGGCTGGATCTCAGGGAGTCCCACCACATGGTGGGAGGAGATTGTTTGTGGATGGGTTGTCCCGAGTGACAGTGGAGGAAAGGAACTGGCACATGGGGAATTCATAACACAGCTTCTAGAAAGCCTCTTACTTTAAACAGAATTGGCTATGTCCATGAAACTGGTCATCAAAGAGGAAATTGATGGAAGTTATAGGAAAGACTTGCAGATGAAGCTGCTAAGCAAGTCTCCTTAGAAGGAATTAAATTATGCAATCTAATCTCACACATCCCTAGAGCCACACAAAGGCCCTGGTTTACAAAAGAGGAGGGCCAGGAACTACGCAGAATAGGGACCACTCAAACTGCAGATGGAAAATGGGTGCTCCCCAATGGGAGAATAGTAAGTAAACCCATGATGAGGGAATTAACATCCATGTTAGATGTGACACAACACAGACTGTAGTGTGTGGGAATCAATAGCATTGCTAACAAGTGTGTGGATGCTGTGTAACATGTCAGAGGATAAATACAATGGCAGTCAGAAAACAAGCTGCAGGAGGAAGACCTCTTGTGTTAAGGCCATTTCAGAGTAAAAGGCTACTAAACTAATCTTGGAAACTGAACTACTCAGGACCAAATGCCTCCCCATAGCATGCTTTAGGATTACGACGGCTCAAGAAGGGAGATAGGCCTGTGCCCTGAGTCCTTACATGGGCTCCTAACCTACATAGACCTCCTTGCATGGAAACCAAAAACCAGATCTGAGGAACTGTGGACTGGCCAGATCCTCTACCTTGTCATTCGAAGATTACAAGGACTCCTCTCCCAGTCTCCCCCTCAAGTTCCCAATTAGCCACTTGAGACCCGGGGAGTTGGTGCTGATTAAGACCTGGAAGGAAGACAAGCTCCAACCACACTGGGAGCGCCCAAGCCACATGCTCCTGACTACTGAGACAGCTATGCCAACCATGGGAAAAGGGTGGACTCAGGCTGGAAAGGACCTCTGGGACAAACAGGAAGGGCCCGGTTGTGTGATACATCTAAAGGACCCTTAAAAGCAGCTAAAAATAAAAGCAGTTCCTCCCTCTGAGCTCCCCCTACCCTGACAGAGGCCATGGAAGCTGGCTGGGTATGGGAGTGGCATGGGCTGTTGGAAGAGTATGGTAGCCTCAATCCTCACCTCTCTCACAAATATAGCCAAAATCCTGAACCAGATTAGGAGAAATGACTTGAGAACAGAAAGAAGAGTGAAAATGGGACCAGAAAGTGTAAAAATAAAAAGAGGAGGGATTTGCAAGAAAATGGAAAATTACTGTTAGTTGACTTACAGATGCAGACAAACAGGATGCTACAGAGTAGCCAGCTCACAAGAGGAAATTAGAGATAGAAGTAAGGAGGAGGGTAACTAACTTAGCTGACTAGTCCAGGAAGATCGCACACCCTGCAGTACTTAGCCAGTGAGGAACCAGGGGCAAGACCTTGGAGCTGGGATATAAACTGCTTATTGTAACTGTTCAGGTGTGCTTGCTCATCTCATGCCTGGCCTGATCTTGTAAGAGTACAATAAAGTCTCACTTCCACTGTACTTCCAAGTCCATCTTGAGTGGACAGGTGAGGATATTTCCCACACCTGTTGATAGACATGGCAACAAACATTCATGTGTGAGTCTTTGTATAGGTTTATACTTAATGTTCCTCTTGCTAAACCTGGAAGTGGAATGGCTACATATGATAGGTGTAGGCTTAACTTTTAAATCAACTGATCTGGGGCCTGTGCTGTGGAGTAGTAGTAAGTTAAACCTCTGCTTATGGTGCTGGCATCCCATATGGGAGCCAATTCAAGTCCTGGTAACACCATTTCTGATCCAGCTCCCTGCTGGTGGCCTGAGAAAGCAGTGGCCCAAGTGCTTGGGCCCCTGTACCTGTGTGGGATACCCAGAATAAGCTCCTGGCTCCTGGCTCCAGGCTTTGGATCAGCCCAGCTCTGGATATTGTGGCCATTTGGGGAGTGAACAAGTGGATGAAAGACCTCTGTGTCTGCTATCTGTGTCCACTATCTATAGATGCCAATTATGTCAAATCTGTTGTTCAATTTTCTGTATCTTTTACCTTCTCTCTCCCCTCATCTTTCTCATAATTAATCAAGTCTCTGGGAAAGTGCCTTTAGCAAGATTGCTACAGTTGACTAAATAACAAACACATAAACCAAGAGGAATCTTGCTCTCCAGTGTGCTCAACTGTAACTCTCCTCCCATAATCCAGAAAGTTCACAGCACCTTTTCAACTTGAGTGTTCTAGGCAGGACAACCTGGGCATGGAGTGACTCCCATCACCCATTCACCCAGATTATGTTGAATTCTTGTAATAACCCTGACACCATGCCAGGTGCTACCTAGATGACAGACTTGCATAAAAACAATACGATCAGCAGGCATTGTGTTTTAAACATTAGGGCACTATTTGTCCGGCAGTGCAGCTAGGTAGTATCACTAACAGATACCAATAAGGATTTGAGAATTTAATGTAGGAAACCAACTGGTGCTTATAATATTGATCCAGAGCAAAAGGCTTCACAAACTTCAAAGGCAAACAATTTTCCAACACCACCACCACTAGAAATTTAGGGATTATCAACAAAAGATTACTATATAGCCAATAAAAGTGATTGCTTAAGGGGGAAAAGGGCATAAATTTCAGCTTAAGTCTGTAAAACGACCAACATACATACATATTTGTAGAGGGGAAGCATGTTTTGTAAGGTGTACACATGTGGGTTTATATTTACATGGCTTAGTCCTGAATGGCTGAATGGCGGGACAATAACTGACCTTAATTTTTCCATCTTTCTATATTAAGCATGTATTACATACTATGCTTATTTTGTTAGGTTGAGAATTGCCTCATTTATTACTTTCCTTTGGAAACTAGAAAAAAGTCAATATTTGTGGCCATATGAATTGTAGAGTTTATGGAGGAAACTCTTTCTTAGGTAAATAGTCCAGGATGAGAAGTGAGAGATTCTTATCTTAGCATCTCCCTAAGGAACAGTTAGAAGGAACATAAGAGTCCCGCTTTTCTTCAGCACAAATTTGCCACTCAGTCCTGCATGCAAAAAAGTTGGAAGCAGCTCCAGTGTCTATCAGATGGTATAGAACCTAGATATTTGACATTTCATTTAAACATGGACAAGACTGACATGTCCCAGCACCTACTCAGTGAGCATACATGGGTATGCTCACTCTATCCCAGAAACATGGCTCCTCTCACTTTAGAGCTATCTTCTCTGATGAACACATAGACTGCCAAGGGGAAAGCATTCCTGAATATTTAGATTATGTATTTGTGTCCAATTAGAGGTCACCTAAGTTCAAGGGTGTAATACATTTGGAATTCTTTCCAGACCTTCTCACATTTAGAAACTTAACCTGGTGAGTTTAAAAAAAACTTGTGGAAAATGAATAGAAAACTTAACTCATATAAATATGTAATTCATGCTTCTCTGTGGTGCCTGGGAATATCTGTAAATACTGCTCTTATGACCGGCACTGTGGCACAGTAGGATAATCCCCTGCCTGCAGCACCAGCATCCCATATGGGTGCAAGTTCTAGTCCCAGCTGCTCCATTTCCAACCCAGCTCTCTGTTATGGCCTGGGAAAGCAGTAGAAGATAGTCCAAGTTCTTGGGCCCCTGCACCTTGTGGGAGACCTGGAAGAAGCTCCTGGCTTTGGATTGGTTCAGCTCCAGCTGTTGTGGCCATTTGGGGAGAGAACCAGCAGATGGAAGCCCTTTCTGTCTCTCCCTCTCACTGTCTGTAACTCTACCTCTCAAATAAATCAATAAAAATCTTTAAAAAAATACTGCTGTGTTTATTAAATAGTGATACATTTCTAGATTTTGGCTTATTGACAATCTATGTGAAATCACAAACACAAAAAAAGGATTCCTGATTGCAGGGAGCTTAGAATCACTGAAGAAAACTGGATATGCAGATGATCACCTGGGATAACACCAAGCTTAGCTCATTCACAAACTAAGGGACCAGAACTCAACATGACACAAAAGTACAAAAGGCACTAAATTTTGTGTTGAAATATTCATAAAAAATGGTCTTCCCCAAGATAACAAGTATGAGTAACAGCAAACAGGAGGCCCAGGTTCGCCCTAACTCACTGGCAGTGGCATGGACAGAGATGTGCCCAGCATCATGCTGTATTCCATCAAATGCTTGAGGAAACACATTTCCCCATCAAGGACACAACAAGCCTCAGAGAAGTATGAGACCGTGTCATTGACAGCCAGTCCCAGAGAGTCTCTGATGGATCTCATGGCTGAACATCCAACTTAACTTTTACCTCACAGAAGAATCTGTCCTGTGTTGGATGGAAGAGCGAGAAGATTCCTGGCTTGGCCACTACCTAAGTGTACTGCAGAGGCTACAGTCACATTTAAAAAAATATTAAATTATTTAAAAATATTTTTTTAAAATAAAAAAAATTTAATTTTTATTTATTTGGCTGGCGCCGTGGCTTAACAGGCTAATCCTCTGCCTTGCGGTGCCAGCACACTGGGTTCTAATCCCAGTTGGGGCACTGGATTCTATCCTGGTTGCCCCTCTTCCAGGCCAGCTCTCTGCTATGGCCCAGGAAGGCAGTGGAGGATGGCCCAAGTGCTTGGGCCCTGCACCTACATGGGAGTCCAGGAGAAACACCTGGCTCCTGGCTTTGGATCAGTGTGATGAGCCAGCTGCAGTGGCCATTGGAGGTGAACCAATGGCAAAAAGGAAGACCTTTCTCTCTGTCTCTCTCTCTCACACTATCCATTCTGCCTGTCAAAAAAATATTTATTTGAGAGGCAGAGTCAGAGAGAGAGAGAGAATAGGCTCTTCTGTCCAATGGTTCACACCCCAGATGGACACAACAGCAGGGGCTAGGCCAGGAGCCTGGAACTCTATGCTGGTTTCCCACATGGGTGCAGGGACCCAAATACTTGGGCCATCTTCTGCTGTCTCCCAGGTACATTATCAGAGAGCTGTATCAAAAGTGCAGCTGGAATTCTAACTTGTCCCCACATGGGATGCTGGCATTGTAGGTGGCAGCTTAACCCGCTGTGCCACGATGTGACCCCCAAGGCCATGTTTCTTAAGCAGACCGTCATCTCTCACTAGGAAAGACAAGCCACATTTCAGTGCCTGGCTGCTCATTTAATGAACTTCAATTCAGTAAGAAGTGGCATCAGTCCCTGGATAGAAAGCCTCAAACAGGCCTTGAAATGGAAAACCTTATCTCTAATGAAGAACAGGGCTTTATCTTGTGAGTAATCTAGAGGCGGCAATAAGAAAGAAAAATGCCTAATTTCAGGATATAGCAAAGAAGGATCACATGCAAGCAGCAGTCCCATCCCACAAACACAGTGTGCAAAGTCTGGGCCTCTTCTGCTTAAAAGTTTTAGTTACACAAAGGTTCCAGGGATCACATTTAGCTTTTCAGAGCTGGTCTCTTGAGGCTCCTCTTAAGAAATGGGGAAAGGTAATTTCTCCCTTTTTCATGTCTCGTAAGTAACTGAATATAGTCATTTTTAATATTCTCAACAATAAAGTGTGGTGTGTCTATGTTCACCTATCTACCCACCACAGGCTTTCTCTCACTCTATCTGCATCTTTTTATGTATAAAAGCAGCTTTGAAAAAGCTTTTGGAGTAACCACTCTTTGTAACACACAAGGAAATCCACACAGGTGCTTTCTCTAAGGGAGTTTGAGTTCAGAAGGCTCTTTTTTTTTAAGGATTTATGTATTTATTCAAAACTCAGATTTACGCAGAGAGGAGAGAGAGAGAGATCTTCCATCTGATGGTTCACTCTCCAATTGGTTGCATCAGCCAGAGCTGTTCTGATCTGAAGCCAGGGTCCAGGAGTTTCTGCTGGGTCTCCCATGTGGGTGCAGGGGCCCCAGGACTTGGGCCATCTTCCACTGCTTTCCCAGGCCATAGTAGAGAGCTGGATCAGAAGAGGAGCAGCCAGGACTCAAACTGGCGTCCATATGAATGCCGGCACTTCAGGCACCAACCCACTGCGCCACAGCACCGGCCCCAGAAAGCTCTTTTCTGTAGTGTGTAGCACAGGCCTAGGCACTCAGTATACACCCTATTAGGATCTCCTGACTGATAGTGAAATCTGTAGATTGCATTGTGTACCCTACCCACAGAGTTATGTCTGCCTGTCAACAGTTCTGGGATGACACGGCAAACAAAACAAAATGCTCACACTTCCTAGTTACCATTGTACAGTGTGAGTTCAACTACCACAACATCGACTGACAAGTATTCATAATATGGCAGAAAAGTAGAAGAGATTACTGTCACAAGAGACAGAAATTCAGAACAGGCAAAAGAGGGGAAGGTGTAGTTGTGCAGCAGGTTAAGCTACCATCTGCAAAGCTGGCATCCATATAGGCGCTGGTTTGTGAGCTGGCCTCTCCTCATCTGATCCAGCTCCCTGAGAAATTTTTTGATACATACACTGCAGAGGTGGCCTAGTTAAGGTTCTCTTACATGCTGAGTTCCTTGTCAATCATGAATCAGTGCATCTACATTATGTTACCCTGAGAAAGGAATCTAAAAGGTTAAGATCTTGTCTTATGAACAGTAACTTTTTAAACTTCTTTTGAAATTGCTGATTTGATTTCTACAACTCAGCTATAAGAGCAGCCAAGAGACATGGAAGCAAGAATACCTCCTTTCCTCTGGCTTTCATTCAAGGGGAGGCAGGACCTGGTGCTTCGGGAGCAGTGGTCAATACACCACTTAGGATATCACATCCCACATCAGAAGCCTCAGTTCTGGCCTAGGTGCTGCTTCCCATCCAGTTTCCTGCAAATGTGCTCTCTGGAAGGCACCAGAGAATGGCTTAACTTCGTGAGTCCCTGTCACCTAGGAGGAACATATTGTGTCCTGACTCTTGGCTTCTGCCTAGCCCAGCCACTGCTGTCCACACGGAGTGAACCAGCAAGCTCTGTCTACCCATTTATCTCTCTCACACTTTGCCTTTCAAGTAAATAAACATCTAAAAATAAAAATCTCAGGAAAATGGCATTTTGGGCTGCTGTTGTTTCCTTTACTCCCTGCAGTAAAGGCCATCATCAGCTTCCTGGTCCTGTTCACTGTCTGCCTTCACTGCTAGAAAGGACAGAGAAGAAATTCACTTTCCATTTGTATCTGAGAGAATGGCTATAATGACCATCCTAAACTTGGCAAGAAATGGTTAAGGCAAACACCTCAGTAGCTTTACAAACTAAATGATTTAGAAAATCCTGTTGATCAGCTGTTACCTTACTGAAAACCACCAGGCTATTCATCAGCAAGAGTAAGATGAGAATCAATACTAAAAAAATACTATAGCTACATTGTGCTCTGAGACAACGTGCATAACGTCATTTCCTTAAAAAGTTTCTTAAAAAGCAAAAACAGCATGCCGGTTCAACACAAAACTCTCCTGAAGTGAACTTGTTTTTCCAAATAGCAGGCTCTGATAAGATCAATTTTAAAGTTTTGACCTATAATTCCAACAACTCTAGGTCACACTGCTACACATATCATGACAAGGAAGTATAAACATTTGAAAGTTCTTAGTTATTCAGTTACATTCAGGAAATTTTTATTATGTGCCCATGAGCAAGGACTCTGTTAGTATAAAATCCAATCCTATGAATTCCACATAATAAATTATTTTAAAAACAGAAACTATAACCGTGTGGAAGAAGCAAGCTGTGGCCCACCAGATAATGCTAGCCTTGGAGAAACAGTGAAACACGGTGTTGAGAAAACAACTGTAGTCCTAAGTGATATTAGTGACAGATACAGCAATGTGTTAACGCCAACTGGTTCTGCATAAAACAGCTGTGCCAAGAGCATGAAAATTCCATTTAAAGACTGGTGTGGACAACCAGCAGACCCAGAGAAGAACAATGGATTGTTAAAGAAAGTGGAAACTCGAATATATAAAAATGGTTGACAAAAGTAGGCATGGTTAGCCTGGAGGAAGAAAAAAAGACAAGTGTGACATCTGTCAAATGTTTTTAGAACTGCCCTAGTAGAAGATTAATGATGTAGTCCTCCAATGAGGCAAAAATTTTACCAAGCATGTAAGTTGCAGGAAGGTCCTGGGACTGGAGGTGTTACGGTAAAATGGGCTATGTTGGAGAATCTGAAGGTACTTTTTAAAGTGTACGGGAAGGCCGGTGCCATGGCTCACTTGGCTGATCCTCCACCTGTGGCGCCAGCACCCTGGTTTCTAGTCCCTGTTGGGGCGCTGGGTACTAGTCCCGGTTGCTCCTCTTCCAGTCCAGCTCTCTGCTGTGGCCCAGGAGTGCAGTGGAGGATGGCTCAGGTGCTTGGGTCCCTGCACCTGCATGGGAGACCAGGAGGAAGCACCCAGCTCCTGGCTTCAGATCAGTGCAGTGCCAACCATAGTGGCCATTACGGGAATGAACCAACGAAAGGAAGACCTTTCTCTCTCTCTCTCTCTCTCTCTCTCTCTCTCTCTCTCTCTCTCTCTCTCTCTCTCTCTTTCTCTCTGTCTATAACTCTACCTAAATGATAGTATAAATAATATAAATATTAAATTGTATGGGAAAACAAATTAACAGATAGGCTAAATGGGTGGCATTAGCATAGTGATGCAAGCAGAATGCAGGGAAATACTGTTTGCAGCTTTCCATATAATCGATCACTCAGAACATTTCCTCAATCAACAGAGTAAAAAAGTTACTTTTCTTCAGGAAAGCTAATTTATTTAAACAGCTGTCAAGTGACTTCAACTATGTCATTAAGAGATCAGTTCAGGCCGGCGCCATGGCTTAACAGGCTAATCCTCTGCCTTGTGGTGCCAGCACACTGGGTTCTAGTCCCAGTTGGGGCACCAGATTCTATCCCGGTTGCCCCTCTTCCAGGCCAGCTCTCTGCTATGGCCCGGGAAGGCAGTGGAGGATGGCCCAAGTGCTTGGGCCCTGCACCCGCATGGGAGACCAGGAGAAGCACCTGGCTCCTGGTTTCAGATCAGCAAGATGTGCCAGCCACAGTGGCCATTGGAGGTGAACCAACAGCAAAAAGGAAGACCTTTCTCTCTGTCTCTCTCTCTCTCACACTATCCACTCTGCCTGTCAAAAATAAAAATAAAAAATAAATTAAAAAAAAAAAGATCTGTTCAGGCCAGTGCCGTGGCTCACTAGGCTAATCCTCCACCTGCAGCACTGGCACCCCAGGTTCTGGTCCCAGTCGGGGTGCCAGATTCTGTCCTGGTTGCTCCTCTTCCAGTCCAGCTCTCTGCTGTGGCCTGGGAGTGCAGTGGAGGATGGCCCAAGTGCTTGGGCTCTGCACTCACATGGGAGACCAGGAGGAGGTGCCTGGCTCCTGGCTTCAGATTGGTGTAGCACCTGGCATAGCAGCTATTTAGGGGGTGAACCAATGGAAGGAAGACTTTTAGAAAAATAATAATTAAAAAAAAGAGAGATCAGTGCAAAACAAAAGTGGGTTTTGGAAAATAAAAAAATGTAAAACTCTTCCTTTGCATAGCATAACTGTATAACCAGTAATAAGTCTACTGTAAGCACCATTATTGCAGGAGAGAAGAGATCTGTGTGTGCACGTGGGAGTAGGTCTCCACGTCACAGAATCCTCCCTGGTGCTTGTCCTGGTGGTAAGTCACCATCGGACTAGCTGGCTTCTCCCAGCCATTCCCAGATGCAGCTCCTCATTTCAGCTCCCCACTAATGTCACGCTGGGAGTGATGGCCTGCCACCCACATGGGGAACTGGATGCAATCCTCAGCTCCCAGTTTCAGCCTGGCCTAACCTCAAGTCACAGCAGATGCGAGCTGGTTCTTCTCTGTGTCTCTCAAAAAAGTGTTTTTAAAATGTTTTAATTGTGTTGGCCTGTTATATGTTGGTCTGTTTTTTGCTGCTCTAACAGAATACTCAAGACCAAAGCAGATGCTGTGGCATGGTGGGTTAAGCTGTCATTTGGGATGCCTGGATCCCATACTGGAGAGCCGATTTCAGTCTTACCTCCTCTGCTTCCCTTCTAGCTTCCTGCTAATGTGCCAGGGAAGCAGCAGATGATGGTCCAAATCCACAGGGAACTGCCACCCAACTGGGAAACCTAGATGGAGTTCCTGAACTCTTGGCTTCAGCAAGCCCAGTTCCAGCCGTTGTGGGCATTTGGAGTGAACTAGTCAATGGAAGCTCTCTCTACCTTTCAAATAAATTAAAAAACAAATAAACAGACAAAAAGAATACCTAAGACTGGGAAATTTGCTTCTTATCATTCTGGAGGCTAGCAGTCCAAGGTCAAGGGCTACATTCAGTAAGGACTCATGGCTGAGTTCCAGGGTGACCTAGGTGATCACATGGCCAGATACAACAGCATGCCAAAGACAGCTTGCTTTTCAAACAAAGCCACACTCTTGATCAAACAGAAATCCACGCAAGGATGAATCATTCCATGAGTAGAACCCTCCAACCCAATCACCTCCCCAAACTACCACACTTCACAGCACCATTAATGTCTGACTTTGAGGATTACAGTTCCAACATATGACTTCTGGGGGACAAACATTCCAAACATAGCACCTAGCTAGGTGACAACCCTATGCCAAACAATGAAATCCAGGATCCATATGCATTGCAGAAAGCTATAACATGGACTGTAAAATAATGTACAATTTCCAGTGAACCTATCAACCCACACTCTTCTCTCCCATTTAATTCAAGGAAATGCAAGATGATGGAGACTATTAAGAATAAGCTTTAAACTGGCTTTAACTAATAGATTAAAAATAAATCACACCCAGTGATAACTATTGATTCTCTTGCACTGTAATCATCTATCGCTTCCTCATCCTTGCCAAATGAGAAAAGGGCCTTATTTAATTTTAAACTTTAGCAGTTTATAGTGTGCCCAGCACATGGTAGGCACATAATCAATTTGTGTGGAATAAGTGAACTGTAAGACATAGTATTTTGGGGGGCCAGTGCTGTGGCATAGAGGGTAACTGCAGTGCCAGTATACCATATGAGCATAGGTTCGAGTCCTGGCTGCTCCTCTTCTGATCCAACTCTCTGTTATGGCCTGGAAAAGCAGTAGAAGATAGCCCAAGTCCTTGGACCCCTGCACCTGTGTGGGAGACCCAGCAGAAGCTCCTGGACCCTGGCTTCAGATCAGAACAGCTCTGTCCATGTCCATTGTGGCCACCTGGGGAGTGAATTAGCATATGGAAGACCTCTCTCTCTCTCTACTTTTCAAATAAATAAATCTTTTAAGAAACATAGTATTTTTAAATATTATAAGTTTCAAGGTAACATCTGGAAAAAATGTCAAAAAAAGTTATTACAATGAAGCTGCTTCTTCGTTCTTGGCTCACAAACAGATAAGAATCAAGACAGGTAAGTTTTCTCCTTCAGAGATAGTTCAAGTGTATGGAAAGCAGTATGACTGTGTCTGAAATGACCAAAGCTGGTGAAAGGACCTAGATGCCTTTGGAAGTTAACTGTATGATTACAACCAAAATAATTTTTAAGTAAGCTCAAGTTAAATCTGGGCACTTAATTACAAAATTACTACTGTTTGATTTCTTTCTTTTTTTTTTTTTAACTTTTATTTAATGAATATAAATTTCCAGTGTACAGCTTATGGATTACAATGGCTTCCCCCCCCCCATAACTTCCCTCCCACCCGCAACCCTCCCCCCTCCCGCTCCCTCTCCCCTTCCATTTGCATCAAGATTCATTTTCAATTCTCTTTATATACAGAAGATCAATTTAGTATAAAGATTTCAACAGTTTGCACCCACATAGAAACACAAAGTGAAACATACTGTTTGAGTACTAGTTATAGCATTAAATCACAATGTACAGCACATTAAGGACAGAGATCCCACATGAGGAGCAAGTGCACAGTGGCTCCTGTTGTTGACCCAACAAATTGACACTCTAGTTTATGGCGCCAGTAACCATCTTAGGCTGTCGTCATGAGTTGCCAAGGCTATGGAAGCCTTCCAAGTTTTCCGACTCTGATTATATTTAGACAAGGTCATAAAAGACAGAGTGAGGATAGTAACCAATGATCCTAAGAGTGGCATTTACCAGGTTTGAACAATTATACAGCATTAAGTGGGGAAGAGGACCATCAGTACACACATGTTGGGAGTAGAGCCATTGGTGGTAGAGTAGAGGTTATGATTACAAAGGAATGAGGCCCAAGTGCACTAGACAGGGCCTAGAACAAAGGACAGAGTCATTATTAGAGGAGCTAAGAAAGGTGCTGTCTAAGCTACAATTAAGTTTTCTGATTGAGAGGCAAATAGAACCTGACAGAAGCGGCTTGATAATAATCTGGTGGGCTTTAGGCCTTGTAAATTCCGAGGCCCAGACCTATCTATCTCTTCACATGGGGTATATCCTAAGGGAGGTGTGAACCTCCTAGGGGAAGGCACTCTGTTGACTTTCATTACTTGGCTGGCCTGGGAGGAGAGCTGGCCAGGTAAAGGCAGGTGGCATCTCTAACAAGAAATTTACAGTTCTGCCTGCAATGTTGCTGACCCTACTTGACCATCCCCTCAGCTGCAGTGGTCCCTTTGGAAGTTGGGCTGAGTGAAGGGCTTTTCAGCTTAGAGCCAATAAGATCTGTGGCTCTGACCTGGGCATCCTTCGACTCCAGGGCAGGTCCATTTCCAGTGATCCAACTCTTGGCAGAGCTGCCAGGGCTCTTCACAAGCTGACTTCTGCTGAAGCCCAGGCTTACCACATTGAAAGCCACTGCAGTGGACTGGCCTGTTGGGTCTCCTTGAGGGCAGATCACTGTACAGATCAGCCATTAATAGGCCTTCCACCCATTGCTTCTGATGCCTAGCTTTCTTTTCCTCCTGGTTTGTGTTAAAGCAGACCAGAGGATGCAAGTCAAGGGAGTGCCCGTTTCCCATCTCTAATCTTCGGTGGCCTGAACTACAAGTCTATAGTCACAGGCATGTTCTGTAGTAGTTTTTCTAAGGTAGACAATGTCCATGAGGAAAATTATATTCTCACTTTAAAACTTTCTTTCCCTTTGGTCTGAAAGGGAGGTTTTTTCTACTTACTGTATACTTCGCTGATGGCGAAGTGAATCTAGCTATGAGATTATTATTTGAGTTCTTATTTTGGCTATGCTATTGCAGAAAAATGTTAGCCATCTCTTTTATAAGGTCTAAAGATTAAATTGTGCGTCCTACAGATTCCTTCATAATAGAATTAGTTTCCTACTTTGAAGAGAATAGAGAAATGAAAGAACAAGTTGGGCTTAGAATAGAGAAATGAGGGAGCAAGTCCTAGATCGCTTGCTGACAATAGCAATATCACATGAATACTTAGCAAACCGTTTCAACCATTAGATAACAACTTAAGAAAACATTTACCAGAAGGTCCAATGCCTTCTATAAATTTTAAGAATCATGTATTTGAAAACACCTCTTAAATATCTAACATGGTGTAGTTTGTTTAGCCAGTAAACTTAAGCACAACCATCTAAAATGTTTTTAGTTTCTTTCTACCAACAAGTCTAAAACATATGATACACAGATTCAGGTCCCACAAATTAAAATGTATCTTTGATTGATTTTAGCAGCTTAAATTTATGGACAATCTTATCTATAAGCCATTTAAAATAAAACTCTTAATAAAATTTCCCCATGTGGACATACAGTATGTACACACATATAATATAGCATAATAGACCAATATAGCAATTTTAATAATAGCTTTTAAAATCTTTAACTCTTTTTGTAGATTGCCAATTGATTTGAATTGCTTTTTCTTTTTAGTAACCTCAGTTAATCATACTTTCTCTCAGTTGGTACTGTTAATACATTATTGGCTTCATCTGTTTATAGAGCCATCCCAAAGTACTGAATACAATAAAAGTGGCTGGAAAAAGTCCATAGGAACCTATAGGAGGACAGCTAAACACAGAACCAACAACGCTTTAGTTTTATGAGCAGCAGATCATATATAACTGTGGATGACAAAAGACTTTAAGTCGCCATGTTTAAAATTATAAACTCATCAACCAACAAGAGGCACTTGCTTACTTCACAGTATTTTTGAAAGCACCTGTAGGATTTTACAAGTATTTAACCCTTTAAGCATCTGGGGCTTTCTCATTAAGATAACTATCATGTCTAGTAACACAAGATCATTAGACTTTTTAATTCTCAAACATTTGTATTAATAGCATTTTCCATTATAGAAACTTAAAGTCTGGTACCACATCACATCTTGACAGTCCTTCTAATATACTCCAAATAGACTGATTAGTTGGTGTCTCTATAAGATGAGAGACATAGGTCCTTCGATTTTTTCAGTTGGGCCCAAACTGGAAAAACCAAAGTCCAGGATTTACTGGAAATTTTAGAGACCAGATTGTTTGAAACTTTGATTTTTTGAATGCCTGTCAAGAATGCCAAGAAGGCTCAAAATCCAAAATATCTGGTTGAAATAAGATTTCTTAAAATCATGACATAACATAGACCAAATTTGATCATTGTTACAAGGTGATTATTCAAATTTTTGAAAAAAGCACATATTTAAATAACCCATAGCTCTTAATAAAAATTCAGCTGTTTTTGAACAATTAGAATTTAACAGACATCAAGAGAACATAATAGATTACTTTAACACATTGCTTTAACAGAGCATCAGAGTTTAATTCTATGTCAAAGAGAAATTGAGCTTCCTGTGATCTTTTGCTGTGAGGTTTCCTTCCTTTACCTTCTTTCATATTGGTGACCATGTTTCTGTGTTTCTGTGTGTAAGACATCTTTAAGCATCTTTTGCAGGGCAGGATGAGTGGCAACAAATTCTTTCAGTTTCTGTTTGCTATGAAAAGTTTTAATTTCACCTTCATTCACAAATGAGAGCTTTGCAGGATATAGTATTCTGGGCTGGCAGTTTTTCTCTCTTAGTACCTGGGCTATGTCTCGCCATTCCCTTCTAGCTTGTAGGGTTTCTGATGAGAAGTCTGCTGTGAGTCTAATTGGAGATCCTCTAAGAGTGATCTGACGTTTCTCTCTTGCACCTTTTAGGATCTTTTCTTTATGTTTCACTGTGGTGAGTTTGATTACAACATGTCGTGGTGAGGATCTCTTTTGGTCATGTTTATTAGGGGTTCTATAAGCTTCCTGTACTAAGATGCCTCTGTCCTTCTCCAAACCTGGGAAATTTTCTGCTAGTATCTCACTGAAAATGCCTTCTAATCCTTTCTCCTTCTCCATGCCTTCAGGAACTCCTAGAACCCGAATGTTGGGTTTTTTAATAGTATCCTGTAGATTCCCGACAATATTTTTTAGATTTCTAATTTCTTCTTCTTTTCTTTGGTTTGCCTGTTTCCTTTCCTGTTCTCTGTCTTCTAAGTCTGATATTCTCTCTTCTGCTTCGCCCATTCTGTTTTTAAGGCTCTCTAATGTGTTTGTCATTTGATCTATTGAACTCTTCATTTCATTATGATTTCTAGTAACTATCAGAGTTTCTTGTTCCAGTAGTTGTTTCATTTCATTTTGATTCCTCCTTAATATTTCACTTTCAAGAGAGAGATTTTCTATCTTGTCCATGAAGGATTTCTGTAGTTCAAGAATTTGTTTTTGAGAACTTCTTAATGTTCTTATCAATTTTTTGAGATCCGCTTCTTGCATTTCTTCGATCTCATCATCTTCATAATCTTGAATTGGGGTGTCTTTTTCATTTGGGGGCGTCATAGTTTCTTCCTTGTTCTTGTTAACTTGGTTTTTGCGTTTGTTGTTTGGCATGTTGGAGATATTTGGTTTCTTCACTGTGGTGTTTTTTCTTGTTACACTATGGCTCTATATTAAGTGGACTGTCTGCTTTCGGTGGAGCCTTAGAGGCTTGAGATGAGTGTGGACTGAGAGCTGTGTTTGGTTCCTCTGGGTTGAGGGTGTGTCAAGGATGACACTCCCAGGTTAGGTGTGGTAAATCTCTCTTTCTTTTTTTGATTTAAAAGGGAAGTAATTCCGCACAGCTGAACGTAATTGGAGGTAGTTAGCAGGCAAATGATATACCCACAGGAGCCAGAGATCGGAAGCTCTTTCCCGAGGGCCACACAGGGAATCTCTTTTGCCCTCAGTGTGGGCTCCAATTCTCCTGCAGTCTCCCACTGGGTTGCCAAGTTAGATGCTAATCTCCTGTTATTTCACCCCTCCCCACAGAGTCAGGTTTTTCTGCTAGGCTCAGGGCTGGTGCAGACCTGAGGTCGCCCTGCTTATGACGTATGTCCAAAATGGCGCCTGCTCTGTCTTGCTCGCCTTTGAGAGGTGAGCAGAGAGAGAGAAACTTGTGTCCGTATCAGTCACTTTTTTTTATTTTTTTTTTCTCTCTCTTCTAGTTAGCCTGGTGAACTTTTCCCCACGGAGTTTCAAGCCTCGTTCCCTCTAGCCTCCTCTTTCCGCTTGCCTGCTGGTATCTCGGGCTATGGAGGTTCGGCTCACCTCGCGTTCCAGCGCTGGTGCGTTGAGTCTGCCGCTGGTGTCCCGAACTTGGGCTCCCACGCTCTCCACGCAGGTCCACTGTGAATCACTAGTTCCGGAAGAGTTTCCTCTGCTATTTCATCCGCTACTCTTCCTTGACCCTGCAGTATCTCCACTTATATTGAACTTTCTCTCCCCCCGGACTAAGTGTGCTTCCTGCCTATTCCGCCATCTTGCCGCCCTGTTTGATTTCTTCTAAACCATTTTTCCTCTTTCACTTTAAAAAGTTATTCACTTTAAGCCGGCGCCGCGGCTCACTAGGCTAATCCTCCGCCTTGCGGCGCCGGCACACCGGGTTCTAGTCCCGGTCGGGGCACCGATCCTGTCCCGGTTGCCCCTCTTCCAGGCCAGCTCTCTGCTGTGGCCAGGGAGTGCAGTGGAGGATGGCCCAAGTCCTTGGGCCCTGCACCCCATGGGAGACCAGGATAAGCCCCTGGCTCCTGCCATCGGATCAGCGCGGTGCACCGGCCGCAGCGCGCCAACCGCGGCGGCCATTGGAGGGTGAACCAACGGCAAAAGGAAGACCTTTCTCTCTGTCTCTCTCTCACTGTCCACTCTGCCTGTCAAAAAAAAAAAGTTATTCACTTTAAAAATAATTTTCACAAACTGACCTATATTTTGAAAGGGGACATTATCAAATCGAAGCATTTTTTTTTATTTGAGAGGTAGAGTTACAAATAGAAAGAGAGACAGAGAAAGAAGTCTTCTATCTGCTGGTATACTCCCCAGGTGGCTGATTTGAAGCCATGAACCAGGAGCTTCCTCCAGGTCTCCCATGCTGGCGCAGGGGTCCAAAGACTTGGGCCATCTTCCACTGCTTTCCCAGGCCATAGCAGAGAGCTGGATCAAAAATGGAGCAGCCAGAACTCCAGCTGGGACTCCAAACAATGCCCATATGGGATGCCAGCACTGCAGGTGGAGGCTTTAGTTGCTATGCCACAGCACCAGCCCTAGCAATTTTAAAACACTGGAAATCTGCAGGCAATAGTCTAATTTGGTGGGCTGTTGGTCTTTTTTTTTTTATTTGACAGATAAAGTGAGACAGTGAGAGAAGGAGACAGAGAGAAAGGTCTTCCTCCCACTGGTTCACCCCCCAATTGGCCACCACAACCAGAACTATGCCTATCCGAAGCCAGGAGCCAAGTTTTTCCTCCTGGGCCTGAGTGCAGGGGCCCGAGCACTCAGACCATCCTCCACCGCTGTCCCCAGCCACAGCAGAGAGCTGGACCAGAAGAGAAGCAACTGGGACTAGAACCTGGTGCCCATATGGGATGCCAGTGCCGCAGGCAGAGGATTAACCAAGTGAGCCATGGCGCCAGCCCAGGCTATTGGTCTTGAAAACTGTAGTCACCAAGAAGATGGAACTTAAAAGGACACAGCTGTAGAGAAGCTGATAAAAGGGATCTGGGTGGGTGATGCAATGATCCAACTGCAGAGGACTTTCTGAGACCTATTATAACTTTTTACTTGGGCTAGCGCCATGGCTCAATAGGCTGATCCTCTGCCTGCAGCACCAGTACATTGGGTTCTAGTCCTGGTTGGGGTGCCAGATTCTGTCCCAGTTGCCCCTCTTCCTGTCCAGCTCTCTGCTGTGGCCCGGGAATGCAGTGGAGGATGGCCCAAGTGCTTGGGCCCTGCACCTGCATGCGAGACCGGGAGAAGCATCTGGCTCCTGGCTTGAGATCAGTGTGGTGCACCGGCCGCAGTGGCCATTGAGGGGGTGAACCAATGATAAAGGAAGCCCTTTCTCTCTCTCTCTCTGTCTACTCTGCCTGTCAAAAAAGAAAGGATGAAAAAAATAACTGGTTACACTTGGATTATAAAATAAGATGGCACACTGTTATACTTCACTACAAAAACTTGGGACAGGCATATTGATCACTAGATGCAGTAGTTAAAGCATCCAACACTGTCATTAGCTTCAATGTTCTACTTTGTTCTGGTAAAGGGGAAAACCAAATACCTTTTCAGCAGGTTTGGCCTTCACTGCTTTTAAATTAGGCAAAATTAAGTTAGGAAGGAACAGAGGAGAGACCACCCAGGGAGCTGAGAAAGCTTTCTAGAGGCTGTGTGCCAGAACACAGAGACCCACTCTATACACAGAATGGATAGGAGCCCTTCCTTTCAGGGCCCCCAGCCCATGACTTGGCCACGCACGTGTTGACTGATGACAAAGATCCCTCTCTACAACCCTGACACGACCTCAGAATGCTGTCACCCACTTGGGCCTCAGCTTCTTCATTAGTGAAGGGAGAGGTGGCAGAGTGGTGAAGTCCTATTCCAGTTCTAAAACTGCATTATTACATTGATGACCCCAGCAGGATACATCCATCAGCTTCCCTTGAGCTCCCTGCAAATGCACCTGGGAGGCAGCAAGGATGCCTTAAGATCTGTGCGCCTGCCATCCATGTAGGAGACCTGGATGGAGTTCCCGGCTCCTGGCTTTGGTCTGGCCCAGTCTTGGCTGCTGCAACCATTTAGGGAGTGAGCTAGTAGTTAAAGATAGTCAATCAATCAGTCAGTCCAGCTCTCATTTGGGAGTGAATCAGCAGATGGAAGAAAACTGTAATGATGCTTTTCAAATTAATCAATATCAATCTTGATGGTTAACACTCAATCAATAATCCTCCCTAAGCCAAACCCTCTCTCAGGTGCTCTCCCTGCACCAACCTCATGCCTCCCAAACCCACAGATGGGAAACAGACACTCAAAGAGATGAAACAGCAGTCATTCTACCAAAGCCTGGAGCTGGGAGCTGACAAGCAGGCATTCCTGGGGTGAAGAGTGGAAGGGCATTCCAGGTAGAGAAGAGCATGTGCCAAGGTACAGCAAGGTGAGTGAGCCCCTGGAATTCAGTGTGGCATGGGGAGGGACACTTCCCTCCCTGGTGACCATAGCTGATGGAGTCTGAGGGGAAGTTTTTCTTTCCCTTTGGGACTCACTTCCTCAGGCTTTCAAATGCAAATATTATCCTGCTGTGGGAGGTGTAGGTGGAACAATCAGTGACCAAGGTTATTTCTTCTAAACTTGGATTTTGATCTTTCTTGAGCTGTCAATCAGCCGCCCAATCCTCTCTCTCTGGACTCTTGGCAGTGGGGCAGCTCTGTCAGCCATTGCTTGGTGGTGGCACTGCGCAGTACTGCTGAGCCAAATCGGCAGTAGGTTAGATGTCATCAGTGCCTTTCCCTAGGATCTATCACCCTACAAGGGGCTTATCAGGTTGGAACCCCACCAAGGCCTGGGGCATCTGAATTTCAGAGCCAGGCAAGCCAGGAAGAGGCTGGCACAGGGAAGGGCAGAGGTTGTAAGTAGACACACTCTCTGAAGTCTGGGTTAGAGCACTGAAGATGTTATGAACAAAACCATTCCTATGCATGCGCATGGGTGTGTGTGCACGCATGCATGTTGGGGAGTGTGTCCATGAGTTTCAGACTCTCAAAGTGATCAATGACCCAGAAAACGTTAACCACTGCTCTTAAGCCAGCTGGGAGCCAGATCTCCAGGCAACTCAAAACACCTGGAGAAACCCAACGACACAGCAAGGGGAAAAAACCAAAAACCAGAAAACCAGCCATTGCAAGCTAGATGAGAAATCCTCCCAGAACTTAGTGGGAAGAATGACAAGCACTGTAGCCGAGACAGTTCCAGCCTTAGGATCTGAGGCAGTAATGTCTGCCTGCCTTCTCTCAGTGCTATTGCACAAGCTGCCACCCTGGGCAGGACCCCAAATGCTCACAATTTGCTGAGAAGCCATCCAGGCTTCCAGCAGGTAATCTAATTCTCCTAAGGAAAGTCTTCCCTTTAAACAGTGAAAGCAGAAAGGAAACATGGGAAGCTGGAGCCACAGGCCAGGTACTTCTCTAAACTAATATTTGAAAGAAACTTAAAAATAAACCACATGTCACATTCACTTTAAGTTTCTAGCACAAGATTAAAAGGATAGCTGTTTCCTGGGGAAGGAGCCTCAATGCAAGAGACTTACACAAGGGCAGTGTGGCCCCATGCTGGGACATGACCAGGGATTCCTCCCCCACCCAGCAACAGCATCCTCCCCCATGACACCACCAGCATCAACATCTCCTAGGACACCCAGCACCAGATTTCACCCTGTTGTTGACTTCCTCAGTGCTACCATGTTGAAAGTGGCCCAAGAGTCAAGACAAAGTGGCTTCTGGGGGATCCCAATGGGGAGAGACACCTTCAAGCACTTGGCAAAGGAGGCCAGGAGGAGTGGAATGAGGATAGAAATCACAGCAGCCACCCCTGGAGCCAGCAGCTGTCTGGGTTCACACAGGGGCTGTGTGCTCAGGTGGGCTGCTCACCCTCTCTGCTGTTCCTTCACCCATGAAATAGGGCTCACCACTGGCCTCCTGCACTGAACTCTACTAAGAATTTGATTAGCCACTGTTTGTAAATATGTTTAGAAAAACATCTGGAACATACTGTTTGACAAATACACCAATTCTTTCCAAAATTCCTTGGTTAAGGGAATGGAATCTATCTAGGACCTAACACTGTGCCATAGTGGTTTAAATTGCTGCTTGCAGCACCAGAATCCCATACAGGCACTGGTTCAAGTCCCAGATGCTCCACTTCTGATCCAGCTCTCTGCTATGGCCTGGAAAAGCAGTAGAAGATGGCCCAAGTGCCTGGGCTCCTGTACCACGTGGGAAACCCAGAAGAAGCTCCTGGCTTTGGTCTGGCTGTTGCAGGTATTTGGGGAGTGAACACTGGATAGAAGACCTCTCTCTCTCTTCCTGGGTAACTCTGCCTCTCAAATAAATAAATAAGCTGAGAAAGAGAGAGAGAGAGAGAGAGAGAGAGAGAGAGAGAGAGAGAGAATGGGTTATATCTGTCTCAGTGTTCAAGTGTGAAATAAAACACCAAAAACCATCACTACGGCACAGTTTTTCAGTGGAAAGAAAAGACATTAATCAGGAAATCTAACTAAGAGCCACCATTTCAAGCTCCTGTCACAGGTGAACCACCCTGCTAGATGCTGGGAGATAAAGAAACAGATTATTCTGCCTAGAAAATACTTATATAGGCTGGCGCCGCAGCTCACTAGGCTAATCCTCTGCCTTGCGGCGCCGGCACACCGGGTTCTAGTCCCGGTCGGGGCACCGATCCTGTCCCAGTTGCCCCTCTTCCAGCCCTCTCTCTGCTGTGGCTAGGGAGTGCAGTGGAGGATGGCCCAAGTGCTTGGGCCCTGCACCCCATGGGAGACCAGGAGAAGCACCTGGCTCCCGCCATCGTATCAGCACGGTGCACCGGCCGCAGCGCGCTACCGCGGCGGCCATTGGAGGGTGAACCAACGGCAAAAGGAAGACCTTCCTCTCTGTCTCTCTCTCACTGTCCACTCTACCTGTCAAAAAAAAATAAAAATTAAAAAAAAAGAAAATACTTATATAAATCCCAGGTGCCCGGACAAGTGAGGGACAAGGACCCATGTGACAGATGTTAGATTTATACTGAGGAACTTAGCCCACAGCTTCCAAAGGAAGACAGAAATTCTGCAAAAGCAGTAATGGTTAAAGAGTCCCTATTTAATTACGGGTTGATGTCAACATCTTGTGTGTTTTCATTGCATAACTAAAACATAAATGTGTCAACAAATTTGGAAACAGAACAATCACTGAACACTAATTGATTTTACTGTGCCCAAAAGGTTAGCATGAAGTAAACATAAGAGTTTCTGCCTTTATCAGATTCTGTGCCAGCCACAGTACCACAGCTTACACACATCTCTTTCAATCCTCACAATTCCACCAAGCAGAAATTATCTTCATTTTCTTCTGACAAACAGGTAAAGCAACTGAAATTTAGAGAGGTTAAAGGTCACCCAGCCAACAAGTGGAGCAGAACCTTGTCAGGAATCTAAAATAGCCATGCTCCTTAAGGAACTGATGGATAATTAAATTCCCAATGTCACCAACATTGGGCTTATGGACTAATTTCTCAATAACCTGTCCTCATTCCATGTCTCGGTGCTAACCCCTTCCAAATAATAATCCTAATGTAGGTAGCACAATTTCTGCTTGTTGAGCATATTATTGAAATTCTATTGTGGTTTGATGTCTATATATTCAGTATTTTATCCTACATAGATCTTATTCCCAATTTACACAAGAATATGGCCTCAGAGAAATGCAGTAACTTGCCCAAAACAGCACCGCTAATCAATGACAGAGCCAGCATAGGAGACCAGGATGTGGAACCTAGGGTTGGCTCACTGCACTGCTCACTGCACTACGAAGATAGAAAATGCCCATGCAAGCTGTCTGAAAGTGAACTCAGCTTCAAACTCTGCCATCAAGCCATGCTTCCCAAGACACACTTTCTCTCTTCTCAACAGATCCTGTCCCTGGGAACCTAAGGTGGACCCTTCCCAGACAAGGTGTCCCCAGCAACTTAGTGTCCCAGTGGACACTGATGGGACTGTGATGCTAGCCCAAGTGGAGATAGGGAAGAAGGTATGGAAAGGGGGCCCCCCACCACGGCCAGTTCCTCCCTGCATTTCTGGGCCAGCCCCACCCTCTGTCCCCACAAGGTAGCTAGGCAAGGGGCCCCACACGCAAAGAGGAGAGAGGTGCCAAGCCCTGCCAGACAGGTCTTCCAAGGCAGGCAGGACTTGTAACATATAAATATCCACAAGGTGAGGGAACACATGAACTAAGAGAAGAGCGACAAATACTACAAATGTTTCAGAGTCTGGATCTCCAGTGGGAGTAAGACGACAAAGAACCCTCATGAGACTCTTGTGCACAGAACTGGCAGGCCAGGCTGGGAAGCCAGAGAGCAAAGCCCAGGACCACCGGGTTATCACAGTAAACAGGCTGCAGGTGAAGAATTGCAGCTCTCCTGGCGACACAGCATGGGAACCAGGACATGGACCTGGTGATAAAAAGAAGCTACAAAAGATCTCAAGCCTCTAAGGCTCCACTGAAAGAAGACAGTCCACTTAATATAGAGCCATAGTGTAACAAGAAAAACACCACAGTGAAGAAACCAAATATCTCCAACATGCCAAACAACAAACACAAAAACCGAGCTAACAAGAACAAGGAAGACACTATGACGCCCCCAAATGAAAAAGACACCCCAACTCAAGATTATGAAGATGAAGAGATAGAGGAAATGCAAGAAGCAGATCTCAAAAAATTGATAAGAACATTAAGAAGTTCTCAAAAACAAATTCTTGAACTACAGAAATCCTTAGTGGACAAGATAGAAAATCTCTCTCATGAAAATAAATATTAAGGAGGAATCAAAATGAAATGAAACAATTAGTAGAACAAGAAACTGTGATAGTGATGAGAAATAATAATGAAATGAAGAATTCAATAGATCAAATGACATACACATTAGAGAGCCTTAAAAACAGAATGGGCGAAGCAGAAGAGAGAATATCAGACTTAGAAGACAGAGAACAGGAAAGGAAACAGGCAAACCAAAGAAAAGAAGAAATTAGAAATCTATAAAATATTGTCGGGAATCTACAGGATACTATTAAAAAAACCAACATTCGGGTTCTAGGAGTTCCTGAAGGCATGGAAAGGGAGAAAGGATTAGAAGGCGTTTTTAGTGAGATACTAGCAGAAAATTCACCAGGTTTGGAGAAGGACAGAGGCATCTTAGTACAGGAAGCTTATAGAACCCCTAATAAACATGACCAAAAGAGATTCTCAAGATGACATGTTGTAATCAAACTCACCACAGTGAAACATAAAGAAAAGATCCTAAAATGTGCAAGAGAGAAATGTCAGATTACTCTTAGAGGAACTCCAATTAGACTCACAGCAGACTTCTCATCAGAAACACTACAAGCTAGAAGGGAATGGCGAGAAATAGCCCAGATACTAAGAGAGAAAAACTGCCAGCCCAGAATATTATATCCTGCAAAGCTCTCATTTGTGAATGAAGGTGAAATTAAGACTTTTCATAGCAAACAGAAACTGAAAGAATTTGTTGCCACTCATCCTGCCCTGCAAAAGATGCTTAAAAATGTGTTACACACAGAAACACAGAAACATGGTCACCAATATGAAAGAAGATAAAGGAAGGAAACCTCACAGCAAAAGATCACAGGAAGCTCAATTTCTCTTTGACATAGAATTAAACTCTGATGCTCTGTTAAAGCAATGTGCTAAAGTAATCTATTATGTTCTCTTGATGTCTGTTAAATTCTAATTGTTCAAAAACTGCTGAATTTTTATTAAGGGCTAAGGGTTATTTAAATATGTGCTTATTTTCAAAGATTTGAATAATCACCTTGTAACAATGATCAAATTTGGTCTATGTTATGTCATGATTTTAAGAATCTTATTTCAACCAGATATTTTGGATTTTGAGCCTTCTTGGCATTCTTGACAGGCATTCAAAAAATCAAAGTTTCAAACAATCTGGACTCTAAAATTTCCAGTAAATCTTGGACATTGGTTTTTCCAGTTTGGGCCCAACTGAAAAAATCAAAGTACCTATGTCTCTGATCTTATAGAGACACCAACTAATCAGGCTATTTGGATTATATTAGAAGGACTGTCAAGATGTGACATGGTACCAAACTTTAAGTTTCTATAATGGAAAATGCTGTGAATACAAATGTTTGAGAATTAAAATGTCTAATGATCTTGTGTTACTAGACATGATAGTTATCTTAATGAGAAAGCCCCAGAGGCCTAAAGGGTTAAATACTTGTAAAATCCTACAGGTGCTTTCAAAAATACTGTGAAGTAAGCAAGTGCCTCTTGTTGGTGATGAGTTTATAATTTTAAACATGGTGACTTAAAGTCTTTTGTCATCCACAGTTATATATGATTTGCTGCTCATAAAACTAAAGCATTGTTGGTTCTATGTTTAGCTGTCCTCCTATAGGTTCCTATGGACTTTTTCCATCCACTTCTATTGTATTCAGTACTTTGGGATTTATCTTTAAACAGATGAAGCCAATAATGTATTAACAGTACCAACTGAGAGAAAGTATGGTTAACTGAGGTTACTAAAAACAAAAAGCAATTCAAATCAATTGGCAATCTACAAAAAGAGTTAAAGATTTTAAAAGCTAGTATTAAAATTGCTATATTGGTCTACTATGCTATGTTATATGTGTGTACATATTGTATTTCTACATGGGGAAATTTTATTAAGAGTTTTATTTTAATTGGCTTATAGATAAGATTGTCCATAAATTTAAGCTGCTAAAATCAATCGAAGATACATTTTAATTTGTGTGACCTGAATCTGTGTATCATATGTTTTAAACTTGTTGATAGAAACTAAAAACATTTTATATGGTTGTGCTTAAGTTTACTGGTTAAACAAACTACACCATGTTAGATATTTAAGAGGTGTTTTCAAATACATGATTCTTAAAATGTATAGAAGGCATTGGACCTTCTGGTAAATGTTTTCTTAAGTTGTTATCTAATGGCTGAAATGGTTTGCTAAGTATTCATGTGATATTGCTATTGTCAGCAAGTGATCTAGGACTTGCTCCCTCATTTCTCTATTCTAAGCCCAACTTGTTCTTTCATTTCTCTATTCTCTTCAAGGTAGGAAACTAACTCTATTATGAAGGAATCTGTAGTTTGCACAATTTAATCTTTAGACCTTATAAAAGAGATGGCTAACATTTTTCTGTAATAGCATAGCCAAAATAAGAACTTAAATAATAATCTCATAGCTAGATTCACTTCGCCATCAGCGAAGTAAACAGTAAGTAGAAAAAACCTCCCTTTCACACCAAAGGGAAAGAAAGTTTTAAAGTGAGAATATAATGTTCCTCATGGGCATTATCTACCTTGGAAAAACTACTACAGAACATGCCTGTGACTATAGACTTGTAGTTCAGGCCACCGAAGATTAGAGATGGGACACGGGCACTCCCTTGACTTGCATCCTCTGGACTGCTTTAACACAAACCAGGAAGAAAAGAAAGCTAGGCATCAGAAGCAATGGGTGGCAGGCCTATTAATGGCTCATCTGTATAGTGATCTGCCCTCAAGGAGACCCAACTGGCCAGTCCACTGCAGTGGCTTTCAATGTGGTAAGCCTGGGCTTCAGCAGAAGTCAGCTTGTGAAGAGCCCTGGCAGCTCTGCCAAGAGTTGGATCACTGGAAATGGACCTGCCCTGGAGTTGAAGGATGCCCAGGTCAGAGCCACAGATCTTATTGGCTCTAAGCTGAAAAGCCTTTCACTCAGCCTAACTTCCAAAGTGACCACTGCAGCTGAGGGGACAGCCAAGTAGGGTCAGCAACATTGCAGGCAGAACTGTAAATTTCTTGTTAGAAATGCCCCTGGCCTTTACCTGGCCAACTCTCCTCCCAGGCCAGCCAAGTAATGAAAGTCAACAGAGTGCCTTCCCCTAGGAGGTTCACACCTCCCTTAGGATATACCCCATGTGAAGAGATAGATATATCTGGGCCTCTTAACTTACAAGACCTAAAGCCCACCAGATTATTATCAAGCCCCTTCTATCAGGTTCTATTTGCCTCTCAATCAGAAAACTTAATTGTAGCTTAGACAGCACCTTTCTTAGCTCCTCTAATAATGACTCTGTCCTTTGTTCTAGACCCTGTCTAGCGTACTTGGGCCTCATTCCTTTGGAATCATAACCTCTACTCTACCACCAATGGTTCTATTCCCAACCTGTGTGTACTGATGGTCCTCTTCCCCACTTAATGCTGTATAATTGTTCAAACCTGGTAAATGCCACTCTTAGGATCATTGGTTACTATCCTCACTCTGTCTTTTATGACCTTGTCTAAATATGATCAGAGTTGGCAAACTTGGAAGGTTTCCATAGCCTTGGCAACTCATGACGATAGCCTAGGGTGGTTACTGACACCATAAACTAGAGTGTCAATTTGTTGGGTCAACCACAGGAGTCACTGTGCAGTTGCTCCTCATGTGGGATCTCTGTCCTTAATGTACTGTACATTTTGATTTAATGCTATAACTAGTACTCAAACAGTATGTTTCACTTTGTGTTTCTATGTGGGTGCAAATTGTTGAAATCTTTATACTAAATTGATCTTCTGTATATAAAGAGAATTGAAAATGAATCTTGATGTGAATAGAAGGGGAGAGGGAGTGGGAGAGGGGAGGGTTGCAGGTGGGAGGGAAGTTATGGGAGGGGGAAGCCATTGTAATCCATAAGCTGTACACTGGAAATTTATATTCATTAAATAAAATTTTAAAAAAAAGAAGCTACAGAAGCTTGTAAAGGGCTGGCACCATGGCATAGCTGGTAAAGCTATCATCTGCAGTGCCACATCCCATAGGGTGCTGGTGCAAGTCCTGGGTGCACCACTTCTGATCCAGCTCCCTAATGTACCTAGGAAAGCACTGAAAGATGGCCCGAGTACTTGGGCCCCTTCCTCCCTGTGGGAGACCTGGATGAAGCTCTTGGCTTCCACAGTAACCCAGCTCCAGATGTTGTGGCCATTTGAGGAGTGAACCAGCAGATGAAAATTAATCTCTCTCTCTCTCTTTCTCTGTCCCTCACCCCATCCCATCTTTCCCTCCCTCTGCCTCTCCTTCTCTGTAACTCTTAAAAAAATGTTTCATGGAAAATGGAATTATGAGCTAGGTCGGGGTAGGTGATCGATGTCTCAGTGGAGTGCTTAGGTTCCTTGCTCTGGCTCCTGACTCCAGCTTCCTGCTAATGCAGATGCTGGGAGCAGCAGCGATGGCTCAGGTAAATACCACACATGTGGGAGACTTGGATTGAATTCCTGGTTCCCAGCTCTGCCAGCCCCTTTGCAGGTATTTAGCATTAAACCAGCAGATGGAATCACTCTGTCTGAATCTCTCCTTCCCTCTCTCTCCTCCACCACCAAAATAAAAGATAAATGCATTAAAAAAATAGACACAAGTTTATTGTGGTGCAAAAAAAAAATCAGTGCACTTTTTCCGTAATATGTATTTTGCACTGAGTTTTTGAAGATCCTTTGATACATTTCACGTGCTTAGAAGCCTGGATGCAGGTCCTGGATCTCTACTTTGGGTACTGAAATTAAAAGATGATCTCCATGAAACAGAAATAAAGGGGCAGGGTGTTGTGCCAGAGCATTAAGCTGCTGCAGGCCATGCCCGCATCACAAAGGAGTGCCAGTTCATGTTCCAGCTGCTCCACTTCTGATCCAGTTCCCTGCTAATGTCTTGGGAAAGCAGCCGATGATGGACCAAGTACTTGGGTTTCTGCCCCTCACATAAGAGACCCAGATGAAGCTCCAGGCTTGAACCTGGCCCAGCCTTGGCTGTTGTGGTCATTTAATGAGTGAATCAGTGGATGGAAAATCTCTTTCCCCTTCTCCCCAGGCTCCCACCAACTCTGCCTTTCAAATAAATAGACATCTTAAAAAGAAAAGCCAGTTTAGTGTTAGAATTCCCTGCTTGACCCAGCTCCTCAAACACAAATAGCAGGCAAAAAAAAGATAAGACATCTTCAAAAAGTCCATGGGAAATGTGCATTATAAACATATCTATGTTGGGCCAGTGCTGTGGTGTAGTAAGCTAAGCTTCTGCCTGCAGTGCCAGTATTCCACATGGGAACTGGTTCAAGACCTGGGTGCTCCTCTTCCAACCCAACTCTGCTATGGCCTGGGAAAAGCAGTGGAAGATGACCCTGTACCTGCATGGCAGACCTGGAAGAAGCTCCTGGTTTCTGGCTTCTGATCAACTCAGCTTCAGCCATTGTGGCCATTTGGGGAGTGAACCACCAGACAGAAGACCTTTCCCTCTCTGCCTCTGTTTGTCTGTGACTCTACCTCTCAAATAAATAAATAAAAATCTTTTAAAAAAAGAAAATATCAGCCGGCATCAGGGCTCACTAGGCTAATCCTCCGCCTACAGCGCCAGCACCCCAGGTTCTAGTCCTGGTCAGGGCACCGGATTCTGTCCCAGTTGGTCCTCTTCCAGTCCAGCTCTCTGCTGTGGCCTGGGAAGGCAGTGGAGGATGGTCAAGTGCTTGGGCCCTGCATCTGCATGGGAGACCAGGAAGAAGCACCTGGCTCCTAGTGGTGCAGCTCGCCGGCCATAGAGGCCACTGGGGGGTGAACCAACGGAAAGACCTTTCTCTGTGTCTCTCTCTCACTAACTCTGCCTGTCAAAAAGAATAAGAAAGAAAAAAGAAAAAAAATAGCTATGCACAGTTTTCAGTTTTTTTGTCAAAAAGAAAAAGAAAAAAAAAGAAAATAGCTATGCACAGTTTTCAGTTTTTTTGCAGCAAGTAAACTATGTTTTATTCCCACATTTCCATTAGCTTTACTGTGTAAAATGCTCTTGAATATTTGAAAGGCAAGTTTGGGAGCAAGCCACAGCTTGGGATGTGGGTCACATCCTCTACTTAAGTTCATGTCAGAGCTCCGCTTCTGATTCCAGCTTCCTGCTAATGTGCACCCTGAGAGGCAGGGGGTAATGTCTACCTACTTGGGCCTCTGCTAGCCTGAATTATTTCCTGGCTCCCAGCTTAGGCCTGGCCCAGCCACAGCTACTGCCAACATTTGTGGAGAAAAGTAGTACATGGAAGATCTGTCACTCTCTGCCTTGAAAATAAAAAATAAAAAAATTGAAATGAAACTGTCTCAGTAAAACACATACACTCAATAGCATTCATTATGAAATTGTGATTTTCCATTTTTTTAAAAGACAGCATTCATTATGGATTTTCCCTGTGACTTCTTGGGTGTGTGTAAGATTACATAATAGAAAAAAATGAAGACAAGGAGCCAAATTGAATGTTTTCTAAATTCTACCCTCAGATACTTGTTTCAAATTGAGAAACTGACATTTGAGTTTCGCTTGCACATTGTTGAATGCCTTCAAAGGAAGTGCTGTGGACATTCTCATGCCTACACAAAGCTCCCATCAGTATATAAAATAACAGTATATAATCCTACACATCCTAGCCCAAACACTACTGCTTCAAAGAACCTTTCCTAACCGGTGCCGTGGCTCAATAGGCTAATCCTCCACCTGTGACTCTGGCATACTGGGTTCTAGTCCCAGTTGGGGCACTGGATTCTGTCCTGGTTGCCCCTCTTCCAGGCCAGCTCTCTGCTGTAGCCCGGGAGTGCAGTGGAGGATGGCCCAAGTGCTTGGGCCCTGTACCCTGTGGTAGACCAGGATAAGCACCTGGCTCTTGCCTTTGGATCAGCACAGTGCACTGGCTGTGGCAGCCATTGGAGGGAGATGGGATGGTTGTGGATAGGAGGGAGATTATGGAGGAAAAAGCCACTATAATCCAAAAGTTGTACTTTAAAAATTTATATTTATAAAATAAATGTTAAAAAAACTAAATAAAAGAAATTATAATAAAAAATAAACTCTCCAAATTAGAAACAAAAGTGAAAACTTGGCTTGTAATACCTAATACATAATCTTTTTTTTTTTTTTTGGACAGGCAGAGTGGACAGTAACACATAATCTTGTATGCAAAATGTATCCTAAGGAACTTACTACAAACTCATTCAAAGTACAATTCAGTAATGTTGCAAAATATAAAAGATTCAAATATCAATCATATTTCTATATAGGAACAATGAACATTCTGAAAATATAATTAATAACATTCAATGTAGCATCACAGAATGAAAATAGCACTAAGAAATTAAAATAAGACCTTGGATTTTATACTAAAATTATAAAATATAATTAAAAACAATAAAATGAAGCAGTGATTTCAGTAGGAGATTTTAATATTTCAAAAAAGGTAGGCTTAACATTAGTCATTGTGGAAATGCAAATCAAAGCCTCTGGACGATCCAACTTCACATTCAGTAAAATGACTGATTCAGCCATAGATAAACATTGACATGGATATGGGGAACCTGGAGCCCTCACAAACTTCCAATAAAACTGTGAAGCCACTAGGAAAAATAATTTGGCAGTTTCTCAGCATGCTCCACATGGGATTATTTAATGCCTCAGCAGTATTTTTCCCCAGGTATGCAACTAAAAGAGACAAAGCCCACATGCACCCAAATACTCACTTCAGCAATATTCATGAAAGCCAAATGTGAAAGCAACCCAAATACTGATGTGGAAAAACAACAACATGTAGTATATCTTTTATAATACTATACTATTTAGAAATCAAAAATAATTACAAAATGACAGACAACAAAAGTAATGAAACTCAAAAAAGGAACAAAAAGAGAGAAAAGAAATCAAAAGCAAAACCACACATACTGTAACACTATCTGATTCCAATTATGGGACAGTCCAGAAAAGGTCGATCTCTGGAGATAGGATTTGGATTAAAACCTGTCTAAGCCTGATAGTCAATGAAGAGGTACTGTAAACAATATGAAATATTTGTGGGATTAATGAAAATGGGCTTATCTTATACTGTGCTTATGATTATATGACTCCCAAAATAGTACAAAGCATGGAACATGCACTGAAAACATGGGACAGTTAGGAATACACAGACAGGCTCATGAGTTTAGGCTTCACAAAAGAAATTAAAAGACCAATAAATATGCGGGGGCTTCAAGTATTTTGTCGAACATGAAATTAAAATATGTTCATTTTAGTTCAAAAATATTTGAAACCATGAATATGAGGGGCCTTAAAATTCATGGATAATATTTTGTGTGAAAGAACTATACATATGTTTCCAGAAGTTTCTGCATCAAAATTAACCTAACATTTAATTCCATATTTCTTGTTTGACATTGCCCTCATTTTAATTAATTCCATTACACTTTAAGAAATAATTTATTTTTTCTTACATGAAACAGTTTAAATTATTAATCATTAATTTAAGGTAAAACACTGCCTCCTGATTGCTCCACTTAGCAGGACAAAATGTCAGTCCATGTGTTCTAGATTATGTTTGTATTAATAAGCTACTTCCAAAGATCATATTAATTGTGATACTAACTTAAATATTTCAAGAACCCACAATATTATACACCAAATAAAATGGAGTTTTTAATGTTTTATTGACAGTAATTGTATATATCTATGGAATACATATGAGCTTTTATTCCATGTGTATTGATCAAATCAGGGTAAATAACACTCTCCCTTCTCCAACATTACACTTCACAATGGGAGCCTTGACGTTCCATTCTTCTATTTGTCCTTAAAATATAAAATAAGATTATGGACTATAGTTACCCCAATATGCTATGTAACACTAGGAACTCACTCCTATAATTTAACTCTGATTTGGTATCAATACTCCAAGTAGTTTTTTTTTTTTTTTTGACAGGCAGAGGGGACAGTGAGAGAGACAGAGAAAGGTCTTCCTTTGCCGTTGGTTCACCCTCCAATGGCCACTGCGGTCGGCTCATCGCGCTGATCCAAAGCCATGAGCCAGGTGTTTCTGGTCTCCCATGCGGGTGCAGGGCCCAAGGACTTGGGCCATCATTCACTGCACTCCCTGGCTACAGCAGAAAGCTGGCCTGGAAGAGGGGCAACCGGGATAGAATCCAGCGCCCCAACTGGGACTAGAACCCGGTGTGCCGGTTCCGCAAGGTGGAGGATTAACCTGTTAAGCTACGGCGCCGGCCGTCCAAGTAGTTTTTACAAATTTATTAATTAATTAGTTCAGAAGAAAAATAGACATACACAGAGGCAGAGAGGAAAAGAGAACACTCTCATCCATTTGTTCACTTCACAAATTCCCGATATAGCTATGGCTGTGCCAGACCAAGCTGAAGCCAGGAACTCAACCTGGCCTCTCAGGGTGGCAAGAATTCATTACAACTATCACTCCCCCTATCCAGGACCACACATGAGCAAGAAGCTGGAAGTGGAAGATGCGACTCTAGCCCAGATACTCCAATATGGGATGTGGGTATCCTGAGCAGGGTTGTAACACAATGGTGAATGTCATTCCTCCAGGAAAGTTTTGAAGTACCTCCACATCTCTGACTTGCAGAGAGGGGACACAGCCCCATGAGCCCAACCCCATCACTGCACGGTCTGTTTCTCTCCAATATCACAAACACTCCTCATGTACCTCTCCCTGAATGTTCCCATTCTGAGGTCTCCCAATACATACAGAGCAGAGCAGCAGAGCACAGCAGGATGTGCCTGGGAAATGAGACAGCAAGTGAGGGGAAAACTGGACTCTGCCAGTTTCTACCTAATCACTGCCCAGATCCAGGCACAGTGTCAGCAGGGCTGGATCCAGCAGGTGAGATTTGGTTCACCAAGTGTACTCACTGGACATTTTGGGGGCCAGCATTGGAGGCAGGGACAAATTGGCCATCCACATGCCAGAATCTGAAAGTGAATCATTAAATTACACCATGCCTGAAAATCAATCCAAATGGATTGAAGGCTTACAAAGAAGATCTCAGGACTTAAAGCTCTTAAATACTGGGAGCAAATTCATTGGCTTTAGCCTCAGCCATAATATGGATATGACACCAAATCCACAGGTGACAAAAACAAAATAAGGAAGTAGGATTGGAAAAAAAAAACGAACATAAAATCCTTTCATTTGCAACTGGAAAATATTATATTTAGTGAAATAAGTCAGTTACAGAAAGACAAATACCCTGATCCCTGATCTGTGGTAGCTAAAGAATGCCTAAAAGGTAATCTATAGAAGTGAAACTTAAACTTTGAGATGTAAAGACTTTGAACAGCTCTTGTCTACACTGTGGAGGGACAGTTTTTTTTTTTTTCCTGGCATGCTATTTGTTGAACTCTTTATTTAGTTTAGGGCTAATCTTTTTTGTTTAAAGTTAATAGAAATTATATCTTAGATAAATCTTAGCAAAAAATAAGAATGGGAATAGGAGAGGGAAGAGGAAGAAGGGTGGGGCTGCAGGTGAGAGAGAGGGCAGGATGGGTAGGATCACTATGTTCCTAAATTTGTATTTATGAAATGCAAGAAGTTTGTTTGTCTTACATAAAAGGATATAGGGAAAAAAAGCTGAAGATGTCACCAGCACTGTAGCATAGCAGATAAACTGAAAAACCTGCCACCTACAGTGCTGGCATCCACATGAGCACAGGTTTGAGTCCCGCCTGCTCCACTTCTGAACCAGTTATCTATTATGGCCTGGGAAATAGTAGAAGATGGCTCAAGTGCTTGGGCCCCTGCACCTGTTTGGGAAACCCAGAAGAAACTCCTGACTCATGGATACAGATCAGCCCAGCTCTGGCCATTGCATCCATCTGGAGAGTGAACTGGAGGATGGAAGATGTCTCTTGCTGTCTCTCTGCTTCTGCCTCTCTGTAACTCTCCTTTCAAATAGATAAATATTTTAAAAAACTGAAGAGAGATTCTGCATACTAACAGAAACAATTAGAAAGAAATGGGAGTAAATCTTGGCAGATGACAGTATGATTAATGGAATATTATAAAGAACATACATATTGCAAAAGGAAATACTGTAATAAAAATGGACAAAGTATTTGATTAGTTTTTCCAATCAACACATACAAGCAATCATAGGAAAAATGGCTCAGCAATGCTAATAAA
The DNA here is from genome assembly GCF_033115175.1 of Lepus europaeus. Taxonomy (NCBI): domain Eukaryota; kingdom Metazoa; phylum Chordata; class Mammalia; order Lagomorpha; family Leporidae; genus Lepus; species Lepus europaeus. The sequence continues at coordinate 26,332,578 of NC_084851.1, read as the reverse complement.
GACCATAACGTCTACTACCTCACATAGGCTAAAATAGATATTATCAAAAAGTAAAAATCAAAGTGTGAGATACTGAATCAGATGTGGAGAAAAGGAAATTCTGACATTTTTCACAATTTGGATCCAAAAGTATCAATGTGGACATTACACTATTTGAAATATCACAGAGAATGATAAATATCACATACTCTCATGTATATGTGGAATATAATAAAGTCAAATTAAAGACAGAACAGAATGGTTGTTACCAGGGGCCTGAGGTTGGAGGAATGGAAAGATGTTACTTCAACAATACACATTAACAATTATGGGATAAACTAACTCCTTGAGATATAATATACAACACAATAATGAGATGAATACAGCATTAGATATAACTGATTAATATCTTAAGTACTCTTTTGAGAACTATGTAAGTTGATGGATATGTAAGTTGGATTGTCCTAATAATTTCATGATATATATGCACAAGGGGACTGCAAAAGTTTTGTGAAAATGGGTTTAAAAATAATCTGAATTTTCCATATATTTTTGAAATTCCAGTAATGTATTAAAATATCAGGTTTCACGCCTTCAATAAAAACAAATTTTGTCAACTGTACTTAAATAATCTTGAAAAATTACCCTGTTAAAATACAAATTAAAAATAAGTGAGGAATCTAAGCTTTACTTTATCTTTGAAATTGGGAAGGTTATCATGGAACAGAAATCTTTTTTAAAACACTCATAAATGTGACTGAAGTTTCTATTCTGAAAGTTCAAACAGAGATGACAGCCTGTTAAGGGAACGTGTACGTGATAAAACGACATTCAAGTATCGAACCATAGTGTCCCCCTGCCCCACTAAAACCTGGACCAAAAGCCTTGAGTCACACAGCTTTGATTTTAACTTGCCTAGTCTATAACACTGATATCAGACTCCCAGAGAGAGCTATGCTGAGAGGTCAGAGTTTGCGAACTGAAACCCCATGTCTGACATAATTCGAATAAGGTCAGACCTGAAATGAAAAGAGGAACCGAGGACCCCATAGAGGACAGCCGGTCGCCTGCACGCACCCTCCCACCCTCAGCACGGGTTCTCCCAAACGACCATTCATTCCCAGTGCACAATTGGGGAAGATGAGCGACTGCTGCAACACAGCTGCCCAGAGATGGCTCCCGGGCTGACAAGTCTCTGTGAGGAAGGGACAGGAAGCCCGGAGTCTCAGGTGCCAGTCCAGCCCTACACCGCAGAACAGCGGGGGTGAAGGCAGTGAGGTGCTAGCAGTGACATGAGGCCCAGTGACAACCCCTGGGTGCCCTGGGAGTCCTTCCAGGCAGAACATCAACTTCTGCCAACCCTGCTTCCCCTCCCCGCACTCCCTGTCCTGCACACTCACCTCTGCCAGGTGTCCTGCGTGAAGGAAGATCAGAAAACGCAACGGAAGCTCCTTACCGTCGGAGGTTTCCATCCGTGAAAACTCCTCCCTGGACCTCTCTCCACCGCAAAACCGGAAGACTACTATGATGTCAAGATCCCGAGTGATTATGTGTTGTTTACGCAAGCGCCCCTGATTGGACAGTTTGGATAGCCAAGGGCACACACTACCTAATAAAGAACAGAGCCAATCAGTACCCTCCACAGCGCAGACTCGCATCTTCAGGGATCACAGGGAGAAAATAGGGGCCGGTCCTGGGTTAGTTCTGACACTGAGTCTTCACATCACCTGCCAACAGAGGAGGGGTTTTCACCTCCTGGTCCTGCCACCTGCTGGGCCCTCCTGCCTCCTTGGTCCCTGTTCCTGAGAGGATCCTGCCTGGGGGTTGCAGCAGCCTCCTTCATTCAGGTCAGTTAAAATGTATTGGCTGCTTATTGACTTCCGAGCCTTTCCTCTTCATGATATATATGTGGCATACATTTTTTTTTTTTGAGTAGTGTTTTTTTTTACTTTGATTTTAAGAATATTTAAAGATATCAAAACATTTAGTCATTTTTTTTCATTTATCTTGCAGACTTTTTTCTAGTCTGCCTATTGCCCTTTAAAATTATTTTCTATTTCTTGTGTACTTAGTAATCCAGTGGATTTTATATATTTTATGCATGATATATTTATCATTCCAGTAATTTCATTTATCCCTTGTATGTTTTTAGACTTCATAGTTCATCTCTGTATATAAGCAACATCCAATACAGTCACAGTTTGTTACTTAGAATTTGATCTTTGCACCTTATAGCTTTTTTTACTGTTTTATTTCCCTTACTACTCCTGCACTAGAAAGTTGAAGAGAGATAGTACAGGTATCATGGTCTAGGTTTACTCCCAGGATGGGGAAAACCCAGTGATCCTGTATTAGTTGCATTGTTTTTTTAAGTTCCTTTCAATCTTGTTCAGAGTAATGAACTCACTGGCTTTTATTATTTCAATGTTCTGCTAGCAATTTTAAATTTTTTTTACTAGATGCTGAACCTTATTAAATGCTTTACAACATGTAACCTACATGGTAATGTAAGTTTTTTCTTCCTGTAATTTTTCCTTTTTGAGAACTTTAACAACTGTTTCATTTTGTATTATATGTTGCTTGCTATTGATGTTTTCTTATGTGGTTTAATTTATTACATTATTACTTTCATTTGGATACCTCTAGCTCAGTTTATGAAAAGGATGCTTTTAAAAAACTTATTTTTTTTATTTCACAGTCTGGTCCACTTGCTTCATCATCAAAGTAATATTGATTTTCCAAAGGAAATTTTAAAATGTTCTCTGCTTATTTTTACTTTGGGTAGGTCTAGGAAATGTAGATCTGTTTTGTTTTTTTTTTTTGTTTGTTTGTTTGTTTTTTGTTTTTTTGTTTTTTTCTTCCTTAAAACTTTGGAGTATTCTGCAAGTCTGGACCTGAAATTTTACTGTGTGACCTTTTTCTTGATTTGGGATTTTCAAAATGTGATTCAACTTACTGGATTTACATAGGAGTTTTTCTGTTTTATGTTATACTTGTGTTTTGGAAATTCAATTTTCAAAATATGGTGGATTTTTAAAAAGATTTATTTTATTTATTTGAAAGATGGAGTTACAGAGAGAGAGAGAGTGAGAGAGAGAGAGAGGTCTTCCATCTGCTGGTTCACCTCCCTGATGGCCACAATGGCTGGAGCTGCACCGATCCAAAGCCAGAAGCCAGGAGATTCTTCCAGGTCTCTCACGTGGATACAGAGGCCCAAGGACTTGGGCCATCTTCTACTGCTTTCCCAAGCCATTACAGAGAGCTGGATTGGAAGAGGAGCTGCTGGGACTCAAACTGGCACCCATATGGGATGATGGCACTTCAGGCCAGAGTTTATAACATGCTGTGCCACAGAACTGGCCGAATATTGTGGATTTTGATCTCTGTAGTCAGTTTTATTTCTAAGAATTTCACATATTAACCCTAGTATCTTGGTAAAGGTTATAACCCTACAAAAGGATAATTCTGTATTCATACTGAAATTGGTTATTTGTGTTACAGTTTCCACTGTTTCCCTAATTGCCTTTATTAGCAGTTTATTAACTTTATTAACATTATTCTTTAAAAATCATTGGATCCATTATTATGTGTGGTATTTTAATGGCATTTGATAGATGTCTACTTTTATTTTTTCTTTCCTTTTTTCTTTTATTTTCCTTTTTTTCTTTTTTTTATTTTTGACAGGCAGAGTGGACAGTAGAGGGAGACAGAGAGAAAGGTCTTCCTTTTGCCATTGGTTCACCCTCCAATGGCCGCCACGGTAGGCGCGCTTTGGCCGGCGCACCACGCTGTTCCAATGGCAGGAGCCAGGTGCTTCTGCTGGTCTCCCATTGGGTGCAGGGCCCAAGAACTTGGGCCATCCTCCACTGCGCTCCCGGGCCACAGCAGAGAGCTGGCCTGGAAGAGGGGCAACCGGGACAGGATCGGTACCCCGTCCGGGACTAGAACCCAGTGTGCCGGCGCCACAAGATGGAGGATTAGCCTACTGAGCCACGGCACCGGCCATCCTTTTTTCAATATTCTTTTATTTTTTGTTTTTAATTCTTGACACATAAGCTATAATGATTACTTTTCAGTGTTTTATTCTAATGTAATTATCAAAGATTATAAATTATTTCTAAGCAGTGGTTTATTTGCATCCACTTTATTACATCTCATTTTGCCAAACCCTATCTGTGCAGGCCCTGTTTGACTCCCAGTATTTCTACCCACATGTGTCTGCAACCATCACAGGCTATACTTTTCTCCATTTTTGTTCATGAAATCCATCTATTCTGATTGGTGAATTAATGCCTCAACCATCAGAGATTCACTCATTCTTTACACTTATATGCTCAGGGAGTCGCAGCCCATCAACTACCCTTTCCATGTCTGCAAAAAAACTGTAGCCCCTCAAAATATATCACCTCCTCATTGAGCCATGTGTCTCCTGTTTTCTTTTAGAGAAGAAAGTAAGCTTTCCCAGGCATTCAAAGGTAGACATTTCCTTAAGTAGTACTGACTGCTTCTGCATTGTCAGCTTATAAATCATTCTTTATAACAAATATAATTGCTCTGATTTTCAGGGTTTTTTTGGATTTTTCATTTTAGTTTGTTTTTTACTTTATGTGGCTACCTGTTAATTGCTAACTTGTATTGATGATAATGAGATTCATATATATGAAGTTCCTATAATTCACTCCACATTCTGGAGTGGGCTGAATGTCAAAACTCTGTACTCATAGACCATATTTCAAGAAGGTCGTACAAAGTAAAACTGTGTAAAAATAGTTTATGTTTTTAAAGAGCTCTGGAGAAAAAAATAAAATGTTGTAATGTGACAGATATGTCCTAGCACAGGGGAATATGTTAGTTTAGCTATAATAGTTTGAAAGACCTAACTAATTGGTAATATTTAATATTAAAGCATAATAATAGGGTAACTTTAAGAAAGCTAGGAAAAGAACATTTAAGTTCAATAGACAATAAAATTAAACATCTTAATTAGCGGAAGAAAAATGTGGGTGTATAATCAAAAGATAGAAGATGATTGAATTGGAACATGAAGAAAATGTGAAACATGGTGACTATGGTTATTAACAATATATTGTATTCTCCAAAATTGCTGAAAAAAATAGACTTAAGGACTATTACCTCTTAAAAATGTACAAGATGATATATGTATTCATTCACTTTGGCCATTCTACTACATGTACATCTTTTAGAACAATGTAGACAATGATACTTCAGATAGTTCATCTAAAAAAGAATTAAGAGATTATTTTTGTTGAAAAATACTTGAATCCATGTATAGATTTTTATAATAAACATGTCTTATTACTTTTTAAAGACCACATGTAAACATAGATTTCAAAATTTCTTCCACTAAAATAAATTTAACTTTGAGTTCTTTTTCCCTCAAACTTTTTGAAATAACCATTGTCCATAATTAATGAATATATAATGTGAATATTTTTATTTTTAATTGAAATGCAATTTTAGCTTTTTCAAATGAATAAATACTTAATAAAAATAAAATGAGAATCTATTGGTGGATTTGAAGCATGGACAGCTTTTTTGTCTTTGGTGTTTTTATGAGATCACATAGTTTGTTGAGACTGGACAGTAGGGTAAGGTCCCATTAGGAGACTCATCTTGTTTGGTGCACCATCTGGGACATATATATTTTTTCTTTTTTTTTTTTGTCTTTTTTTTTGACAGGCAGAGTGGACAGTGAGAGAGACAGACAGAGAAAAAGGTCTTCCTTTGCCATTGGTTCACCCTCCGATGGCCGCTGTAGCTGGTGCACCACGCTGATCCACAGGCAGGAGCCAGGTGCTTCTCCTGGTCTCCCATGGGGTGCAGGGCCCATATCTAATCCTATTCTGAAGGAGATTTGAATGTTGGCCTCCATTTTTGTTCCTATTTATTTGTTGATTTATTGCTATTACAAGTAAACCTGTAAGGAACTCATCTGCAGATGTTTTTGTGATTGTTTTTGTTTGTTTGTTTTCTTAGCATAAATTCCTAGAAAACTAAGTCAAAGAGCACAGACAGTCTAATCTTCCCTCATACAAGGCATCCTATTCTTAGAATCATGGTGCTTGAGCTGTGGCTATTTGAGAAAAGGTCCAGTTGTAGTCATTGTTATGGAAGCATTGATCCTGCCTTCCTGTGCTTTAATTAGGAATCATAGCTTGAGCATTACTGATAGCCTTAGCTGACAAGGGAAGTTTTTCTGTTCAGTAGAATGTTATTACAATAATGTAGAAGTTGATTTAACAATTGACACTCTTAAATCAACAACAGGAGGCACTCTGCATTTGCTCCCCATGTAGGACCTCTGTCCTTAATGTGTTTTACTATGAGAATTAATGGTAAAGCTAGTCATCAAGCTGTAATTTATACTTTGTGTGTCTTTGTGGGTGCAAACTGATGAAATCTTCACTTAGTATAGAGTTGATCTTCCGTATATAAAGATAATTGAAAATGAATCTTAATGGAGAATGGGATGGGAGAGGGGGTGGAGATGGAATGGTTTGTGGGTGGGAGGGTGGTTATGGTGGAAAGACTGCTATAATCCAAAAGTTGTACTTTTATATTCATTAAATAAAAGTTTTCTATTAAAAATAATATAGAGGTCAAGTTAGAATTATAAGAGAAGCATTTTGTGGAGCCTAAAGATAGGACTAGAAAAGAATCAGTGTAATTAATTGGGAAGTTGGTTAAATGGTTGTTGAGAGTGGAAATTTATATAATACCCAAGTAACCTCACACAGTAACAAGAAGGAGATAACCACAATGATACAACATAAATAGCAGTTTGTCATTTTATTAGTTAATTTGAGAAGCTTTTATGTGTCTTTTGAGTAAGGCAGTCAGACTTAGAAAGATGGAACATTTAGTTGAATTTGAATTTCAGTTAAACAACATAAATATTAGTATAACTATGTTCCACACAATATTAGGGTGCCCTGGATTCTATAAAGCAGACCACCCCTGTAGCAACACAATATGTGATACACATACTGCACAAACACACTGCCTTCCACTCAAACATGTTTATCTGGAACCTATAAAGATTTAGCTTTAAAACTCTCTTCCTTTTGAAAGATATTTTGTAGATAAAATAAAATATTCCAGGATAATCCAATAGAATCCAGACTAAAAAGTAAGACTGAGGTGGGATTGGATATTTATAATATATATTATATATATTTAAGTGTATATATTAAGCATATATACACTTTCAGTGTAGATTATATATTTATATATATTAAGCATATACATTTAAATATATATACACTTAAATATATATAAATATATATTCTACACTTAAAGTGTACTTTAAGTATAAATTTCCAAAATTTGTTTCATTGCTTCAGCTTTCTGTACTGTCACTGTTGCTGGATGATCTTGTCCAATTGTATATCCTGTTTCATCTCAAGTCTGTTTTCTTTCTATTCACTCTTATATTACCTTCAGTTTAATTTTCTTTCTACAGTCATTTTTGTTCTATAATTATTTTTAATGAATTTTAATTAATTTTCTCTGATACTTCTATTTTTGTTTAATTATTCATACTTGAGTTGTTCTGATTGTGACAAATTTGTTCTTTGACATGTCTAACGTGTTATTTATGTCAGACCATTTTGTAGTGCTAAATTTTTGGTTTTCATATTTTTTTGATCCTATCTTTTTGTGTCTCATGTCTTTTTTTTTTATTCTCTGTTGCTCTCTTGGTGAATAACAGTTGTACCTATTCTGTGTCCATGTTTGAGCACAGTGACTTTTATACAATTTTATAGGGAGGCTTTGATGTAGATCTTAGGTGAAAAGCAAAAGAGAATCTTGTAGCTTCATGATTCTAAGCTTTCTTATGTTGTATACAAATTGTGCTAAAATATAGCTCCACTCTATTTTCTGGAAGCTTCCTTGCTGATATTCTTTCCATCATATATTTGAAGTTTCTCCTTTCCTCACTTTTAGTTTTCCTGACATTAACATTGGCTTCCCCTTCTTTTTTTTTTCTTCAATATGTGTCAATTTTCTCTTATTGTTATTTATTTATTCAGTGCATTTCTTTTTTTCTTTTCAACTTTTATTTAATAAATATAAATTTCCAAAGTACAACTTTTGAATTATAGCAGCTTTTCTCCCCATAACTTCCCTCCCACCCACAACCATCCCATCTCCCACTCCCTCTCCCATCCCATCCTTCATCATGATTTATTTTAAATTATCTTTATATACAGAAGATCAACTTAGTATATACTAATAAAGATTTCAACATACTGCACCCACAAAGACATACAAAACATAGAGCACTGTTTTAGTGGTAGTTTCACCATTAATTCTCACAGTATAACACTTTGAGGGCAGAACTCCTACATGGGGGCAGGTGCACAGTGACTCCCGCTGATTATTTAACAATTGACACTCTTATTTATGATGTCTTATTATAATGTCATGAGCTGCCAAGTCCATAGAAGCCTGCTGAGTTCACTAACTCTGATCTTATTTAGATAAGGCCATATTCAAAGTGGAAGTTCTCTCCTCCCTTCAGAGAAAGGTACTGCATCGTTGATGGCCTATTCTTTCCACTGGGATCTCATAGAGATATTTCATTTAGGTCATTTTTTTGCTGCAATGTCTTGGCTTTCCATGCCTGTGAAACTCTTATGGGCTTTTGAGCAAGATCTGAATGCCTTAAGGGCTGATTGTGAGGCCAGAGTGCTGTTCAGGGCTTTTGCCTTTCTATGAGTCTGCTGTTTATCCTGCTTCCCATGTAGGATCACTCTTTCCTTTTTAATTCTACCAATCATTTGCAGACACTGGTCTTATTTATGTAATCCCTTTGACACTTAATCCCATTTCCAATGGACCTTCCTCATTGTAGATCTCTGCTCCAAAACAAAAGCATGTGCTGTTGACTTTTGTGAGCTTTGTCTTCCTAGGCCACAGCAGCATCAATGAACCTTAAACTAAACCAGCAACCCTTAACCCATCCTCCCTGATTTCAGCTTTTCTTAAGTCATCCCACAAAATTTCTCTTCTGGATTAAGATTTCACTTTTGATAGGGATTTTTGGTTTCCCTGGATTTCAAGATGATCCATAATTTCAATGACTTCTTTTTTATCTCATGAAATAACTCATGCCATTTTAAGGTGGCTGCAAGAATGGGCCAGCTTTTTATATTTCCTTTTAAATATTTATTTTTATTTATTTGGAAAGCATAGTTGAGAGAGAGACAGAGAGAGAGAGAGAATATCTCCCATGCATTGGTTCAGTTCCCAAGCAGCAGCTGGCCTGTCCCAAGGTAGGAGCATTTTCTAGTTCTCCTATGTGGGCAGTGGGAGCCCAGACACTTGGAGCATCTTCTACTATTTTCCCAGGCCATTAGATATCACAAGAGCATCACCTGGGAACTGAACTGCTGCCCATATGCCTGAAATATTTTGAGGAATATTTCCAGATGCTTCTAATTATTGGCATAGTTCTAATATTCTGAAACACTTAGAGAAACTGAACAATTCAATTAGTATATGGCATGTAACTAAAATGTTAATATCATCGAAATCAGCAGTATTAGTAAGTATTTACTTTGAGTCATATTCCTCATTTTACTAGTGTTGGCTTTTGATATTTTGAAAATCTATACAATGAAACCATAAGAAACTACGGACTGTTGCAGATGAAGGTTTATATATTATTTATTTTACAATAAATTTCATGTCTGTAAGCAGTGCTCTCATTTCTTTTGCTTTGTTTTTAGGTATGACTAAATTTCACAAGGAACAGAAAGCTGGCAATGTATGAATCTCATTATAGACAACAATTCCAATAGTGAATTTGGGCTTTCTCAGTTTAGTGGCATAAAGTGCCAAGTGTCTATAAGAGAATGGAAGACCAATATCTTTAACCTCCAATCAGTGTAACTTCTGATTTAAAAGGCCAAAATTTTGGAGCAAGCACTATGGCATTGCAGGTAAAGCTGCTGCCTGTAGTCCTGGCATCCCATATTGGTGCTGATTTGAGTTCCAGCTGCTCCACTTCTGATCCATCTTTCTACTAATGCAGCTGGGAAAGCAATGGCAAATTACTCAAGTACTTAGGCCCCTACATCTGCATGGGAGACCCAGAAGAAGCTCCTGGCTCCTGGTTCTGGATTTGCCCATCTCTGTCCATTGTGGCCATTTGGGGAGTGAATTAGCAGATTGAATCTGTCTATTTATCTATCTGTCTATTTAAGCTATCTCTGCCTTTCAAATAAATAAATCTTTAAAAACAATGTTCAGAATTTAACAACCGCATATGTGATGCATTATTTCTTTTTAGTAATAATTTAAAACCTTAGAACAAGTAAGTTAAAACATACTGGGTTGTACAAAAACAACATGGGTTGTATGAGGTTGTTTAGCATATATACACAAGGGCACACTGAGAAGATTCTGGAAAATAGAGTTAAAAGTAAGTATTTTGTGCAAAAATATTAAATCCATGCATAGTTTTTTCATAGTGCATATTTTTCCATAAATTTTAATAATTATATAATCCAAAATCTCATCATGAAAATACAGTATTACATATTTCTTTTATGAGAACACTCTATGTGTCACAGTTACCTGATTTCATGAATACTTCTTTTTCTTTTTTTTAAGATTTATTTATTTTATTTGAAAGTCAGAGTTACACAGAGAGAGGAGAGGCAGGAAGAGAGAGGTCTTCCATCAGGTGGTTTACTCCCCAATTGGCCACAATGGCCAGAACTGCGCCAATCCAAAGCCAGAAGCCAGGAACTTCCTCCAAGTCTCTCATGTGGATGCAGGGGCAAAGTATTTGGGTCATCTACTTTCTCAGGCCATAGCAGAGAGCTGGATTGGAAGTGGAGCAGCCAGGACTCAAACTGGCACCCATATGGGATGCCAGCACTTCAGGCCAGGGTGTTAACCCACTGCATTACAGTGCAGGCCCTGATGAATACTTATTTTTTATCAATGCATTTCTATCCAATTTAATTCATCCACATGTCAGACATGTTCAAGTAACAGAACAGTGCAAATGATTGGATATGTTCTTGGCCCATTTCTTTTAGTAGTCTTACACTTTCCCTTTAACATTTTATTGACCTAATGGAAATAAAGCCCAGTTGCCTAAAACCCTACGTCCTTATCTTTTTTTTTTTTTCTCGCTTCTCTTAGATTGTCCTTAATTTTTTTTTATTCTATGCTCTGAAAATCCTTCAGGAATACAAATTTAAAGCTAAATATTTATTTGAAGTGTAACGTGTTGACTGGAAGACAATGTGTATATGCAATATGGTATTATACATTACATTGCTATAAGAGTGGGTCTGACAGATAAAATACAGGGCACTCTAATACTGCCTGGAATGTGATCAAACTAAATTTATTTTTAAAGATTTATTTATGTATTTGAAAGTCAGAGTTACAGAGGAGAGCCAGGGGAGGGAGGGAGAAGGGAAAGGGAGAGGAAGAGAGAAAAAAGGAGAGGGAGAGGGAGAGAAAAAGGGATAACCTTCCATGCACTGGTTCACACTGCAGATGGTGGCATAACCTTCTTTGCCACAGTGATGGCCTCTCAAACTAAAATTCATGCTGGTTAACTGAAACTCAAATTTAACCGAGGGTTCCCTCCTTTCCCCTAAAGCTTACTTACTTTATTCAAGTGACATATAAAAGCTTCTCTAATTATCCAAAGTAATGATGACAAACTGCTGCCATTATTGTTATTCCTCCCTTGTAACCAAGTGTGTGAGGTTACTTTGATGCTGTGTAGAGTTTCACTTCCATAAACCAATTAACTATCTGAGCAATTAATTATTCTTACTATGGTGTAGTACATATATGCTTAGGCTTTAAAGGTACTTCACTTATAACTCTATCTTCACTTTCACATTATCTTTGTAACATTCTATGGAAAAGAAAAACTTCCCTTGTCAGCTGTGGCTATTACTAATGCTCAAACAGTGGTTTTTAAATGAAAGGAAAGTAAGATCAATGCTCCCAAAACAATTAATCACTAATACCTTTTCTCAAATCCCAGAAATGAAGAACCATGATTTTTTTTTGACAGGTGGAGTGGACAGTGAGGGGAAAGAGAGAAAGGTCTTCCTTTGCCTGAAATTTCAGTTATGTCCCAGTTGCCCCTCTTCCAGGCCAGCTCTCTGCTGTGGCCAGGGAGTGCAGTGGAGGATGGCCCAAGTGCTTGGGCCCTGCACCCCATGGGAGACCAGGAGAAGCACCTGACTCCTGCCTTCAAATCAGCGTGGTGCGCCGGCCACAGCATGCTGGCCGTGGCGACCACTGGACAGTGAACCAATGGCAAAGGAAGACCTGTCTCTCTCTCTCTCTCACTGTCCACTTTGCCTGTCAAAAAAAAAAAAGAGGCAAACTAGAAAACAAATATCTGCAACAAAATGATTATTTAATATCCGTTAACATTCTTAAGATTGATATAAAAAACTCTCAAATGACCCAACAGAGAAATTGTCAGAAATATGAAGAAAATGAAAAGGCCCAGAAGCCAATAAGCACCATTAGACTTTAACTCATCTTAAGCAGGTTACTACAACTTTTAGGTAGGATAGGTTTAGGAAAGCCCATGGGGAGGCAGGTGGCATGATCCAGTGGTGAAAGGCCCTCCCCAGCAGTGAGGGTGGAGCCCTAGGGGAGGTAGTTTGCGACCTGAACACAGGCCTTCCTGTCACTTCCCCCATCTGGAGTGGCCTGCAGTTATATAACTGATACCTAGAATGCTGATTCATTGAGTCTTGTTTCAGGCATGCTGTCAGCTATGCAAGCTGTCTGATCAGGCCCTGTGGTATAAATGCTGCACAACTACACAGGATCTTGACGCCATAGTATTCCAGTTTCTGTGGGGAGAAAGGGTCCAATGAGGGGGCTTTTCTGCTGAGAGACTCCGGAAGATGTCCCAGTGTCCACTGATCTCTGACCCTCTTTCAGCACAGGAAACTGCACACTTAGGACACTGGGAAATGGTGAGTGTGTGGGGCTGGGGTCTAGAGTAGGGGAAGGTGGAGCTAAGGCAGGATGCAGGGCTCCCAGAGGTATCTGAGCAATGCTTGGCCCCATCTCACAGGTGACACAGCACTTCCCTTGGTCTCTTTTGACCCATAAGGTGGGGCCTGGACTCACACCTGGGAGTGTTGGTGTCCTGCCCTTTCACTGCTGGAAGAGACTTCTGGGCCCAGAACCATCCCTTGGCAGCTGTGTAGCACAGCCTTGTGTCTCCCCTGATTGTGCAGTTGGTACCAGGTGGCTACTACAGAGAAGCTGGGCTGTGTGTGGGGATCAGGCAGGTGAGGAGCTATTATTTATGGGTCCTCACTTCCTCCTTTCTTCTCATGTGGGACGAGAGGCCTCAATTCCACGACCTGATCTTTCTGTGTAACTGTCTTGGAAATATCCCATTATTTTTAATATATTACAGTATTAAGTATAAACAGTGTAGGTGATTCTAAAATTTACAAGGAGGGGGAAACTTGGTTTAAATTTATTAAAAAGTTTTTCCGTGAGATTGTCAAGAAAGCTTGAGAGAAGTTCCATTTTATTACACAAAAATAATTCATTTTTACATCCGTTTTCACACAGACATAAATAATGACTTTCTCTGAGTCTTTTAGTAAAGGAGTTAAAAGAGTGATTTTATCATTTAATCTTTCCTATTTCTTTTATTCAAATATTATTTATAGCCATTGTCTGTTTTCTCATTAAACTAGGTATTTTTTTTTTGCTTTATACTTGTTAAACAAGTTCCCTGAAGTATTAAGCTTTTTTTTATCATAATGTAAATTTAAAATGTTGTCTCAAATACTAAAAAGACAATGAAGGAAAGAAGGTGGCAATGAGTAAGGGTGGGTATACCTTATTTTCTTAGAATTGTGCCTACAAACCTATTGAATCTGTTAAAAACTAAAAACTTACCTAAAAAAACTATCAATTTGACAATTTTTAAACAAAATTATGAAACACTGTAGATATCTTCAATTTTCATTATCATTCTATCAGATTTCAAAGAAATCCTATTTTCTCACCTTAAAATATATTAATGTATTAGGATCCATTATGGAATTATTCCCTTGAGGATTCTGACTTAATATATTGTTTTAAAAGAAAATATAATGATTACCAAAAAAGAAAAATCCTTATTGTTTTTGATAAAATAGGAAGTCTTTACCTTTTTTTTTTTTTTTTTGACAGGCAGGGTGGACAGTGAGAGAGAGAGACAGAGAGAAAGGTCTTCCTTTTGCCATTGGTTCACCCTCCAATGGCCGCTGCAGTAGGCGCGCTGCAGCCGGTGCACTGCCCTGATCTGATGGCAGGAGCCAGGTGCTTCTCCTGGTCTCCCATGGGGTGCAGGGCCCAAGGACTTGGGCCATCCTCCACTGCAATCCCGGGCCACAGCAGAGAGCTTCCCTGGAAGAGGGGCAACCGGGACAGGATCAGTGCTCCGACAGGGACTAGAACCTGGTGTGCCGGCGCCGCAAGGAGGAGGATTAGCCTAGTGAGCCGTGGCACCAGCCAGGAAGTCTTTAAAGATCATTACTCAAAACATTAAGAGACCTAAAATACAGCATTATATCTTAAAACCCAAGTGACCCAGGACCCTTCAAGGTTTTCAAATATGCATTGCTATTTCATATTGCCCAGTAAATCAGCAAATAATTTTAAGCATATATAAGTAATAGCTTCTAAAATTCTTTTGGGAAATAGATGTAGTTACTTGTTACATATTTCAAGTAAATAGCAAACATACTCGAAAAATATTTGAAAAATTCATGCAACTCATGAATAAGTATACAAAGAAATTTTGCATCATAACAAAAATGCAAGTATTTATTTTCCAACATTAATTTTCCACAAATTATAATCTTTAACTCAAGAAGGAGTACTATATTGATAGAATGATGGCCTACATTCAGGATACCTGATTCTTCATAGAATTTTCATTGCTACAAATTACCTGCATGACTTTGAACAACTCACTTTACTTCTCCGGGCATTAGCACTTAGCATACTTTTGTACAAAATGAGGTTTGTATAATATTATTTATGCTCAATATAGACTTCAAGGATTTCCAAAGAGGTGCTTTCATGTATCAATCTTAAAACAAAGATTACATTCTTATATGCTCATATATTTTGAACTTTTTCTAGAACTAATATAAAAGAACTCACATTCAAATTTATAAATACCACTTTCAACATTTGGGGATAATTAATGCATTAATATTTGATGCTAAGTTGATTTTTGTGCAACCAACTTTTCTTAACAGGTCCAGTAATTTATACTGCTTGCAATATATACCTGACTAAAATGGTTAGGTTTGTACAAATCTGTTTTAATGCAAGTAATGCTTGTGTTTTCACATAAAATTAAGAGTAGAGATATCATGTGACTAGGTGCTATCCTAATGACTCAACTGACAAACTTGTCAAACTTAATAGTTATGGTTTTGATTTGCATTTCCCTGATGGCTAGTGATCCTGAGCATTTTTTTTTGTGTGTCTATTGGCCAATTAAATTTCCTCTCCTGAAAAATATCTGTCCAGGTTTGTTGCCCATTTCTTGACTAAGTTGTTTGTTTTGTGTATGAATAGTTACTTTACCTATTTATAGTTTCTGGGATTTAATCCTTTGTCAGTTTCATAGTTTGCAAATAATTTCTTCTATTATATTGGTTGCCTCTTCACATTGTTGAGTGTTTCTTTTGCAGTGCAAAAGATTCTCAGTTTGATGTAATCCCACTTGTTAATTTTGTCTTTGATTGCCTGTGCTTCTGGACTCTGCCAAGAAGTCTTTCCCTATGTCAGTATCTTGTAACATTTCCCCAATGTCTTTTAGGAAAATGCAAATCAAAACCACAAGGAGGTTTCACCTCACTCCCATTAGAATGGTCCTCATACAGAAATCAATAAAGAACAAATGCTGGAGAGGATGTGGGGAAGAGGATCCCACTGTTGAAGGGATTGTAAACTTGTACAGCAACTGTGGAAGACAATATGGAAATATCTCAGAAGGCTGAACATCGACCTGCCATATAGGCAGCCATCCCACTCCTTGGAATTCATCCTAAGGAACTGAAATTAGCATATGAAATGGTGATGTGTATCCCTACATTCATCTCAGCTCAATTTACAATAGTTAAAATTTGGAATCTACACAGATGTCTATCAACTAAGGACTGGATAAAGAAATTATGATTATACACTCCGAAATACTACACAGTGATAACAATTAAATCCTTTCATTTGCAATAAAATGGATACAACTGGAAACCATTGTACTTAGTGAAATAAGCCAATCACAAAAAGGCAAATGCCATAGAGTCTCTCTGATCTTTGGTAACTAATAGAGTACTAAATGTAATCCATAGAAGCAAAACTGACACTGACACTTTAGGATGCATTGATTTTGAATAGCCTTTGCCTTGCCATTTGAAGAACAATATGGTTTCTTTTTCCTTTTCTCTTCATACTAATTGGTGAACTCTATTTAGGGCAGGGTTAATTACATCTGAACAACTAATCTCTATAAAAGAATGGGAAAAGAAGAGGGAGGAGAAAAACGGGAAGGAGTGTGAGTGGGAGGGAGGTGGGGGAGAGAACTTTCTTGTTCCCAAATCAACATAAATTAAATCCATGAAGTTATATTCCTTAAACAAATTAAATTTACAGTTTAAATTTTAAAATAAATTTTAAAAATCTAATAAGCATTTTCCTGTATCATCTTTGTAACAGAGTTGATGCTGCTTTTTTATTTATTTTTTTATTTTTTTTATTTTTTGACAGGCAGAGTGGAGAGTGAGAGAGAGACAGAGAGAAAGGTCTTCCTTTTGCCATTGGTTCACCCTCCAATGGCCGCCGCGGTAGCGCGCTGCGGCCGGCACACCGTGCTGATCCGATGGCAGGAGCCAGGTGCTTCTCCTGGTCTCCCATGGGGTGCAGGGCCCAAGGACTTGGGCCATCCTCCACTGCACTCCCTGGCCACAGCAGAGAGCTGGCCTGGAAGAGGGGCAACCGGGACAGGATCGGTGCCCTGACCGGGACTAGAACCCGATGTGCCGGCGCCGCAAGGCGGAGGATTAGCCTAGTGAGCCGCGGCGCCGGCCGATGCTGCTTTTAATTTGTGGTTGATTCTTCTCTGACAAACTGAGTTTAATGTGGCAGTAGATTACAATTACTAAAGTAACATTAATAATGAAGTTTATTTTAGCAGAGTTTGATATGAAGAGATTAGAGTCATTTGTAAAATGGCATTGTCCAATATCTCATCATATAAATTTTCATTTAATAGTATTCTTTCATGTGTCTGTTGGCCATTTGAATTTCCTCTTCAAAAATTCCCTTTTCAGTCCTTTGCCCATTTCTGAACTGGATTATTTATTTTGTTGTTACCAAATTTATTATTTTTAAGATTCATTTATTTATTTGAATTCAGAATTACAGAGAGGCAGAGAGCAAGATAGAGAGGTTTTCAATCCATTGGTTCACTCCCCAAATGGACTCAATGGCTGGAAAGGCCCAATCTGAAGTCAGGAGACAGGAGATGCTTCTGGGTCTCCCATGTGGAGGCAGGAGTCCAAGCACTTTAACCATCTTCCACTGCTTTCCCAGACCACTTTCAGAGAGCTGGATTGGAAGTGCAGCAGCAGGGGCTTGAACCAATGCCATATGATTGCTAATACTAAATGTGGTGGCTTTATCCACTATCCCACAGCACTGGCCCCTATTGTTGAATTTCTTGAGCACACTATAAATTCTCGATATTAACCCTTTATCAGCTGCACAATTTTAAATATTTCCTCCCATTCTCTCAATTGCCTCATCACTTTGTTCAGTGTTTCCTTTGCAGTTAAGAAGCTTCTTAGCTTTGTGTAATACAATCTGTCTATTTTTTCATTGATTGCCTATGCTTCTAGGGTCTTACCCAAGAAGTATTTGCATACCCCCAATGACTTGCAGTGTTCCCTCAGTATTTTCATCTAGTAATTTGATGGTACCAGGTAGTAGATTTTGATCCTGGTTCCTGGCTTCAGATCGGCACAGCTCCTGCTGGTGTGGCTATTTGGGGAGTGAACCAGTGGATGAAAGACCTTTCTCTCTCTCTGCCTCTGCTTCTCTGTAACTCTGTCTTTCAAATAAAATAAATATCCAGAAAGAATAAATACCTTTTGTAAAAAATGATTTACTTATTTATTTTAAAGGCAGAGTTACAGAGAGGAAGAGGCAGTGACAGAGAGAGAGAGAGAGGTCTTCCATGCACTAGTTTACTCCCCAGATGACTGCAACAGTTTAAGCTGAGCCGATCTGAAGCCAGGAGTGAGAAACTTCTTCCAGGTCTCCAATGCAGATGCAGGGGCCCAAGTATTTGGACCATCTTCTGCTGTTTTTCCAGGCCATAGCAGAGAGCTGGATTGGAAGTGGAGCAGGCAGGACTGGAACTGGTGCCCATTTGGGATGCCACCTCCACAGGTTGCAGCTTTACCCGCTGTGCCACAGTACTGGCCCTGGATGAAAACATTTTAATGTATAATAAAGCAGTTAACATTTTCTCATTTATTCAACATCTTTGCATGATTAAGCACATGCTCTGTTTTAATGATTTGTTTATTTACTCGAAGAGCAGTTACAGAGATGGAGAGACATAGAGAGGTCTTACATTCATTAGTTCATTCCCAAAATGGCCACAAATGCTGGAGTTGGACTGATCTTAAAGTAGGATCCAGAAGATTCTTCCAGCTCTCCCATTGGGTTTAGGGGCCCAAAACCTTGAGTCATCTCCTATTGATTTCCCAACCATAGCAGAGAGCTATGGCACATGAATAGGAGTAGCTGGGACATGAATAGGCCCCCATATGGAATGCTGGCAGTGTAGCACCAGTTCCAGGGAGGATTCTCTTGCCAACTAGAGATGTCACATCATTGTGGGGTTGGTTCCTTAATAGTTTGCCAAACTCTTTAACAAAGAATAATGATGACACAACTAGGATTTCATAAAGGCTTGCAATAAAATAAAACTTGTTTTTCACTTTAAAGAAGGAAATTCTCATTTGTCCAAATGCAGTATTTAATTTGTCAAATGTAGGAAATTTTAAATTTAACATTTCCTAAAATATGAAAATATTGCAGTCTGAAGTATTGTGCCATCCTTAAATTTTCCTTTATTTCCAGGTTTTTTTCTGTTTTTTTTTTCTCAAACTCCACTTGTAACAAACATTCATTCTATAATTCAAATATCTGAAATATCAAGAATCTCCTATGTGTACCTGCATTTCACTAGAAAAAAGATGTTCAAACTTCAAAATAAAATAGAAATGCTGAATTTCAAATATGGCCATTTCTAAATATATAATCTTTTAAGAATGTAATCACTGTAGCTATTTAGTAATTCATCCATTAGCCTTGCATTTCATGTGTTTATCAGATGTGTAGCACATTGTGAGGATCTGGCCTACTTCTTCTCCAATGATTGACCTCCCTCTAATATATATATTTGTAACATTACAGAAATTTAAAATTTTCATAGTGAAAAATTGTACATAACAAATTTATATGACTTGGTGTTTTAAGGGCAAGTGTCCTAAATATTAACTAAAAATAAAATCTAATATGTTATAAATCATCTCATGCTTTGAAAAAAATCAATTCTAAGAAACATGTAGGTTAACCATATCATGTGCAGGATTTAAATATTGCCTATAATTGATGTCAAAAATAACTTTCTAATTGTTACACAGAGAAGATAGATGCGACAAATTGATGTTTGACATTTTCTGCTACTTCAAGGATGGATCTGCTCAAGATGCTACCATCTCTTTTACATTGGCAAAAGCACATTTTGTTGCAGTTAATTTTAAATCCTCATTTGTTTTGTAAGTTAAATATTCTGTAGAATTAGAATTAAAGCTCATGACCACTTCTAATAAGAGCTACATTCTTCCATGTGTCAGGTGTTTTTGTGTGTAAAGACCTATTTCTGTCCTGAGTATGTTATGATCATTATATAGTAAAATATCATCTAAACTAATAAAAATTTAGTCTGAAAAGAAAAAAAAAACTTTCTATAAATTTGAACATTTTAGAATAACAGTGAATATGTATGTCAAAACTGACAAATCAGATACAAATCAATCAATACAATAAATTGAAAATATATTAAGGTTAAAGGAGTTGATACCCAGGTTACTTGTCAAATACCTTCAAGTATTTGCTTCAAAATGAAAAATTGCAAGTGGTTTATCAGATAAGAGACTACATAAGTGCAAAGATAAAAATGTGCCAGTTAAATATAAGCAATGAGTTTTATATTTTAATAGGTAAGTATATAATATAAAAAGCTACATATAAATCAGTGATGGCCATTCTACAATTAATAATTATGATTAATTCATTTCTGTGCACTGAAAGTATAAGAAAGAAAATGCACAAATCATACTTAGCCACATATTAAATAGAACTAGCCTATGTTTACTGGATCTTTGCCTACAGAATACATCGAAGAACAAAACTGGATTTCCTCTCATTCAACTTTTTCCACCTAACAATTACAGAGTGCAGCATAAAAGTGATACCCAAGTATTTTGAGGAACAAGAAAACTCATTAAAATTATTCTCCTTTCATAGACAAGTACATACTTAGAAGACATCTTTTTGCACTGGTAGATTGCAGATAATCCTATTGTAACAACATGTCTAATTGGTGCCATCATATGCAGCAACCAAAGGAAAATTGGAAAAACTGGACAAGGAGAAGTTACACACTTTTCTCCATTAGGGTCTAACAAATAGATTTCAAAACATAAAAGATGTGTTTCAAGAACCCAGTTTATTTATAGACATAGTGATGAATGATTTCTTCCCCAGTTACCTACCATTTAGTGCAATGGTGCAAGCAGTTTTTCTCACCAGTTTCTGGGTGCCTCCCTTGCACTTGCCCATTTTGTACAGATACATTTTATTTTTCTTAAAGTTGACCTTAAAGTTTTCAGTTTCAAAATTCCCAAATCTATCTCCTTCTATTTATAATTTATTCAGTGTTGAATCTATAATAGCTTGGTCCCTAATTTCTGAACTACCTTATTTCATATTTACCTGCTATCTTCAAATGATAATTTGTATTATGCTTAATATTTCCTGTGAAAAATAGTGTGCATACACACACACACAGCATTGAAGGTAAAGTTAAATAAATGGAACACATTTTTCTGTCAACATCTTAACATTTTTTTGTTCAGATATGCTTTATAGAAAATACTCATCTATTTTAAAAGGGAAGCTAATCTGTTTGGGTATATTATACCTGTTAGGTGGAAGAATAATTTTCACCTTATGAAAAATATTCAGAATAAATATATAAACACATTTATCTTCAAATAATATAACAGTATGATGATCCTTAGCAGTTTCTAATTCAGAGCAATTATTACTGTTCATAAAATGCAAATAGAATATTATGTAATATGCTACATTCAAAATGGCAAAACTATACTCTGATTTCTCTTTAGAACATATAAATCTTTCACCTTTTTCCAAAATGGCAAAACTGATACATGGGTATGTCTGTTATTGGTAAATTCTAGATTTTAGCAAAGAGCAGATGCATTTAAAAAACTATTTTGGTATATAGGCAAAATACATCAGTAAGACTTCTATAAAATAATAAAACAAATATAAAAGGACTTGCCAAGTGTAAATTTGAATTTGGTATGAATAAAGAAATTTTTCACACTATTTATTAATGTATTGGGAAAACAAGGAAATCCAGTTTTCAGTGAGTAATCAAACATCCTAATCACATTATTTTAAAGTCTTCTATACCAGTTTAAATAGTACTTGTAGTGTCTGGTAGCAGAGCCATCTCAAGCCTCTCTCTGATACCATTAGCAGCTCCTGAAATGTGAAGTTAAAGAAACATAAATTGGATAAAAATGGGAGGTGACACATTGGAGCTTGGCTCAGGGCCCTGCCTCCCCAACCCCTTCCCTATAGTGTCCTTCTCTCTGGCTCCCACTCATGTCTCCACTCTGCTTGCTTCTCCCAGGCCCTTCCCCTCCAGCTTGGCCCCTCTTCTTTCTTCATCTGCTCTCTTGGCTTCCAAGCTCTCCAGCCTACCTGGCTCTGTTTTCTTTGCCATCACCCCATCCCTCCAGTGTCCTAACCCTGTCCTACTCATTTACTGGCCTCTTTCCATCCATCTGCCCACTGCCCCTACAATTATCTCCCCAGTCAGCCTCACAGGCTGCCCCCACCTCAGGTTTGACTGAGGCTCCCAGGGCCCCATCATCTGTTACTTATTCCATGGTTTTGCAGCGACACTGTCCTTACCCGGATCTGACCCAGAGTGCACAGATAACATGAGTCCTGTTGGCCTCTGCAAGAACAGCAACCACTCATGCCCTTAGAGAAATTGCAACACATCCATGTCCTGGCCCTCACAGTATCTCTGTTGCAGGAGGTGCAAGCTCATCCTAATTGTGTCTCTCAGCCTGCTAACAGCATCATGGGAGCCTGCCTTCATCCCCCACCCCAGTCCCACATGGACACACTGCCACAGAACTCCCAGACATGACCATGTCAGAGGTTCTGTCCTGAAGTGATAGCGCAATTCAGGTCAGATATCATGCCACCTGGAGGTCACCAACAACTTTGGCACAGGGAGAACAAGCTACTACCAAGGTGGGTCATGTTGGTGGTAGCAAGAGGTTTCTGACTGAAGAAGATCAGATTGATGAAGTGATGAAATATGGGGCAGATGAGGCACCACCTGGTGTCTAACTGTCCCAAAGACAATAACAGAAAAGAAAGAAAAGAAATGACAATAACAGCTCTTTTAAAAAATTCTTGAAAAAGCAAACAGCTTTGACATTGAAACTGCCATGAAATCAATATCCTGTACCTCATGTCAGGCCAGGAAATAGGAGGCAAGTGGGAGTAGAGAATTTTTGTTCATTCTGATTTTATTTGAGCCCTCAAAAACACAAAATTAGAAATGAGAACTTGTAGGTGTCTTACTTGCTTTATGAGATATTGCAATAATGGTGTTAACAATAGGTACAGTTGAAGAAATTAAGTACATACATCAAAGAACAAAGATAATATAGGGTAAAAACAGAGAATGAGGGCTTAGATTGTATCTTGAGATTTTCCAACACTATTGAATGAGTAGAATCTTGTCAAAATTGGCAAAGGGTGACCAGATTTATTTGAAGGCAGGCACCTTGGGATATCAGAGAAGACTTGGAAAGTCTAAAATGTGGTCCTGGGTAACTTTTTCATTTATCCAAGTAAGATTATGATATAAGCACTCAATAGATTAATGGGAGCATAACTGATTTTGTTAAGATTTATTAATATGGATAACAGATTTTAAGTAGGGAAATAACTGGTTATCCGTGTAGTCATACATGACAAGGCTGTGCAGTAATGGTAATGGTTCCTTTTTTTATTGTGAAGGGAAAGAAATTATACCAGAGGTTTATAAATTAAGTGAAGAAAAGATTTCAAGATAAAAACAGCTTAAATGAGGGGACAAATAAAGTGTTAGACATCATCCACCAAATGGCCACTATGGCTGGTGTACTGTGCCAATCCAAAGCCAGGAGCCAGGCACTTCCTCTTGTTCTCCCATGCGGGTGCAGGGCCCAAGCACCTGGGCCATCCTCCACTGCCTTCCCAGGCCACAACAGAGAGCTGGACTGGAAGAGGAGCAAGCAGGACTAGAAATCCACACCCTTATGGGATGCCTGTGCTGCAGGCAGAGGATTAACCAAGTGAGCCACGGTGCCATCCCCAGAATACTTTCTTTAGAGGTCTTTGTTAACATAAAAATGTCAGATATGACTTGGTTTTCTTTGGAGATTTTTGGGTTTTGTATATTTAAAATATTTATTTTAAAATAGTCACAAAATCACAACAATTAGAGGGTCATAAAATCTAAAGCTAATTTCTCCAAGATAACAGGGCAACAATATCAAACTATTGGAAACTAAAGGAAATTATATGGAATTAATTGGAAAATTAAATTTTTAAAGATTTATTTATTTGTTTGAAGGTCAGAGTTATACAGAGAAGGAGAGGCATAGAGATAGAAAGAGAGGTCTTCCATCTGCTGGCTTACTCCTCAATTGGCCACAACAGCTGAGCTGCACCAATCTGAACTCAGGAGCCAGGTGCCTCTTTTGGGTCTCCCACGAGGGTGCAAGGGCCCAAGGATCTGGGCCATCTTCTGCTTTCCCATTCCATAGCAGAGAGCTGGATGGGAAGTGGAGCAGCCAGGATCCAAACCGGCACCCACATGGGATGCCAGCACTGCAGGCAACAGGCTTACCCATTATGCCACAGTACCAGCTGCTGGGAAATTAAATTTTAAATGCTTACCTATACTTGAGTGTTTCTGGATTTTCTGTTCTTTCATTCATTTCTTTCCAATTTTGAATAAATGATTAATTTGTGGAAATCAATACCTTCTCATATCTAGAAAGACATGACTTTTTAAAAATAAATTGCAAACCTCATCACAACAGTAGAAGAGCATATGTAACTCTAAAATTTGAAAACCTTGCGGTTTTGCTAAAGCCAATAACCATAAAATACTAACATTTTGATAATGATATGCCTCCTTATTCATGAACGCAGGGCCATCTTCTCACTGCAGTCCTCCTTTTCAATAGTGCACACATCAAATGAGGTGTGCACTGATATAACATGGATACTGGGATTTACTGAAAGAATGTTTTTAAAGATTTATTTATTTTATTTGATGAGTTCAGAGTTACAGAGAGAGGGAGGGAGAGAGAGAGAGAGAGAGAGGAAAGACAATGAATGTGAATACCTTTCATCCCCTGGTTCACTCTCCAAATAATTGCAATGGCTAAGGCTGAGCCAGGCAAAAGCTAGAAAAGAGGAGCTTCTTCCAGGTTTCCCATTTAGGGGACTGGGCCCCTTCCCCTGCTTTTTCCAGGCTGTTAGCTAGTAGAGACATGGGTTTAGAAATGGAGCAGCTGTACATGAACTGGCTTTACTTTCTTTGCCACAAAGTTGGCCCTTACTGAAATAATTTTTAGCCTGGAAGTTGATATATCATGGGAAGTAGTTTTGAGATCATGTGCTTCTCTAAAATGGACACAATATGGCTTTTTAAATATGTATACTAAAAGGAAGATTCCATAAAAATGTTGTTGGTACAGTCCCTCTCGAATGATCAATAAACATCTTTCAGTGGGAATTAAGAGTCCACGGGGAATCAGCCAACGTTCCGGTTCTGGGTTTGCTCCTCAGAAGAATGACCTGGGAACCTGGTCAAGAGCGACTCCCTCCTCACTCATGAAGTTAAGGAGCTCCCTCATCACTGAGGCTGTGTCCTCACAGACACCACCACAACCTACCTGCTTTCAATGCCTCAGGATCCCAATCCTAGCGATCTAGACACACTTGTGTTCCCACAAGGTGGCCACAGGGCAGCTCCATGCTTTCCAGGCTCTACATTTTGTACAACTGCAGCAGAACAATGTCACTAAACACTAGTACATGGGTGCACCTCTCACAACTGCAGACTTTGCGCCTGTACACTAAGGGCCAGATGCCAGGGTGCTCAGGGCTCATATGCACAATCCAGGGCTCACAAATCTTGAGGTTGCACTCACTCTGAACCTAAATGGGACTTGGCTGATAGTTGATGCCTGTTAGTAAAAGAGAAACTGGTTTGTGGAGAATCAGTCTTTGTAATGCCTTGGGACTCAAGTAGCAGGAAATTTCAGGATGATTAAAGGCATTGCACCAAAGACAATTTCCTCAAAATGTCTTTCTAAATTTCCTTATCCCTCACATCATCCCCTTCCCCATCACTCTAGATCACATCTGGTTTACATGAAAGTTCAGCTAGCAACCACAAATGACTACTTTTGTGATTTCAGAAAGCGTGGCTGTATGTGTCAAGTGCAAACCTAGGAGGCAAATGTGTTTCACACTTTCCAGAAGACAGAGAAGCACATTTATGCAGATGTCCAATATTTATCCCAGCCTTACAATTTTTTGTTACATTTTACTCCCAATTTCATTTTTAATCAAAGTACAATTTATTTGAAGTATTTTGTAAAAGATAATTTTTTTAATATTCAACTCTTTTTTATTATTAAACTTTTATTTAATGAATATAAATTTCCAAAGTACAGCTTATGGGTTACAATGGCTTCCCCCTCCAAAAACTTCCCTCCCACCCACAACCTTCCCCTTTCCCACTCCCTCTCCACTTCCAATCACATCAAGATTCATTTTCAATTCTCTTTATATACAGAATATCAGTTTAGTATATTTTAGGTAAAGATTTCAACAGTTTGCCCCCATATAGCAACACAAAGTGAAAAAAATACTGTTGGAGTACTAGTTATAGCATTAAATAAGAGTGTACAGCACATTAAAGACAGAGATCCTACATAATATTTTCTTTTAAATTAATTAATTTTCTATGCCATTTCCAATTTAACACCAGGTTTTTTTTTTTCATTTCCAATTATCTTTATACACAGAAGATGGATTCAGTATATAATTAGTAAAGATCTCATGAGTTTGTACCCACACAGAAACACAAAGTGTAAAAATACTGTTTCAGTACTAGTTATAGCATCACTGCACATTAGACAACACATTAAGGACAGATCCCACATGGGATGTAAGTACACCATGACTCCTGTTGCTGACTTAACAATTTGACACTCCTGTACATGGTGTCAGTAATCTCCCTAGGCTCTAGTCATGAGTTGCCAGGGCTATGGAAGCCTTTAGAGTTCGCTGACTTTGATCTTATTCTGATAGGGTCATAGTCAAAGTGGAAGTTCTCTCCTCCCTTCAGAGAAAGGTACCTCCTTCTTTGATGGCCCCCTTCTTTCCACTGGGATCTCGCTCACAGAGATCTTTCATTTAGGTCTTCCTTTTTGCCGTTGGTTCACCTTCCAATGGCCGCTGCAGTCGGCGCATCTCACTGATCCGAAGCCAGGAGCCAGGTGCTTCTCCTGGTCTCCCATGAGGGTGCAGGGCCCAATAACTTGGGCCATCCTCCACTGCACTCCCTAGCAGAGAGCTGGACTGGAAGAGATGCAACCGGGATAGAATCCAGCCCCCCAACCAGGACTAGAACCCGGTGTGCCGGTGCCGCAAGGCGGAGGATTAGCCTGTTAAGCCACGGCACCAGCGGTGCTCGGTTAGTTGTCACCAGTCAGGGAGAACATATGATATTTATCTCTTTGGGACTGGATTATTTCACTCAGCATGATGTTTTCCAGATTCCTCCATCTTGTTGCAAATGACCGGGTTTCATTGTTTTTTACTGCTGTATAGTATTCTATAGAGTACATGTCTTTATCCAGTCTACTGTTGATGGGCATTTGGGTTGATTCCAGGTCTTAGCCATTGTAAACTGAGCTGCAATACACATTAATGTGCAGACAGCTCTTTCATTTGCCAATTTTATTTCCTTTGGGTAAATTCCAAGGAGTGGATGGCTGGGTTGTATGGTAGGGTTATGTTCAGGTTTCTGAGGAATCTCCAGACTGACTTCCATAGTGGCTTAACCAGTTTGCATTCCCACCAACTGTGGGTTAGTGTCCCTTTTTCCCCACATCCTCTCTAGCATCTGTTGTTGGTAGATTTCTGAATGTGAGCCATTCTCACCAGGGTGAAGTGAAACCTCATTGTGGTTTTGCTTTGCATTTTTCTGATTGCTAGTGATCCTGAACATTTTTTCTTGTGCCTGTTGGCCATTTGGATTTCCTCTTTCGAAAAATGTCTATTGAGGTCCTTGGCCCATCTCTTAAGTGGGTTGTTTGTTTTGTTGTTGTGGAGTTTCTTGATCTCTTTGTAGATTCTGGTTATTAAACTTTTATTGGTTGCATAGTTTGCAAATATTTTTTCCATTATGTTAGTTGCCTCTTCACTAGGAAAATCTTTATTTGGCAACTACAGGCTGCCCTGATAACATTGAGCAAATCTTGGGAGGACATTCTACTATTTCACACTCAGAAAACCCTTTGTCCAAGAAAAGGGGATGAGAGAAAGGAGAAAAGGCAAGATAAATTGGACCTCATACCCATATAAACCCTAATCTGCAAACTGATCTTAGCTCTTTGCTGAGATACCCACCTGGACTGTCAAGTGTATTCTCTTCATTAAATTTTCTTAACTTGCTTACCCAACTCTGAGTGACAGGGCACTCCCTCTCTGATTCATCTGAAGAGATGTCCATCCATCTTGATGGAGCACAACCTCATTGTACCTGATTACCTTATCATGACTCTGAGTCTCACATCAAAAATTCTTTTGCATGTGAATACAATATTCTCTATTCCAGCCATTTTAAATAAAACATAAAAATACAGACAGTAGCTTATAACTTTCAGGTTAAAACTAAAATGGGAATATGCAACTAATTGCTAGTTGAGCAAGTTTTATTCATTTTTGTTGGTGAAGTTCACTTATTTTTATTTGAACCCTGGAAGTGAAATAAACTTTATTATATAAAATGCTGAGTAAAAAGAATAAAAATTCAAATTATTATTTTACTAAAACTAATCACAACTACTAATTCTCAGCCATTTTATGCTTAAAAAGATGATAAAAATTTGTAAGTATTGGTGGAGTTTCCTCTCTGACAAAAAAGTCTACTGGAGAATCTTGCTTGTGGTGTTTGATATTTGAAAAAAAACCCACATGTGAGAATTTCTTTTAAATTTGAGAAATAAAAAATGAGAAATTGTATCATGCTGTGAAAAATTTCATGTACTGTAAAAATATGTTCTCCCTCATTTCAAAGCATTCTTTACTAGTAATGGATTTGAAAGAATTGGCTTAATTTTCTGGGTGACTGGAATCAGAAGATGCTTGCTTGACTCTCTTTTTATAAGAAAATTTAAAAATTATTTTTTTGTGAAATAAGTAGCAACAGAAGATTAGTTTTTATTATGCAGTTTATTTTAATATAAAGTGATCAATTTATTTTATCTCAATTTGAAAAATAAAAGAAGTTTTCTTCAGTACATAGAAGTCAGCCATGAATGATGTCTACAAGATTTTAGAGACTTGAATCTCAAATTCACTTCCGAATTCTAAAGTGTTCCCAAATCTACTGCTCCCCAGATAAACTAGTGGAGAGCTATATCAGAAGCAGAATAATCAGTATTCAAACTGGCACTCTAATATGGGATGTCGGAGTCCTAGGTGCTGCACCACAATGACTGCCTTTGCTTATAATTTTATAAAAGGAACATGTAAGTAGGAATTCCAACATAACAATGAATATTCCCACCAAAATTACATTTATTTTGCTGTTTGAAATTGGAGTACATTTCTGATGAAGTTTTCTGAGAGGCTACTGAATTGTTTTATTTTTGAGTACTAGACTTGGGACTGGTTTGAATGAGGCACCTCCTTTGAAACATTTCAGACCCTCTTGGTATCCCCTTATCTTTGCATCCTATGTTACACAACCAGTCCTATGGGAATTGAATTTGTTTGATGTAAATACAACCTAATAGATTTGTGCTTTATGTCTCTACATTTCTTGCTTCACTGTGGCTATGTTATTCCTGAAGCAAGTACCCTTAAAGATTAGAAATTTGTAACAAAGTAAATTTTATTATTGCTTCTAAGTAGTTAAAAGCTAGTTTTGTTACTTATGGATGCTTGTTCAGGAATTGTCTTCATAATTTTTAAGATTTATTATTTTTTTATTTATTCAAAAGAGCAACAGAGAGGTATAGACTTAGAGAGATAGGAAGACAGAGCATTTGTATCCATTGGTTCACTCTCTAAATGGCCAAAATAGCCAGCTCTGGGCCAGGCCAAGCCAAGGGTCCAGGTGTCACATATAGGGGCAAGAACTCAACTACCTGGGACATATTTAAATAAAGACTTACACTTGAAACACAGAGTAATAGAATTCATTAAACTGTACATTAAATTTCTACAATGTCACAAATGTTTGAAAAGTCATGGAATTATAATTTGAAAAAGTTATTTAAATCTGAAAATATTAATATTATTTAATACACTTTTTAAAACAGATTTATTTTATTTATTTGAAAGACAGAGTTATAGAGAGAGGTGGCAGAGTTATAGACAGAGAGAGAGAGACAGCAAGAAAGGTCTTCCTTCTGTTGGTTCACTCCCCAAATGCCCGCCACATCCGGCGCTGTGCTGATCTGAAGCCATGAGCCAGGTGCTTCCTCCTGGTCTCCTATGTTGATGCAGGGGCCCAAGCACTTGGGCCATCCTCCACTGCCCTCCTGGGCCACAGCAGAGAGCTGGACTGGAAGAGGAGCAACCAGGACTAGAACCCGGCACCCATATGGGATGCAGGCACTGTAGGTGGAGGATTAACCAAGTGAGCCACGGCGCTGGCCCTTAATACGTTGAGTGAATTAAGCCAGTCCCAAAGAGATAAATATCATATTTCTCCATGATCAGTGACAACTAACTGAGCACCAAAAAGGAAACCTGTTGAAGTGAAATGGACGCTATGAGAAACAGTGATTTGATCAGCCCTTGTCCTGACTGTGAGGAACAACTTAATACTTTATCCCTTTTAGTTTTTTGTTGTTGTTGTTCTACTTAATACTATTGATTGAACTCTTTAGTTAACACACAATTATTCTTAGGTGTTTAAATTTAAGTGGAAAGTGATCTCTGTTAAATATGAGTGGGAATAAAAGAGGGAGGGGATGTACAGTTCGGCACATGCTCAATCGGACTTGCCCCAAACAGTAGAGTTATAAATGTGCCAGGGGATCCTAATTCAATCCCATCAAGGTGGCATGTACCAATGCCATCTCACTAGTCAAAGTGATCAGTTTCAGTTCATAATTGATCATAATGATAGGATTAAGAGTCAAAGGGATCACATAAGTAAGACTAGTGTCTGCTAATACTAACTGATATAAATAATTAAAAAGGAGCAAACAATCCAACATGGGAAGCAGGATACATAGCAGACTCATAGAATGGCAGATGGCCTAAACAACACTCTGGCCTCAGAGTCAGCCCTTAAGGCATTTGGATCCAGATAAAAAGCCCATGAGAGTATTGTGGGCATGGAAAGCCAAGACATTCTGGCAAAAAAAAATTACCTAAATGAAAGATCTCAGTGAGTCAGATCCCAGGGGAAAGAATGGGCCATCAAAGAGGAGGTACCTTCCTCTGAAGGGAGGAGAGAACTTCCACTTTGACTATGACCTTGTCTAAATAAGATTGGAATTGGCAACCTCAAAAGGCTTCCATAGCCTTGGCAACTCATGACAAGAGCCTCAGGTGATTACTGATGCCATAAACAAGAGTGTCAATTATTGTTTTTTTGGACCGGCAGAATGGACAGTGAGAGAGAGACAGAGAGAAAAGTCTTCCTTTTTCCATTGGTTCACCCACCAGTGGCCACTGTGGCCAGTGTGCTGCAGCCAGCATACCACACTGATCCAAAGCCAGGATCCAGGTGCTTCTCCTGGTCTCCCATGCGGGTGCAGGGCCCCAGCACCTGGCCCATCCTCCACTGAACTCCTGGGCCACAGCAGAGAGCTGGACTGGAAGAGGAGCAGCTGGGATTAGAACCGTGCCCATATGGGATGCTGGCACTGCATGCAGAGAATTAACCAAGTGAGCCACGGTGCTGGCCCCTGTGATATTATTTTTGAAACCTATTTTATGTCTTGGTGAATTAAAAAGTAAATAGATAAATATAATGTCATAATTTTCTTCTAAGGGTACAACAGTATTGAATTCCCTAATTGTGAAGTTGAAGAAATTAGTTCCTATTTAATTGTGTAACCTCATAATATCACTTCAGTTCTGCTCTAAGTACCACAAATTTTTCAGTCCTACCTTAAATCATTCTATGTAGATAGATAGACATAGATATATAAAATGTAGATAAAGTGTCTTGTTATTTACTGGGTTTTAATTTTATGACTTTCTGGCAATGATTCCTACACCAAATTCACTTCAAGAGGGAGAGAAACATGAAGAATTCATAGAGTAATATGTGGTGGTAAATGTCATGAGACACATATGTCTAAGAGCATTTAGTTTAAATTTTCATTTATAATACTTATAAGGAAGATCATAATAGACTATTATGATAATTTTAGCTTTAGAAAGCCTTTTAAAGCATATCATAGACAATTGTGATAGAGAGGTAGGTGTATCTATAGCAAACCAGTGTATTTTATGCTACTTGACTTTAGTGTCTAAAGCACATGCATATAATGAAATGAATGTTCTTTATTTTTGGAAGTTTTCTGTAAGTATTATGTGGATAAGTACCAACATGTATGAGATCCTTAGGTTTTGGCTATAGGATCTCTGACCTGTCCCATGACATCATTTGAACAATTAACCAGGACAGGTGCAGATACCACTGCTACATCATACAGGGCTGCATTGTCCTGCAAACACTGATGGGTGTATTCAGACACTGCTATATGGACCAGGATGGCAGGATTCAGACATGTTATGGTCCTCAGACTGTATAACTCCTGCCTTATTTTTTTAAAGATTTTATTTATTTATTTGAGAGAGTTACAGACAGTGAGAAGGAGAAACACAGAGAAGGGTCTTCCATCCACTGGTTCACTTCCCAAATGGCAGCTACTGCCAGAGCTGTGCCAATCTGAAGCCTGGAGTCTGGAGCTTCCTCTAGTCTCCCACATGGGTGCAGGGGCCCAAGGACTTGGGCCATCTTCTACTGCTTTCCTAGGCAATAGCAGATGGATTGGAAGTAGAGCAGCCGAGACTAGAACCAGTGCCCATATGGGATGCCAGTGCTTCAGGCCAGGGCGTTAATCTGCTGTGCCACAGCGCTGGCACCAACACCAGCCTTTTGTGAATAGCAACACAACTTTGCAAAAAACACTGAAATGCCAGGGCCAGTGCTGTGGCTGAGCAGATAAAGCCACCACCTTCAGTGCGGGCATCTGATATGGGTGTCAGTTCAAGTCCCAGCTGCTCCACTTCCAAGCCAGCTCTCTGCTATGGTCTGGGAAAACAATAGAAGATGGTCCAAGGCCTTGGGCCTCTGCACTTATGTGGGTGACCTGGAAGAAGCTCCTGGCTCCTGGCTTCTGGCTTCAGATGGCACAGCTCCAGCCTTTGTGGCCATTTGGGGAGTGGACCAATGGATGGAAGACCTTTACCTCTCTCTCTCTCTCTCTCTCTCTCTCTCTCTCTCTCTCTCTCTCTCTCTCTGCCTCTCTTTCTCTCTGTATAAATATTTCAAATAAATCATTTTTTTAAAAAGAAATGCTGAAATTCCAAATATCTTACCTTTAATGAAACAGAATACAGACACTAGATTTTATATAGTTTTTCAGAAGATTTATTTACTAATTTGAAAGTTGGAGTTACACAGAGGGAGAACGAGAGGCAGAGGCAGAGAGAGGGAGAGAGAGAGAGAGAGAGAGAGAGAGAGAGAGAGAGAGAGAGAGAGAGAGAGAGAGAGAGAGAGAGATCTTCTATCTGCTGGTTCACTCCCCAACTGTCTGCAGCAGCCTGAGCTGAGCCGATCTGAAGCCTGGAGCCAGGAGCTCTTTCCAAGTCTCCCACATGAGTGCAGGGGCACCAGGGCTTGGGCCAACTTCTACTTCTTTCCTAGGCCACAGCAGAGAGTTGGATTGGAAGTAGAGCAGCCAGGACTCGAACCAGTGACAGTATGGGATACCAGCACTGCAGGTGGTGGCTTTACCCACTAGGCCACAGCGTCAGCCAAAGATTTTTATATAGTTTATATTTTAGGACTTGTCTTAAATGTGTGGATAATTGATTTTTGTTTCTGTAATTTTAACATTATCATTATAATGTAAAAATTGCAGTTGTGAAGGTATGATGATGAACACATTGGGTCTGGTAACTCTTTAATTGTGTCATTGCACATATCACATCATCAAACTGAATTATGCTTGGACAAAATGATCATGTAATTTTCTAAAAATCTCCAATTCTACAGTAAAAATAAATTTTTCAACCAGTAGGGACTTTAAAATAATGCAGAATTTGCATGGGATTATTTTCCTGTGTCTTATTTTAAAAGTCATATTCATTGGAACATACAGTATAAGCAATGAAGCAATATTTACTAAGCAAAAAATTACTTGAATTCTTCCTATGACCTACATGGTCATCTAGATTCAGGCAGCTAAAAGACCCAATGCAGTCTACCCCACTGCAAAAGAAAAAAAAAATTATCCAGGACACACTTTAGTCAAACTATGAAACATAAATGAAACATAAAGTAAAAGGAGAGAATTCCAAATACAGTAACAGAAAGTATCATGTTTAATATAAAGGAAAAGAAGCAAGTTTGTCAATAGAAACCATAGAGGCCAGAAGAGATTGGGGTGATACATTCAATATTTGAAAAGAAAAACAAACCAAAACCACTAAACCATTAATATTATATACAGCAAAGCTATCCTTTAGAAATGGAGGCAAAATAAACTATTTCATAGGCAAATAATAACAGAGAATTCTACACCACTAGACCAGGCTTATAAGAAATTCTGAAGGGAGGCCTATATTAGAAGTAAACAATAAAGACACATAAGATTACCAAATTCACCAACAGTGCTGATACCATCAGCAACCAATCAGCTTAATGGAAGGTGGTAGTTCTTACCAAATACACCAAACTTGAATGCAAATGGATTAAATTTTCCATTCAAATACATTCTGATTGACTGAATAGATTAAAATTAAAAAGACCAAACTCTACACTGACTACATGAAACTAACTTCACAAGTAAAGAAACAGATGGACTAAAAGAAAACCTGGAAATTGATAAACCAGGCAAATGGAAACCAAAAATAAGTGAAAGTAGCAATATTCATATTAAATAAAAATAGCATATTAAATAAAAATAACATATCAAACCAAAAAAACTATATTGTCACAAATTTAGAGACTCAGAAGGACATTTTATACTGATAAAAAGGTTTAAGTCCCAAGAGGGTATAGCAATAATTGATACCTATTCACCTAGCACAACACCACCAAGAGATATACAGTAAATATAATTGGACATAAAAGGAGAGATGGACTCCAATACAGTAATAGTGGGTAACTTCAACGCCACCCTGTTATCAGTAGATAGATAAACCAGACATAAATTCAATAAAGATATATCAGAGTTGAACCATACTAAGCAAATGGATCAGCTATAGATGTAGTTACAAAAGTAACTGGATGTAGTTTCATCTGACAGCTACAGAATGCACATTTTTCTCATCAGCACATGGAGGATTTTTTTACTGTCATTTCACATTTTAGGCCTCAAATAAAATCTCACTAAAATTCAAAAGAGTGAAATAATCCCATATAGTTCTCAGACCACAAAAGGAATGAAACTAAAAATCAATGAGAACAATAGAATATTTACAAATTAAACAGCATGCTACTGAATGGCCAGAGTCACTGAATGAATTAAAAAATAAAAAATACTCTTGAAATAAATGAAAATTAAAATGCATCATATCAAATCCTGTGGGATATCGCCAAGGCAATACTAAGAGGAAAGTTTGTAACAATAAGTGCTTATATTAAAAACTGATAAAGACCAGAAATAAATGACTGAATCATGCATCTCTTGAACTTAGTAAAAAAAAAAAAAAAGAAAAGAAAAAGCCAGTGCAAAAGTGGGATGAGATGTCATAAAAGTTTTTAGTTTAGCAGAGTGTTCCTGCACTCTGTGATTTGGGAACCGGCCAACCTTTCCCTGGCCTGGAACAGCCCCATTGCTTGCTTCCCATGAACAGAGCCCGGACTGAGTGCTCACAGAAAGTGGACTGAGACACCTGTGCCTCTCCCTCAAGGCTGTGGCAAACCTGACTCTGAGGGTCAGCTGGTCCCTCTGGGAGCCGCTGGAGCTCTCTTTGGGAAGAGGATTTTTGTTCATTCACTAAATATTGCTTTAGGGAGAGGCTGGAAACAGTGGCAGGGCAGTCCCCAGCCTTTGCGGAGTAAAAGCCATGTTTTTAAAGAACAATTTCTGGCTGACCAGGTGATGCCTCACTTGAACTACCTGTGCTGATACCACTGGGTAAGAGGAGAAGCCAAAGCTCCAAGTGGAGAGGTCTCCCACCTTATGACAGGCAGCACTGGGAAGGGAAAGCAGGGCAGGGGTTGCATGGTTTGCAGTTCCTCTCCACACCTTCAGATGGTGCAGGGGTCACAATTTCTTTCTTCATGACCTTGCCCTGGCCTAAGTTTCCTGGGCAAGGAATGTCACCTCCTTCCTGCTCAAGTTTAGTATTAGTTCATTTAAAATGTTACGTTCTGTGGCTATGCTTGTCTCTTTGTAAAAAAAAATACAAAAAACAAAAAACTATGAAACAGAATAAACAAGATGTGGCTATGAAAAAAATTGAAACTAGAAAAAAATATTATAAAAGATTAACAAAACTGAAAGCTGTTATTTTTAAAGATAAACCCAATACACAAACTTTTACATAGATTAACAAATATAAATAGATAAAATAAAATAAAATTATACATAGAGAAGGAGATATTATAGCTGATATCACAGAAATAGAAAGAACCATAAAATTACTATGAATAAAGGGATAAATAAATAAATAAAGGGATAAATTCCTAGTTCCATATATTATATCAATGACAAACTTTAAAATTTAAAGCTTTTAAAATTTTTTTGGAAGGTGGAATCACAGAGTAAGGGAGAGGCAACAAAGAGATCAATCTATCTACTTGTTCATTCCCCAAAGGACCTCAATGGCCAGAGCTGAGATGAGCAAAAACCATTAGCCTGGAATTCCATCCTAGTCTCCCACATGGATGGAAGGGTCCAGCTACTTGGTCCATCATTCTCTGCCTTTTCAGGTACATAAGCAGGGAGCTGTGTTGGAAACAGAACAATGGTGACCTGAACAGGCACTCTAGTTTGAAGTGTCAGCATCACAACAGTAGCTTAGTCTTCTGAGCCACATGTGGGCCCTCATAGTTGGATTTTAACCCAGGGGGTAACATCATCAGGTCTAAAATTTTGAAAATATCAGAGAATATCTGAAAGTTTGAACAAGGTTTCAGGAGGCAGAGTTGCAGGGAACACATTTCAAAGATTACTGCAGTAATCCTAGGGGTACATAGTAGTAACCTGAACTTGGGTAAAGACATAGGAGAGAGCAGAATCAACAAAAAAACTAGGAATGACACTCTCACTGAGAATAGTACCCTGTGAATTATACTAACTCCTGGGTTGAGAGTTATAGTATATAATATTTTCAATTCAATTTAATTATAAGGTATATTTCTGAGATAGCACTATGACATATCAGTGCTTGATAAGCAATGCTAAGCAGTGTATGCAGACATTCTTAAAATTACAGGATACGTAAAAATGTCATATGTTCATGACTGGAATTATGTTTACAATTAATTTCAAGTTGTTCAATTAGCAATATAGGGAGCCAGCACTGTGGTGCGGTGGGTTAAAGCTGTGGTCTGCAGAGCTGACATCCCATACAGGTGCCAGTTCATGTCCCGGCTGCTCCTCTTCCAATTCAGCTCCCTGCTATGGCCTGGGAAAGCAGTAGAAAGTGGACTAGGTCCTTGGTCCCCTGCACCCATGTGGGAGACCTGGAAGAAGCTCTGGTTCCTGGCTTCAAGTCAGCTCAGCTCTGGCCATTGCAGTCAATTGGGAGTGAAACAGCAAATGGAAGACCTCTGTCTCTCTCTCTCTCTGGCTCTTTCTCTGTAACTCTGCCTTTCAAATAAATAAAATAAATATTTTTAAAATAGCAATACAGAAATTTTAGAATAAAGCCACTCAATCCTCTCAGGTTGCTTCAGGTGACTGAGTGATAGCATGAACATCTGTAAAAATTATTCTAGTTGTAACTTTTAAAAATTCTTGTACTGTATTCTTAAAAGTACAGAAGAACTATTTTTTATGAGTAAAGCCAGGAGTACTTGTTAATAGAACCAATTTCTTGTCAAATGATAATATCTTAATCACTCATTCAAACCAAATCCCTTTGCAATACAAAAGATTTTTCACTTTTCCTTTTCTATTTCAAATTTATATTTTTGTTTTTGAAAAAAGACTGTTTATTTTCATCTACTTCAAAAGCAGAGCAAGACAGAGAAAAGAAACAGAGAGATAGATCTGTTTTCTGCTGATATACTCCCTAAATTACCACAGGTTTCAAGGCTGGACAAACCACAATCAGGAGAAGGATGATTGAGCTAGGAAATCCATCTGTGACTCCCATGTGGTAGGAAGAAGCCCAATTGGTCCATCATCTGTGGCTTCACAGGGTGCATTGGCAGAAAGATGGATTGGAAGTTGGGTTGCCAGGAAATGAGTCAGCACTCCAATACTAATGTGGGAATCCCAAGTGGTGGCTTAATCCACTGTGCCACACTGGCCTCTACCTTATACTCTTGCAATATATCACTTTGTTGAGAGAAGCCAGTTGGCCATCCTTTATAAGACTTATAATATGTTATGCAAGTCATAGAATTTTGTTGTGAGAACTAAATGAATTTAGCAAATTTATATTGCTTAATAATAATAATTTCATGGGATGTCCTGCAAAGAACTTAAATATTGGCCGGTGCCGTGGCTTAACAGGCTAATCCTCCGCCTTGCGGTGCCAGCACACTGGATTCTAGTCCCAGTTGGGGCTCCAGATTCTATCCCGGTTGCCTCTCTTCCAGGCCAGCTCTCTGCTATGGCTCGGGAAGGCAGTGGAGGATGGCCCAAATGCTTAGGCCCTGCACCCCATGGGAGATCCGGAGAAGTGCCTGGCTCCTGGCTTTGGATCAGCACAATGCGCCGGCCGCAGCAGCCATTGGAGGGTGAACCAACGGTAAAAAAGAAGACCTTTCTCTTTGTCTCTCTCTCTCTCACTATCCACTCTGCCTGTCAAAAAAAAAAAAAAAGAGCTTAAATATTTTACAAATAGCTTTCAGTACCCATAAAAGCTTGTCTTTATTGAAAGTATCTTTCAGGGTGGGCATTTGGCTTAGCGGCTAAGACACGACTTGGTATATTTGTATCCCATATTAGAAGACCTGGGTTCAAATCCTGGGTCCCCTTCTGATTTCAGCTTCCTGAATGACAGATTGTGGTCCAAGTACTTAAATCCCTGCCACTGCTGTGGGGGACTCAGATTGAGTTCCTGGCTTCTGGCTTTGGCCTAGTTCATAACTGGATGTTCAGGCATTTGGAAAGTGTACTAATGGGTAGATGAAATATCTCGGTCTCTCTCTGCCTTTCAAATAAAAAATGAATTTTAAAAATGTTTAACCTGGTTTATTTCTTTCTATCAAACATTATGAGTAACTTTATGTTTTTCCTTTTGCTCTGAAAGTCAGAAAGCTGAATCTAAATTCAATCATATGTTGAGTTGGTATGAGTGGCATAATTTTCTTTGTCCCTTGATATTACTCTTTCTAGTTTAATCCTCATTATATAACATCATTGCACTTTAAGTTACCTAGAAACTATCACTAGTAAAAACAATAAATTACAAATTGATTTTCAAATGCAGATATTTTATTTAAACATAGTGTTTTAACCATACTAATTTTTAACTTTACCATACCCATTTTGTATTTTATTTTCACATTTTAACTTTTTAATTTTATTTACACATTTTGATTTTTGTCTGTTCTTCCCTGAATCTACTCAGAAACAAGTCCTGGAGCCTAGGTTGTGGACTCTTTAGTCTGAACCATAGTTATTTCTCTCCACATGAATTCCCCATAGTGTATACAGTATATAAAATGAAACACAGACATTAAAAATAAACTATGGGAAACAATTTTGTTCAATCACTTACACCTGTCAATAACGTGTTCCATAGAGGGGATTATGATTAACTTGGACACCGACTGAGGTTTAAGCTTTGCTTCTGCTGCTCTGAAAGGCAGCCTGGGTGCTTCCCCTCTCAGGGGAGGAGGACCTGCGGGAGCTGGGCGCCCAGTGTTCCTGGGCACAGGGGGGTGGCCTCAACCACTGTTATTGAGCAGTGGAGCTGCTGCCCTCAGACTTCCTCACTCTCGCTGGCAGCCTTGTCCTTGTTGGGAAGAGTTACCTGGGCTGTGATTTTCCCCATTTGCCATCCCTCACCCTGCGGAGGAGTTCAAGAGACACTCACCGCCTTCAATGGGGAGGTAAGATCTCCTTCATAGCTGATCCTTCTAGCGGCTTTTCCCAGCATGGGAATCCTGAGGCAAGCCCTGGCCTCAATATCCCAGCACACAGGCTTTGTGTTCCTACAGTCTTAACTCACAGTGGCTGTAGCAAAGCAAAGAGGTTAAACAGAAGTGAACTCGGGCCTGTGGAGGGCAGTCACTGCGCATGCTCACAGAAGACCAGCAGCCACCAATAATCAGTGCCTATGTTGGGTCCTCACTTCTGAGTGATGGCCTTCCTTGCTTTCAAAGTGAATGGGTCCTGGTGACAGCTGGCAACATTTCCAGAAGGAAAGATTCAGATCTGGAACTTCAGGAGGCTGAAGACTTTGTCCCTAGTAAGTTTCCCTAAATTCTCTGTACCTCTCTGTATCACTGAAGTACACATCACTCTGTCCTAGACAGTTTCTTTGAGAATTTAACAGCTGCAGCAAAACTGTGTTTTCATGACTTTAGAAACCAGCCATACGTGTTACCAATTGTGATTTTAGAAACAGAAATCAGTGCATGTTTGTGTTATTTCAATTTTGATCATTTTTATATATAGGAACCACCAAAGTAAAATGTATGGTTAAATGATATAGATCATCTAAAACATCAGAAACACAGATATTCAGGAATACAGAATAAATTGAAAAACTCTTTGAGGAAGCTTCAAAAACAGTATTTTAAATATGACTTATTTGTATTTAGCCACTTTTTCCAAAAATGTTTCTCTTTTTTCAATTTTGATACTACTCTGACTTGTAAATAATTGTTGATAATTCTGACTACAGTTTTGTGCTCTGAAATTGTAGAGATTGTATTTCTGAGAGAATATCTTCTTGCACAGTGTCCTATATAATAGATTGCTTTTTATTTAATTAGCATTTTATTGAGTACAACTATTATGATTGCAGTATTGATAAAATATCATAGGAGAAAATAAAGTAAAAACCTGCTAGCATGTATATGTATTTTA
This sequence comes from Lepus europaeus, assembly GCF_033115175.1. NCBI lineage: Eukaryota > Metazoa > Chordata > Mammalia > Lagomorpha > Leporidae > Lepus > Lepus europaeus. The sequence goes on along the minus strand of NC_084851.1, from coordinate 26,291,428 downwards.
TATGTGTTAAGGAACTTTTTAATTGGGCTTTTACAGTACCCTCTGATTTAAAATCTATTGTTTTTTTCTGATCTAGAAAACAAAGTGGGTAATCTAATTACTGAATGAAAAAGAAAAGGCATTTTTATCAAACCCACAATGCTGAAGTGAAAAAGCTTAGTATGGTAACAGAGGGTAGAAATTTTAGACTACGTTGGCTTTTTCAAATGTTGCAATTTCAATCTGGAAAAATAGCTTGATTCAAAACCTGGTGTATATTATAGAGCTAGAAATAGAATGTTTTAGGCAGCTCCTCCTTTCAACTCTTTCACAAGTTAGTAAAATAAGCTAATTTTTCATCTAGAAATTCAATTTAGGGAAAAATTCTAATATGGGACATCAGGTAAGAAAAATCATTTAAGGAAACTGTTCTAAAAATATTCAGTAAGAAAGGTAGGAGGTGGAAACGAGACATTTCATTACAAAATTTGATACTGAAGGCCTACAAAATAGATAAATGTAGTTTGAAAGTGTTTCCATCTGTGACAGGAAATTTCTTTGAAAAACACTAAAGATGAAATGAAGCAGATGAATATTGTTTAAAATATTCTCTCAAGTGTTTATAGGTCTCCATGAAGAAATGCAGTTTAAATCTTTTAGGACACTTTTGGATGTTGGCATTCTGGGTAAAAAGATACTACAACATTTTCTTGCCAAAAAACCATGTTCTTGAAAGACCAACCTGCCTTAATAATTCATTAGATAAGCATTAGAGTTCTCACAAAGTATAGAAAATGCACTACAGTTTCATAATATAATACTTAATCAAAATGGTAGAAATAATGTTATAACTAACTTCCCTTCAGATAAATGACTAACTCAAAATGTATGTTAGAAAATAATTTTATAGACTAAAATATGTAGAAATGTAAAGAGGTACTCATATAAATTATAATTCAAACATAAACTTAATAAATCAGGAGCTTTATAAATCATAATTAGGTTTTGAATTTGAAGATTGATATTTTATGACTATAATGACACATAATATTTTGCTTTATCTTTATTGAGACATTATATAAGACACTGACATTTGTTAAGTTCATTTGGGGTGAACATCACCTTTGGCAAGAATTTTTATTAAAATTTTTAATATTTTTTTCAAAATGAAGTTACATATTTTATAATAATATCAGATCTGTATATAAGTTTAATAAATGAATAATTACAAAGTAACAAAGAAGAGCATAGTTTGTTTCCCATTATAATTCCCAGTATTTTCCCCCTGTCATAACTATAATTCACTTCTTCAGTCCCCTCTGCTCACTCTGCTGTGGCATGACACGACTCTGTCTTCATGAGACTGTGCTGGCACATTCTCATTTCTAGCATGGCTCCTCCTGTCAGCTATGTCATCCCACTACAAGATGGAAGCTGGCATGAGAGAGATGGTGGCCTAAACTAATACCTAAAGACAGATCAGAACCCATGGCCTCCTGAGCCCACAACCTCTATAAGTACGGGCTGAGCATGAAAATATCTTATTGTTAAAATTGTCTCTGACCAAGTTAGCTGAATGGTGACTATCACTTCAAATGTGGACGCCTGGTCACTAGGGTTCTAAGTTCTATCACTAAGGAAGTGATAACACCTTTACTCCCCTTACCTGATCCATCTCCTCTAATAGGAAAACCCCCAAGAATCCTCCATTGATTTCCCAGGCACATTAGCAGGGAGTTGGATTGGTAGTGGAGCAGCTAGGACTTGAATTGGTGCCCTTAAGGGATGCCAGCACTGCAGGCCGGGGCTTTAACCCACTGTGCATCAGCACAGGCCCCTAATGGTTCCTTTTGACTTTTCTATTTCCCATGTTTTCATTAAAATGGTGTGTTACTCTTATACTAAAGAAGAATATTAAAAAATAGCATTCTACTACTACCTGTCTTATAGATAAGCATGTAGCTAAAATTTCTTTTAAAGTTATGTATAAAATTCAAAACCTAAACCATATCCCCATGAATCATTCATTCATCAATTAATTTAAACTTTTAAACTATATTCTGAATACCTGTATTCTTTCTCATGCTAATACTTCCTACCTAAGAATTGACTCATATAGACTCATTTCATTTACTCTACAGTTGGATTTATTGTAGTTGTGGTATTATAAGTATGTAGCAAATTAATATGTAGGTAGCAAGTAGATAATCACTTTGGAAATCTTCAAAGTGTACCCAGATAAAGTGAAAACCCATTAACCATATGAACAAAACATCATTGCTGAAGAATCTGGACTTCAATAGCAGATATACCTATATTCAAATTCCAGTTCTGTTAATGACATCTTGAGTGCTTCCAGACAATATCATGTCACTTTCCAATCTTCTTCATCTGTATCAAAAATCAGGATAATGGAAACATACAGAGTGTTTGTGAAAATTTAATGAGGTAAATAACATTTACCAGTGTCAGTGCCTGACACATATTCATCACTCATTCATTGAAGATTTTCAGGTGTAATCCATTTGAGATTACTTCTGAACTTAATACAGCAGAATGGGAGGTCCAAGATGGCTGAATAGAGATAAGATGGGCTGATTTTGACTTCAGTAAGATAACAGAAAGCAAGTGAAGTAGCTGCATTTCCAGGACAGAGTTTAACAGAAGCTTCTGTGGAAGCTTCCACTTCTGTGGAAATCCTACAGAAAGTAGGAAGACTCAGTGGAGCAGCAGGGACAGTATAAATACATAGCAGTAGTGGGGACACCACGGGGGACTCCCACAGATGGATCTGCTGGAGATACCATCTTCTTGGAGCTAGGTGAGCTCTATCTGTGACATCTTATGTCACTGATGATTTTACCTGAAGGTGAACCATGTGGACAGCTTTGACGTTGAGTCAGGCCTAGTGTTATAGTGAGGGACAGTTTGCACACCTTACCCGGTGACAGCAGAGCAAACTGATTCCCTTCTATTTCCCCACAAGGGTGCCTGGTGACTAGCAGGAAGAACATGGTATTAGAAGGTAAATTTATTTTGATGAATGCAAAAATTTTTGAAATTCATGATTATTTTTATAACACATTTTTCATAAAGTTTTTGCAGACACTCCCTTTGCATGGAATTTCAAAAATTGAGCCAAAATAAACTTATTTTTAAATCATATATTCCTCAGAATCCTTAAAGCACTCTTCTGTGTGCAAATATGTGCTGTGTGATATAAAAATCACAATCAAATATTATTAACTCAGAAAATATATAAAAGTTTAAATATTTTGAAATTAATACCAATGATTCTTGGTATTTTCATTGACCCCCTGTTCTGTCTCATGTTTTCAAGTTTCAGGAATTCCTCTTCAGATCTATTTTGTAAGTCAGGAAAATAAAGAAAAATCCAGTGAAATATGTGTGACCATAATGTTTATATTATAAAAATTTTAAGACTATTTCAAGTTGAGAATTCGGATATAAGTATAGTGAGTAATTGTTCAAAACTCCTGAGAAAGGCTTAAGTAACACTTGAATGTCAATTTGACAGGTAACTTGAATGTCAGTTTGACAGGTTTTCCCACATATGAAAATTAACTGAAACAACTACATGCATTGAATAAATCACTTACATCTTTGTGCATTTTGTATTGATTTGATTATTATTGATGACAACATATTGGGAAAGCAAAACTATTAGAAATGCTGAATGAATACAAGAAGGTTAATCAATATCTTCATTAGGTAAACACAAATCAAAACCACAGCAAGATATAACTCCATACTGATTTGAATAGATATAATCAATACTACAGATTGGTTTGAGTGAGAATTTAGGGAAAAATAGTAGCTTTATACAGTGGTTCTGAGATTGTTAAATTATATATTTACTTCAATAAACATTTTGTTGATTTCTGAAAAGACTAGCATAGTGTTACTGTAGGGTCCATCAATTCCACTATTAAATATATATCCTACAGACATGTAAAAACATACAAGACACAAATAAAAATGTTTAGAGAAGCATTAGTTGCAGCAAACAAAACTGGAAAGGGATCAAAATGTCCATTAATGGATGAGTAGACAAATTAATAAGTGCTTGTATCATGCATCAAAAGGAATGGAGTGGTATTTGCTAGAATATGAATAGATATTGAAAAAAATTATGCTTCAGAGGGAAATAGGAAGAGACGGGTCAAAGGTTGCAACATCACAGATAGGAGAGTTGATTTTGGTGTTTATTTGTACAGTAGGGTGACCATAGTTAGCAATAGAGTCATTATATATTTCAAGGCTACTAGAATAGGGAACTTTTAATGTTTTCACCACAAAGAAATGACAAATGTCTAAGATGGCATGTATATGAATTGCCTAATTTCATAATTACACAACTCATGCTTGAATCAAAACATCACATTTTGTTCTATAACTGTGTAAAATTATGTCAAAAATAAAAAGGAAATGCAAAAATAAAAATATACTTTTCAAAAATATAAAGATATGACAGTTGTAGGCCATAAGAACACATGTTTTTATGAATGACTCATCAAATATTACAGTCATAACAACAAAGAATCCAAAGAACACCTATAGAAATATTATTCAGGAATATTTAAATACATATATAAGTAGAGAAACAGCTAATTTCACTATCATATGAAATACAAATTGTTTAAATAAATAAAACTCAAAGATTGCCCAGGCTAAAATCACATTACCTAGAATGGTGTCATCTTTGTGAGAAAAGACTTTCCATCTAATCATTCAGGTTTTTTTTCACATCTGTTAATCGATGAGTTCTATTTTTTCATCTAGAAAAATATTTAAAATATAAAAACACCATTCATTTCAAATTTAGAAACAGTAATTCTTACTATCCCCTAAACAGATCAACAAGCTAGATGGAGAGCGAATCAATAAAAACCCTCCCAAACAAAGAAATTCTAGGACTGGAAAGCTTTGCTTCTGAATTGTAGCCAACATTTAAAGAATGAATTCCAATTCTTTTAAATACATCTTTTTATTTTATTTATTTATTTGAAAGTCAGAGTTACATACAAAGAGAAAGAGATACAGAGAGGAGAGGTGTCTTCCAACTGCTTGTTAACTCCCCAAATGGCCACAAAGGCTGGAGTTGAGCAGATCTGAAGCCAGGAGCCAGGAGATTCTTCCAGGTCTCCCATGTGGGTGCAGGGTCCCAGGGCGTTGGGCCATCTTCTACTGTTTCCCATGCCATAGCAGGGAGCTGGGTCAGAAGTGGAGCAGCTGGAATATGGATGAGTTCCCATATGGGATGCCAGCACTACAGGTGGCAGCTTTACCCACTACTCCACAACACTGGCCCCCTAATTCTTCTCAAGCTATTCAAAACAATTGAAAGGGATGGAATCCTCCCGAATTCCTTCCATGAAGCCAGCAGCACCTTAGTGTCTAAACCAGGAAAAAGATGCAATAGAGAAAGAGAATTATAGACCAATATCCCTGATTAATATTGACGCAAATATCCTCAATAAAATACTAACCAATTGAATCCAACAACACATTAGAAAGATCATTCATCCAGACTAAGTGGTTTCCATCCCTGATATGCAAGGATGGTTCAACATTCCTAAGTCAATAAATGTGATACATTACATTAACAAATTAAACCACAAAACCCATGTGATTATCAATAGATGCAGAGAAAGCATTTGACAACCCTAAGCAAATTAGATATAGAAGGAATTACATTGTTTTACCTTGGTATGTGTGGAAAAAGTAAAGTTTCTGAAAAATAGGGTTCATAAAGGTGAACAAGAAATTTTCTTGAGCACGTCTAGGCATAGGCATGGTCAGCAACAAGTGGACCACAATAACAAGTTAACCTATGTTATCAGAAAGTTTGCTTAAAACAGTGAAGGCCTGACTACAGAGACACAGTGTGCATCTAAGAAAGCTGGTATCTTCAGGGTTTCAGACCAGCTCATGAATCAAGTAAAGCTCACCAAGTCCAAGTATAACAATGAGGCACTAATGTTCTTATTGGAAACATATTTGCTTTCTCACTTGGGCAGAATTTCTCTTTGCTGAGAGCCATGTTGGCTCTTCCTATAAATTCCCACTCTGTGCAGTACCTGAAATGTGCTTTCTTTATTGACACATTTTGTTACCTGACATCAATATCCTGGAAAGAATGGGATATGGTGGTCAAAATATCAGGAAGATGCCATACTAGAGCATGTGGACAAAATAGTGCACTATAGTCTTTAGATCCACAGCCCATAAAAGAGTTTATTATCTCTTCAGATTATAGATGTCCTGATTTGGTGGAAATGCAGATCCTGGTCCTGGAATATATTGGAAATCAACACAATCTTATCCAGAAGCAAACGTCTTGCAGCAATGGGAGTCTTAGGCTGTAGTCACCAATAAAATTTTAAGTCATATGTTTTTAAAGACTTATTTATTTGAAAGTCAGAATCACCCATAGGGAGAGAAAAGACCAAGATCTCTCATCACTGGTTCACACTCAAATGGCCACAACAGCTCAGAGCCAGAGCTAGGAGCTTCCTTTGGGTCTCCCACATAGGTTCAGGGTCCCAAGATCTTGGGTCATCTGCTTCTTTCCCAGGATTGGAAGTAGAGCAAACAATATTCATACTGGTGCCCATATAGAATGCGAGAACTGCAGATGGTGACTTAACCTACCAGGCCACAATGCCAGCACCAGATATTGTCCTGACTTCTCTGAATCTCCATTATTTTAATTAGAGGTGTCTACAAGATGAGGAATAATCCCATAGGTGACTGTGGCAACAGATTGTTGCACCAGCATGGGGATGTGAGCCTGATTCACAAAGAAGTCTTTGCCCATAATGCAGGCACAGTCAGATCTACAGTTGCAGCTGATCAATGTGTCAGGGCAAAGAAACATTTCTCATTGCTTCAGGGGAGGTCAAGGCATTTGTGAAGCTTGGGACCCACATATACTGTGGCTGTGCCTAGAATGGGACATTTTGACTTAGGATTCAACAACAGCTGAATCCAGAAAAGACACACTGATTTTGATCAAGGAAAGACACCCAAAAAAATGGGAGGATCTGCATTCCCAGGAGAAAGTTGGATCAAAGTTTTCAGTGACAAGTTTACAGTAAGAAGAAACACTTTACTGAGCAGCAAGGGTTGTACATACATATAATAGCTCATGAGACAACACCAACAACTCCCACAACTGGCAGTCAGTGGGGAGGCCATCTTCCCATAGCAAAGAGAGAGGAGTGTGTAGAAGCCTGTGTTCTACTGGTAATATTATCTGGGGAAGTGTAAATAGAATAAAATATACTGTTAAAAGGAAAAGGAAAAAGTTTAACTCAAGGACAAGAGGTAAACAAGATAAGGAGTTAAGTCTGTACAACCTTGGGTGAACATAGAGGCTGTCTGGGGAATAGAGTGTACCCTCTATTCTTGCAAATAATGTTCTAATCAAATTGTGTGGTAATATGGTCCTGGCCAGGTCAGTTTACAGACAACTTTAAAAACATTTGCCTCTGGCCAATTGGCAAGCACTGCTAAGGTTAAGGTCAGGTAAGGGATTACATAAAGAAAGGATATAAAAGTAAGAAGAAAAACAAATGAAGGTGATACTGATTGCTTCCTGAATGATACATGCATTGTCCATGATGCTTTATTCTGGTGGTGTGGTTGTAAGTATCTAATGAATGGGAGTCTTTGTAAATAAATCTTATCTTTCTAATTTCATGGGTATGTAGATGTTTATTGGTAAATCAAGCCTCTAATATTGAAGTCTGTGCACAGTTCTTGGCCATATCACTATCTGGTCAAAACAGGAAGAGACTCAGGGTCACCACTGATTTTGAGTCCAGGCATAAAAGTAGAAATGGGACAGGGTTTCCAATTTACTTTGTGAATGGAAGGCACATTACTAAACTACCCTTCCTCCAAGGTGTCCAGTGACCAGTGGAGAAGACCCAGAATAAGGTGAGTGTAGCCTGCATTGGCAAACACACCTTTGGTGAATTTTGTAAAATGGAGAAATTAATGGTCCCCTCTGCCTTTTAGCTTGAGCAGAAGAGCTGGTGGGAGACATTATTGCCATTTACCTCTATGACTAGAAGGCATATTGCTCCCCCTAACACACACAAAACAAAGGTACCTAGCATCCAGCAGCAGAAATGCTATGTTCACAGAATAGGGCAAGTGGAGTCTGACTTTCAGCAATGCTGAAAGGCAGTGTACCCAATTGTCACTTGCTCCCCTCACCCTCCCATCAAAGATCCAGACTCAGGAATGGGGCGACTCTCTTTTGGATGTGGAGGCTTTTGAGATCTCATGGAGTCTCTGAGTAGAGAATATCTGCACCTAGTGGCTACAGAAATTCTGTGTGTGAGAGTCCAAGAAATTGATAAGTGCATAAGGTGTGGCTGAGTCTTTGGCCAATTATGAAACTCCAGTTACTCAGAATTTCCTGAGTGCAGAATGCTCCATACTCACATTTTTAAGCACATAGATTCTTTCTTCAGTCCATACACTTGAGTTGGGGGAGGTTTGCAGGAACAGAGAGATTTACCTTGGTACAGCAAAAGTTGGAGGTAGTGACCATGCCAGCCAAGGTGATAATCCTGTCTCCCCTACTGACTACAGACAGCTACAATGCATAATGATGGTGTTATGTTGGACTTTGAGCCTAGCCATAAATGCTTGCCAGAGCTCCCCTGATCCCATTTAGCACACACTTCTGCATTTATTGCCTACATTAAAAACAGCTCACAAAGAGAAAAACATATTGAAAGTGAAAGAATTAGAAAAGACAGTCCATAGGGCTGGCTGTATGGCATAGTGGGTAAAGCTGCTGCTTACAGTGCCAGTAACCCATATGGGTGCTGGCTTGAGTCTCCACTGTTCCACTTCTGATCCGGCGCTCTAAGTTCTGGGAAAACAGTATAAGATGGTCCGAGTCCTTGGACCCCTGCACTCACATGGGAGATCCAGAGGAAGTTCTAGGCTCCTCTGTCTAGATTGATGCAGCTCCAGCCATTGTGGCCAATTAGGAAGTGAACCAGTGGATGAAGACCTCTCTCTCTTTCTCTGTCTCTCCTTCTCTCTCTATGTAACTCTTTCAAATAAATAAAATAAATCTTTTTAAAAATGATAGTCCATGCAAATGGAAATAAAAATGAGGTATATATACATTTTAAGAGTTATTTTAATAATTTGAAAGTTGGAGTTACAGAAAGAGGTAGAGACAGAGAGAGAGGTCTTCCATCCACTGGTTCACTCCCCAAATGGCCAGAATGATCAGAGTTATACCAGAAAAAATCCAAGAGCCAGGAGCTTCTTCCCAGTCTCCCACATGGATGCAGGGGCCCAAGAGCTTGGGCCATCCTCTACTGCTTTCCCAGGCACATTATCAGGGAGCTGGATCAGAAGTGGGGCAGCCAGGACCCCGTATGGCACCAAAATGTGATAGCAGCCTTGCAGGCAAGGGCTTTAACTTACAGGGCCAAAGTGCTGGCCCCATAACAATCTTAATACTAGACAAAATAGATGTTAAGACAATACTGTTACATGAGACAAGGTTATTATACATGATTAAGGGATCAATTCAACAGGAAGATGTTACTATAGTAAGTATATATGCACCCAATGCTATAGCACCCAGTTATTTAAAACAAAAAAAATGAATTGATCTAAAAGGAGATAAATATCCCTACACAATGATTATTGGTGAATTCAATGGCTCACTGTCATCAATAGACATCATGAGACAAAATAACCAAGAAAACAAGGAAGTGAATCTACACTTTTGACATTATGGATCTAATTGATATCTATAGGAGAATTCATGCCACAGTAGGAGAATACATAATCTGTCATCAGAGCATGGAACATTCTCTAGAATAGACCATATGTCCAGTCACGAAAAAGTCTCAACAAATTAAATTATACATGTATATTTTCTGATCACAATTGAATTAAGCTGGTAACTAATAACACAAAAATTCTAGAAAATATACAAACACATGGGTACTGACCAACATGGTCCTAACTGAACAGTGGATCATAGAAGAACACAAAAAGGAAATACAAATATTACCTTTAAACAAAGATGTCAACCCATCATATCCACACTTATGGGATACAGCAAAAATGATGTTAAAAGTAAAGATCAAATAGCAATTAATGCCTATATCAAGAAATTGGCAAGGTAGCAAATAAATGATCAATAATACATCTCCAAAGAACAAACCAAATCCAAAACAGTAGGGGTGAAAGAAATGATAAAATTAGAATGATAAAATTAGTGAAATGAGGAGCTGCTATTTTGGAAACAAAGTAAATTCACAAAAAAAGGAAGAACCAAATTAATAAAATCAGAGATGAAAAGGAAAATGTTATAACTGATGCTGCTGAAGTGAAAAGCATCATTAGAAATTATTTCAGTAAGATTCGTGCCAGTGAATTGGAAAATTTATAAGAAATAGATAGATTTATGGACACATAACATCTACCAAAATTGAATAATGATAACATTGAAATTCTAAATAGACCAAAAGCCAAGATGGAGATTGAATCATTACTAAAGGCATTCTCAAGAACAACATAAAAAAAAACAAAACAAGGATTTAATGGCTTCACTGCTGAATTCTAATAAACTGTAAATGAACCAGTTCTAATCTTATAAAAATGTAATATAAGCATTAAAAGAGAATGAATTATCTCAAACCCCTTTATGAGCCCAGTGTCATCTTTACGCCAAATGCAGAAAAAAATACAACAAAGAGAGACTGATATTCCCAAAAAATATTAATGCGAATATCCTAAACAAGGTACTAGCTAAACAAATCTAACAATACATCAAAAAGATTACAGGCCAGCGCCGTGGCTCAACAGGCTAATCCTCCGCCTTGCGGCGCCGGCTCACCGGGTTCTAGTCCCGGTCGGGGCACCGATCCTGTCCCGGTTGCCCCTCTTCCAGGCCAGCTCTCTGCTGTGGCCAGGGAGTGCAGTGGAGGATGGCCCAAGTGCTTGGGCTCTGCACCCCAGGGGAGACCAGGAGAAGCACCTGGCTCCTGCCATCGGAACAGCGCGGTGCGCCGGCCGCAGCGCGCTACCGCGGCGGCCATTGGAGGGTGAACCAACGGCAAAAGGAAGACCTTTCTCTCTGTCTCTCTCTCACTGTCCACTCTGCCTGTCAAAAAAAAAAAAAAAGATTACACTCAGGCCCAGTGGGATTTATCCCAGGAATGCAGGGATGGTTCACCATATGTAACTAATAAATGTGATACATCACATTAAAAAATTGACTAGTGAAATACAGATGCTTATCTCAATAAATGCAGAGAAAGCATTCTACCATGATAAAAACATTAAGCAAAATCAGTATAGAGGAATATATGTAACACAATCAAAGCAATCCATGACAAACCCACAGCCACCGTTGTACTGAATAGGGAAAATCTGAAAGAGTTTGTACTAAGATGTTGAAGTAATTAAATACACACTTCCATGATTGTTTTTCAATACAGTTTTGGAAACTTCAGGAAGAGTCATTAGGCAAGAAAAAGAAATAAAAAAGGTACAATTTGGGAAGGATAAAATCAAATTTTCTGTTTGCAGATAACATAACCCTATATTTTGGGGAACCAAAATACTAAGAAAGTATTGGAACTCACAAGAGAATTTCTGAAAGTTGCAGCTTATAAAGTTAAGACACAAAAATCAATATTACTTGTACATACAAACAGTGCTGTGGCTTAGAAATAACTTGTAAGATTAGTCCCATTCACACTAACTACAAACTTTTCAATGCCTTGGAATAAATTTAACCAAGATGTGAATGACATCTACAATGAAATTTACAAAATATTAAGTAAATAAATTGAGGAAGACACAGAAAAAGTGGAAAAATATTCCATGTTCATAGGTTGGAAGAATCAATATAGTCAAAAAGTCCATACTATCAAAAGCAAGCAAAGCTATCCCATCCTCCTCAGATGCTGATCAAAACAAAGCTAAATTTGATATGGAAACATTAGTGGCCTCAAATAGCTAAGGCACACTTAAACAACAAAAACAAAGCTAGAGGCATCACAATATCAGATTTCAAGACAAATATGCAGAACTGTTATAATCAAAACAGCCTACTACCAGCATAAAATAGACATGAATGCTGATGGAACAGAATAGAAATCCCCAAAATTGACATTTTCATCTAAAATGAATCTTTCACAAGTGAACTAAAATTGCTGTCTGTAGAAAGGAAAACCTCTTCAACAAATAGTATAGGGAAAATTGGATCTCTGCATACAGAATTATGAGGCAAAGCCTTTCTTTTACATCTTATACAAAAATAAATTCACAATGAATCAAGGATCTAAATCTGTAACCTGATATCATCAGATTTCAGAATACATTAACTATTTGTGATAATTTTAATATCTGATATATCATGGTTTCTGATATATTACAATTTCATTTAATATTCCCTATATTGCCTATTTTGATGTTTCTTTTAATAAATAATTACAATAAATATAGCCAATCAATATCAAGTTAATTCAGGTATTCCAATTTGTAGTTATTTGTACCATTGATAAAGTACAGACATTATGATAAAAATAAAGTACAAATATTATGCTTCTCTCGTGAAAAAAAATAAAGTACAGATATTATAATATTAGCAAAAATTACACACACTGTCAAAAGGACAGGCACTGCTTCTCTCAACACAATAATTTAAATATAAATTATTCTGTTAGTCTAATAATTGGTTTATATCAGGGCAAGTGTTTGCCTTAGCAGATAAGATGCCCATATGTCATGTTGGAGTATCTGAGTTGTATACTGGATTCAGAATGTGAGTCCAGCTTCCTGCTCACACAACCTGTTGAGGAAGTCCTGGAGGTTCATATGGTTTGATTCTTACCACCTTGATTCATGACTTCAGTTGACCCTAGCCTGAAGCTGATACAGGAATTGGGGAAGTGACCTGCGGATAGGAGCACTCTCTGTCAATTTGGATACAAAATTAAATAATTCATTATGTAAAAAGTACATAGCAGAGCATTAAGGGACAGCCTTACTGTGAATAAAATACAATGTAAAATTAAAATTCAGTGGTTAACTGGTAGATTTCTTAGTATATTCAGATGAAAGAACTGGATGGACATTTGATAATCATTCAACTCTTATTCACATTTAATATTATAATTGCATTTTATATGAATAATCATAATTGTTCCAATGTGGCAGGTGCTAAGGATCATCAAACTGTTGTATTAATTGAAGATAGGTTTGTTTACACCTTTGGTCTCATTATTTTTCTTCAACTGGGAATTATTCTTCCACATTTAATGAATAATGTACCCAAATAGATAAATTTCCCTTTTAGAACAATAACATGAATATTTTCTATAAAATCTATGTGAACAAAAAGTTGACAAGACAACTTATATTAATTATTTAACCTTATATGTGTGTGTGTGTGTGTGTTATTTTTCATGGGATAAATCAAGCATAATATAAATTATCATTTGTTTGGAGTAAGGTAGAAGACACATATGAAATGAGGCAGTTGAGAAATTAGCCAACAAATCAATCAACATGTAAGCAATTATAAAGAGAAAGGGAGATCCAGATTAAGGAATTTTGAAATTGAAAGTTTTAAGGCCATCTTTGAGAAAAATAAAATACATCACTAGAATATGGGCTAGTGCAAGGTAGGCATCCAGAAATTGTGGTGAGAAAAACTGTTTATAACATGGTAATGAACAGTGAACAACTGAGAAATAAATCATTCCTTACTGTGTGTAAAAAATGAATTGTGTTCTTGGAATGACTGTTTAATTAGTGTGTTTTGAAAGCTATTTTCTAGATCTTAACAGTGAAAAGTATGTAACTGCTCTCTGTCCTTTGCTCTTTATCATATGGACATTTTCTTTGGTTGCTCAAAGTGATGGGGCCAATTATCCATGTTACCACATTAGGATTACTTGTGGTCAGTCAGCACAGAAAGATGGCCACTAAGTATGCAATTTTCTGTGGAAAACACATTTTTTTGACAGGCAGAGTTAGACAGTGAGAGAGAGAGACAGAGAGAAAGGTCTTCCTTCTGTTGGTTCACCCCCCAAATGGCTGCTATGGCTAGTGCACTGTGCAGATCTGAAGCCAGGAGCCAGGTGCTTCCTCCTGATCTCCCATACAGGTGCAGGGCCCAAGTACTTGGGCCATCCTCCACTGCCTTCCTGGGTCATAGCAGAGACCTGGTCTGAAAGAGGGGCAACCGGGACAGAATCCGGTGCCCCAACCAGGACTAGAACCCAGTGTGCTGGCGCCGCAGGCAGAGGATTAGCCTAGTGAGCCACAGTGCCAGCCTGGAAAACATAATTTTAATAAAGTTTCTCTCTTCCAGAAAATAACCAAATGTCACTTTTATCCTGTACTCTGCAAATGCCAAGTTGTAAAAAAATTGAATGAGGGAAAATCCCGGAGTTTTGTCTTTGGGTGTTCATCTGTAAGTGCTGATCCAGTAAATGTAGAATTATTCTATTTTACATGTGGTTAAATATGACCTGTTTTCTTTTCATTTTATATTTTCAGTGAAAATAATTAAATTAATCATAATTATCTATTTTAGTACAATCATCACTGATTTATATGTAGTTTTCTACATTATGTACTTATATATTTAAAATATATGAACCCTCTATACAGGCTAATTGTTTATTGCTTCCAGTTAGATAACTGGAATATTTTTTTAACTTTGCAAATTGTGTAGTCTGTTATCTGAAAGCAAGTTATAGTATCATGCAATAAGCTAGAAGTTGGTTGACTAATTAAAAATTCGGATCAGATATAATGTACCACCTGTGGTTTCATTTTGAAATATTAAATTTCAAAAGTACACTTTTGGATTATAGCAGCTTTCCTCCCATAACTTCCCTCCCACCTGCAACCATCCCATCTCCCACTCCCTCTCCCATCTTGAGAATGACTAACTTTTAAGGCAATTGAGGATCTAAAATTAACTGTAACAAAATGTGCTCTTGCCAATGTAAAATAGATGGTTACTTTTTAAAAAGATTCATTTATTTATTTGAAAGGCAGAGTTGCAGAGAGATGGAGGCAGAGAGAGAGGTCTTCCATCTGCTGGTTCATTCACTAGATGCTGCAGTGGCCAGAGCTCTGCTGATCCAAATCCCAGAGCCAGGAACTTCTTCAGGATCTCCTATGTGGGTACAGGGGTGCAAGAAGTTGGGCCATCTTTTACTAATTTCCCAGGTGATAGCAAAGAGCTGCATCAGAAGTGGAGCAGCCAGGTGTCAAACTGGTGCCCATATGGGATGCCAGCACTGCAGGCAGTGGTTTTACCCACTATACCACAGTGCCAGCACCAGAGATAATAAATTCTTGAGTAGATCCTTCCTTGATGTTGTAGAAAATGTCAAACATCAATTTGCAACATCCTATCTTCTCTGTATAGCAATTAAAGTTATTTTTGACATCACTTGTAGCTCATATTTCAGTATCCATGAAATTGTGAACATGTATGTTTCCTAGAATTGATATTTCTTTTGGAGCATGAGGTGATTTGTAACATATAAGGTTGTAATTTTAGTTAACATTAAGGAAACAGCACCAAAGCACATAAATTTGCTATATATGTTTTCACTAAGAATAGTTGCATTTCTATAATGTTATAAATCTATCTGAAAGGAGGGGTTCAATCATTGGAGAAACAACAGGTCACTTTCCCACAATGCTATGCATATCAGATAAATGCATGTAATGAAATGCAAAACTAATGGATGAGTTACTAAATACTGGAATACTTAATTCCAATTGAAATTTAAGAAAAATGAACTATTTCTTTTCCTTGGGCTATAAGATTATTGAGAAACTTTTCTAGGAGATAATTTATGATCAGATATTTACTTATTTGCTGAATTATTGATATTTGTTTATTTTAATAGGAGAATATATTCACCAATTGTTGATTTTTATTTGTTCATGATAGGTTAGATGAAGTTTATTTGAAAATTAAAAAGTGAATTTATTCCTAAGACTGACTAAATCATAAAAAATGGTAAGATTGAAAATAAACTTTTGGGGCTGGCAATTTGATATGTTGGAATCCCATATGGGCACCCATTCGAGTCTTGGCTGCTCCACTTCTGATCCAGCTCTCCGCTATAGCCTGGGGAAGCAGGATATCTTTAGTTTTTGGTGTATTACTGCATGTTTTGTCATATTCATTTAACCATGAGTTTTATTTTAGCCCCAATCATATGTTGTGGATCAAAACATGGGAAGTACTAAATCTGCTATCCCAGGCCACAGCAGAGAGCTGGATCAGAAGAGGAGCAGCCGGGCCGATATGGGATGCTGGCACTTCAGGCCAGAACTTTAACCCGCTGCACCACAGCACTGGCCCCATGATTGATGTATTGTTTCATTTTAGTATGAGGATAATATGGCCTCATTGAATAAGTAGAAGTGTCCCCCACCTACTTTTTTGAAGAGTTTGCAAAGAATTGGAGTTAAGGATTCAAGTTTTCAACAGACATGTTGTATTTTATTCAGGTGGAAAAATGTTACAATGAAAAATATATTATTAAAGTTTATTTCTCTATGTAGTTCCATTTCAGGTGCTTTTTATGTCTTTTTGTTAATCTTTGTTACCATCAAGTGCCCCTTCATTTTATACAGAAGTACTTTTAGAAATTCTTGTAGAATAGGTTTACTGATGACAAATTCTTGTTAAGTCTACAAATGTCTTAATATCTCCATTATTTTTAAAAGATGTATTTATTTAGTTGAAGAGCAGAGTTAAGAGAGGCTGACGCAGACAGAGAGAGAGGATCTTCCAACTGCTGAAGCTGGGCCAATCTGAAGCCAAAAGCAGAAGCTTCTTCCAGGTCTCTCATGGGAGCACAGGGCCCACAGACCTGGGCCATCTTCTGCTTTCACAGGCCATAGCAGACATCTGGATTGGAAATACAGCAGTCAGGAATCAAACTGGTGCTTGTGTGGGATGCCTACACTGCAGGGGGTGGTGGCTTTACCCCGGTGCCACATCCCAGCTCCAATTTCTCCATTCTTACTGGATACCTGCTGGATGTAGAATTCTGAGTTGACTATCTTTCTATGAATATGCCATCCCATTGCCTTCTGGGCTCCAAGGCTTTTTGAAGAAAAAACAAGGTTTTTTTTTGTTTTGTTTTGTTGTTTTTTTTTTTTTTTTAGTTTTTATTTATTTTGAGGGCGTGCAGTTCCCAGGGCCCTGGATTGTAGAATGGGGAGGGCTCTTCTGCCCACCCCCAACCCTGAAGCAGATACTGGGGACCAGTTGGGGGTCTCTTTTGCCCAAGCCAGTCTGCACTCTTAAGAGGGGTCTTCTGGGCTTTCAAGAAGCTGCAGAAACAGGCTACAGCAGGGCCTCTAACTTCCCTTCACACATGCCCTGGGACTAGCTGGGAAAGCAGATGGGAGACAGCATGGAGAGCACCATGGAGGCAAACCAGGGACTGCGGTAGACCAGGGCCCTCGGGCTGGGAGTCCGCATCCCTGGAGCCCTAAATCACAAAAGGGAGCCTCGGCTCACAGCCACCATGAAATGTGTGAGACAGCAGTGCTAGCCAGACCGGGACTGCACAGCCCCAGGGTGGGGTCGCTGGGCAAGGGGTGGCAGTGGGGTGGGGATCTCGGCCAGGCCTGCGGATGACGCGGGTGTGGGAAGAGTCCGTCGTGTGGACCCACCACCCTGACACCTCACGGGCTGCACCTCCGAGGGGGAGCCAGGCCTGAGGCTCCATCCTACCAGTGTGCCGCGGGGAGGGACCCAGGCCACGCCTCCGCGCCGCCTCCGCAGCTCCAACTTGGTGGCGCCCTGGGCGCCCCCAAACAGGTCTCAATCTAGTGTAGGATCGCTTTCCAGTGATTAGCAGGGTGCTTTCATGACTGGACTCTGCATTTTTTAGTAGGTTGATTGATATGCGTCTAGAATGTGGATCTCTGGCTTTACCTCACTTGGAAGTTTTTTCTTGATTCTTATTTGTCTTTAAATTTGGAAGTTTTCAGCCATTATATTTTCAAATATTCTATTTCTGTCTCTTTTCCTTTCTAGGACACTATATGTATCCTGGTATGTCTGATGAGTTTCCATAGGTCACCTTTGCTCTGTTAACTTTTCTTTTCTTTTTGGCAGGCAGAGTTAGACAGTGAGAGACAGAGACAGAGAGAAAGGTCTTCCTTCCATTGGTTCACGCCCCTAATGGCTGCTACAGCCTGCACACCACACCAATCAGAAGCCAGGAGCCAGGTGCTTCCTCCTGGTCTCCCATCAGGGTTCAGGGCCCAAGCACTTGGGCCATCCTCCACTGCCTTCCAGGGCCACAGCAGAGAGCTGGCCTGGAAGAGGAGCAACTGGGACAGAATCCGGTGCCCCAAATGGGATTAGAACCCAGGGTGCCAGCGCCTCAGGCTGAGGAATTAGCCAAGTGAGCCTTGGCGCTGGCCTGCTCTGTTAATTTTTATCAATATTTATGCTCCATATTGTGAAACCTGAAATGCCTTTAGTTTCTATCTTTTCATTGATATTCTAAGCAGCATGGAGATATTAACCTTGTAATTTATTATTATTTTAGGACATTCTTTTCTTTAGTTCTTTGTGAATGGTTTAAATAACTGATTTAAACTCTTTGTCTAGGAAGTCTGTCTTGACTTCCTCAAGGATAGCTTCCATTGGCTGACTTTTTCCTGTGCAAGGGCCATACTTGCATCTTTCATTATATTTCTCCATCTCTGTGTCTTTTATAATATTTCTGTTCAAAACTGGACATTGGTTGATATAACACAAAAATGAGAACTCAGATTCTCTCTTGTGCTAGCTTGTGTTTGTGAATGTGTGTGAGTGTGTGCATGGGTTTTCTATTTGGTTAGTGACTAATGACTTCCCAGAACTAATTCTGTAGCCTTTTTTATGTATGACTACCAAAGTTTCTACTTAGTGGTCAAATAAGAATTAAACAGAAATTTCTTTAAGTATTTGGAACCAGTGAATTGAGTAGCCTTTGCCTCACTCTTATGTCTCATGCACACTTTGTTTTAGAGGCTCAAAATGTGAGTTGTAAGTGGGTACAAAAATGCATTCCCTACCAACTTTACATTCTTCAGTTTTTCTTTTAAAATTTGTTTTTGTCCACTGCACATTTTTTCCAAATGTTGTAATTTCTGGTAGCCTTAGTGTTAAAGTGTTGCTGCTTCTAATTCTCAACAAATTCTCTCAGGAAAAAAAAAATGCTCTTACCAGGCTAACTTTGAGTTAGATGTAATAAAGATAGGCCCCCCTACTGGGATTTCTAGGGAAGAGGCAGACAGGTTATAATGGATGTTCTAGGCTGGCGCCGCGGCTCACTAGGCTAATCCTCCACCTACAGCACCAGCACCCCAGATTCTAGTCCCAGTTAGGATGTCGGATTCTGTCCGGTTGCTCCTCTTCCAGTCCTGCTCTCTGCTGTGGCTGGGAGTGCAGTAGAGGATGGCCCAAGTGCTTGGGCCCTGCACCCGCATGGGAGACCAGAAGGCAGCACCTGGCTCCTGGCTTCAGATTGGCTGGCCGCAGCAGCCATTGGAGGGTGAACTAACGGAAAAAGGAAGACCTTTCTCTCTTTCTCTCTCTCTCACTGTCTAACTCTGCCTGTCAAAAAATAATAATAATGGATGCTCTATGTTAATGTTGCTGCACAACTGTTCTGTTTCCTCTGGTGTCTGTCAATGTGCTCAGTTTCACTGTGAATATGTACCTGCTGGTTTTTAATAGTTCAGTATCCCTTAGGGGAAAAACCTGGAACTAAATTATTTTGGACTTTTTTTTTAGGTTTTAGAATATGTATAGGTCTCATAATGAACATCAGAGAGATGCGACTCAAGTCTAAACATGAACTCATAGCCTTAATGTAATTTTATATGATATTTTTACTGTGCCTGCATTTTGACCATAGCAATTCACACGAGATCAAATTTGGGATTTTCCTCTTGTGATGAGCACACAGAAAATTTCAGACTTTGGAGCTTTGGAGTTTTGATGTTAATTTATTGGTGGCAAACTTTATACTAACCAGCATGAGGGGAGAGGAAGATCTGTACAGAAAAGTATCCACTGTCCAAATCTTATTACTTTCAACAAAATTCTTCCTCTTTTTGAGTAAGCATTCTCCTAGTTACTGCAAGCCTTTAAGTAATTTCTGGAATTCTGGAAAGGTGCATACTAACAACCTTAGATTTTATAGAAGAAATGATTTTTCAAAAAATTTTAAGTTGTCATTCTCAGTGATTCCATATCTTGCTTTTTAAAAATGTATTTTATACTTACTTTTTTGGTTTCATCTCAATCCATTCCTTCTATTTCATCTGTCATTTTTTTTTCTTTTCTTTCTATTTATTTTATCATTTGTATCCTTTCCTCGGGACATTTTTATGTCCATTGGTAACACTAAGAACCAAAAAGGTTATTTTTAAGAAACTTCGAAAGCTTTTAAAAAGTATTCTAGGATTATAAATTTTGTTTGAAGCTATAAAATGCCTGACTCTGTGAGTGTGTGTGTATGCTGAAATTTGACTGTTCTTTCTTATTGGTTTCAAATGTATTTCTCTAATAATGGGAAACTGTAAACAAATAAGACATTCTAGTAGACTTCTAGATTTAAATGTTCTCTTGTTGGCTATTTGATAGGTTCAGATAACCAAATGATTTCAATGGAATATTTTTCAGTTTTTTACCTAAGAGGTAGAAGTATTTTGATGCATTTTCTATTTGATAAAGTCAAGGTCATTCAAACACTGAGAAAATAATCATAATTTTCTCTTCAAAATATCACTACTTTGAGCATTTTTCCTCCATAAAATGTTATAAAATAATGTGATAGTGATTGCTTTCATTCTTTTTAGAATCTAAAAAGGTAATTTTATTTGCCATGTTCTTCTGGTAGCTTACCCTTTCCTGTTATATTTATATTTATTTATGGGGATTTCAAGAGTCAGAATGTGAAGGTATAATTTTGCTACCCTTTCCTTGATCTTAGCTATTACCTTGGCTTTAACTATGCATTTTCTATTGTTTCCTTAAGATTATATATAAATGTCTAATTAATATATATTAACAAGTCATTTTTTTCTTTCCCCAGACTTTTCTCTATTTACTTTTTAAGTTAAGTGCCTGCATGTTCCTTATACTCAAATTCTTTCAGCTGTCAAAATTGATTCTTCTTAACTCTATTGGCAATAGTTCCTCCATCCTTTATTCTGTCACTATACTAGTTGAGGTCATGATTTTCCATTCCTTCTGTGTGGTGTCATGGTAACATTTAAATGTTCTTTCTCCATTCTGTTTTGTAAAAAAGTAATTATGTATTCCCCCAGTTTGGATTTTTTTTTTGACAGGCAGAGTGGACAGTGAGAGAGAGAGAGACAGAGAGAAAGGTCTTCCTTTTTTGCTGTTGGTTCACCCTCCAATGGCCGCCATGGCTGGCACGCTGTGGCCGGCAGACCATGCTGATCCAATGGCAGGAGCCAGGTGCTTCTCCTGGTCTCCCATGCAGGTGCAGGGCCCAAGCACTTGGGCCATCCTCCACTGCACTCCCTGGCCACAGCAGAGAGCTGGCCTGGAAGAAGGGCAACCGGGACAGAATCCGGCACACCAACCGGGACTAGAACCCGGTGTGCTAGTGCCGCAAGACCGGAGGATTAGCCTAGTGAGCTAATTTTAAATTTCCTTAACATAAGGAAAGATAATTTCATATGTAAAGTGAATTGGGATTGTAAGTAAATCCAGGATCTTGTGCACAGCACACCAGATTCTGTACTACCATGACCTGTATGATAAGATTTAAATGTACTTATTTTCTGTGTCTCTGTGTGTGCAAATAACATTAATAGATTTTATAAAATTACTTCATCAGTTTCTTTGGTTTTTAGAAATTTCCTTTTCAGTATTATGGAAGATGGAATAACTACTGTGCTATATATGTGAAAAGGAAATTCAATCATTAATTAAAGTTAAAATAGTCAGGAACTGGTGGAATACTGACATTTCTTATGTATTTTAGATGACACTAATTCATCTTCTATATTTTGTTTTGCTTAAAATTTCTGCATCTGTGAATTTATTTTTCTTTATAACCCCAAATTCATTGTTGTATTAGGATGGAATATGAATTCTATACTGGCAACAGTATGTTATTCTGGCAATGAGATTCTTAGCTTTCCTGTTCTAAATATTCAAAACCTGCAACTTTAGAAATAAGTAAATTTGCTTTCTGTACAAATGTCTTTCCACCATTTTCCAAATCTTTAACTTACTTTTTTAATGCTTTCTTAAAGCTATTGCTATGCTACTTTAATTTTCCAGCTGTCCACAATGCTATTAAAACTTATTTATTGGATATGGCACCTTAATTCATAGGTAGTATGCATATATATATGAGTATTGGAAAATCATATATATATATTATATATGTATAAGATATATTTATATATATATAATCATATATTTATATATAACAGCAGATATGTTAGTCTTCTTAAAAAGAGTTATTTATTTATTTCAAAGTAGATGCATAAGCATCTACAGCTGTACTTCTGTGTAGCTTCCTTGATTACACAACAGTGAAGAGAGGATTGCAACTTTTTTTAATAATCAAATTTGGAAGATTACATATTTCACTAAATCCTATTTATGAGGACTGTTACTTGGTTGAAATAAAAGTATACTGGATAATTTGAAATATTCTTCTTTATTCTTCAATAGGGTACCATAAGCATGGTGAACAAATAAAATCTGCATGAAAACAGTAAGTACCTTTTGCTATAATATTCTGGAACCCATAGTTTTTGTCATTCAGAGCACAGTAAATAATTTCCTTTGCCTATCTTTGCAATTTCAATAATTTTCCCTGAATAAGCTTACAATTGCAACACATTTTTTAAAAGGACTTTGGTCAGGTGATTGACACAGCAGTTAAAATGCCACTTTGGCTACCTGCATGCCATATTGGAGTGCCTGGTTTGAGTTCCAGCTCCTTTGCTTTCTATCCCACTCCCTGCTATTGTGCATCCTGGGAGGCTGAAGGCCATGACTCAAGTACCTGGGTCTTTGCCACCAATGTGGAAGGCCAAGAGAGAGTTTAAGATTCCTGACTTCACTCTGTGCCAGCCCTGCCTGATTGAGGGTATTTAGGGAGTTAATTAGCTGATAGAAGATCTCTGTCTCTCTTCTATCTCTCTCTCTGTCTCTGCCATTTAAAACAAGTGAAAATAAATAAAAATTAAAGCAAAATAATAATTCTGCATGCTATAATAGACTCTAAAATTAAAAAAATAATAAACAAAACCTTTGAGACCAGAAACCATAAATGCAGGGGCAAAACTAAAAACGGAGCTTACTTGTATCAGTGAATTCACTCCGACTGTCTAGGTTCTTCGCGTGTGGCCTCACCATTCCTCATCTGCATTGGCACAGGTGTCCTCTCCTGGTGATCCATCCAGCCAGAACAAGCACAACAGCTTACTGAAGTCCTTGAGAAGGATCCATCAGTAGTGGGCAATTCATGACATTAAAACCACAGATATGCGATTAAGTAACATAAGATTTAAAGCAGAAGTAGATTTTAATGGATGAGTTGTTACAAGGTTTGATTTGGAAAAACAAGACCTTGATCAAATGCTGTGAGAAATGTAAAAAGTGAAAACTCCAGAAGCACTAGAGATGTCTACGAGACATATTAAATGTTCAGTCAATTGACAATCATGTGCTTGTGCTTCACAAGGAAATATTCTGGTTCTTAAATTGTGCATAATTTTTCGTGTCAATATGTGTTGTGCCTTGAAATCATATTTCTTTTCTTCACGTTGGTACAAATAAGCAGCATCACCAGGATTATTGTTTTTCGTTGTGTTTCCACTAAAGATTAAATTCCATCAAACTCTGCCCAAATTGAATATGCTCTCTGTATATCAGTATGTGGTTTTTAAAGTTACCTTGTTTCAGAGTTATTCTTGCTTCATAAAATATGTAAATTATTGCTACATAACTTGTGACTTTGACCCGAGTGCTAACAGAAACACTATCCTAACCTAATTATCCACAGTGTTTATTCCAGAAATGACTTAGTTACTGAATTTGAATGAAGACTTTACCATACATACTTTTGGGTCATAGTTGTTGTAATTCTGTAATTAGATAAAGGTCCTCCATCTGCCTGTTCTCTACCCAAATAGCTGCAATGGACTGAGCTGGATTGATGCCAAGCCAAGAGACTAGAGCTTCTTCTGGATCTCCCATGAGTGTGCAGGATCCCAAGCACTTAAACTGTCTTCTACTGTTTTTCAGGCCATTGCAGAGAGCTGGATTGGAAGTGGAGTCGATGCAACCTGACTAGTGCCCATATAAAATGTCAGAACTACAGGTTACAGCTTTACCCACTACACCACAGTGCCAGTCCCACCACTTCATTCTTCAAAGTGATACACAGAATAAGAGAGACAGACTGTGTATGTTTGTGTGTGGGGGTTCATGCAGGGGAGGAGCTGTCCTTCATGGAGTACTTTGTTATTTTTTCCAGGGCTGACCTCATTCCCCTTGTTTTCTGATTATGTCAGAAGCAGGGTCTCAACATAGCTCTTTCCAAGGGTCTTGCCCCCGCTTTCTGTTGACAATAACAGTGTCATAGACTAGACAAATTAAAAACAAAGCAGTTTTATTTGTCTCAGGTTTTTGTCCAGGTTATGCGGTGGGGCAGGATGACACTGTATGTTGATACTTGGATGTCATCTTAACCCCGTACATCCTAAGGACATGCTGTCATCTCTCTCTGAAATTCCAAAATACAAATTTTAGCAAGTCACTTTTATGAGTGCTTTAAAATCTATTTATATTTCATGATAACGTTCTCACCCCGAAGATATAAGCTTGGATTCCTGTTAGTTTTTATTTTTATTTTGATATAAGGATATTTTATAAAGATTATTGGAGTATAATTGACAGACAAAATTTCTATACATTTAAGCCCTGCAATTTGATTGTTTGATATGTGGGAGATATTTCCAAGCTTATGGAATATTCACATTATATTTTAAGCCCTTTATCAAAAAACTTTTGCTGTCCCCTTGTACATATAAATTATTATTAGGGCCATCAACTAACATATCCACCACCTTACATAGTTTTCAAAAGATATTTCAGGCCAGTGCCATGGCTCAATAGGCTAATTTCTGCCTTGTAGCACTGGCACACCGGGTTCTAGTCCCAGTCAGGACACGGATTCTGTCCTAGTTGCTCCTCTTCCAGGCCAGCTCTTTGCTGTGGCCAGGGAGTGCAGTGGAGGGTGGCCCAACTGCTTGGGTCCTGCACCTCATGGGAGACCAGGAGAAGAACCTGGCTCCCGCCTTCGGATCAGTGTGGTGTGCTGGCTGCAATGTGACAGCCGCGGTGGCCATTAGAGGGTGAACCAACGACAAAGGAAGACCTTTCTCTCTGTCTCTCTCTCTCACTGTCCACTCTGCCTGTCAAAAAAAGAGAGAGATTTCAGATCTTAACACATATCTAATATTGTATACATATCATTATAGTGCTATATAGTATATCTCAACTTTATCTCCTACATGCAAATGTGTCATTCAACTAACATTTTCCAGTTCCTTTCACCATTAGCCCCTGGCAACCCACATTATATTCTGTGCTTATGACTGACTTTCTTAGATTCCACAAATAAGTGACATTTACGTTTCTCTGTGTTGTATCAAGCAGCCTAATGTCCACATTCATACTTTGGAATCCATATTGTGAAAAAACATCAAAATTTCTTTTTTAAGGTTGAATGTGATTGCATTGATCCATGTTCTCTCTTTTCATCTATGACAGACAATGTAGTTACTGCCATATCTTGCTCTTGTGTATAATGTTTACATGAACATGGAGGTATAGGTGTATCTTTCAGATAGTGATTTTATTTCTTTTGGCTACACATCCATTTCTCATTTGTTCCATATTTAGAGGCTCCTCCATAGTGTTTTCCATGGTTACTTTCCAGCAACCAATTTATGTGTTCCCTTTCCTCCACAACTGGTTCAATATTTTTTACCTTTTTTCTTACTTTTGATAATATCCATTTTTACATATGTGAGTTGACAGCCATTGTATTCTTCATGAGCAGTACTTACGCATTTTTCAACATGTTGGCTGCTTTTATATTTTCATTGGCACAGCTGATCAGATCATTTTTCCAAACTGATTAATTTGTCCATTTTTATTTTTTTGCTTTTGATTTCTGTATGTTCTTTGTGTTATTCACTTTTTTAACTTTTATTTAATGAATATAAATTTCTAATGTACAGCTTATGGATTACAATGGCTTCCCCCTCCCATAACTTCCCTCCCACCTGCAACCCTCCCCTCTCCTGCTCCCTCTCCCCTTCCATTAACATCAGAATTTATTTTCAATTCTCTTTATATACAGAAGATCAATTTAGTATATATTAAGTAAAGATTTCACCAGTTTCCACCCACATAGAAACACAAAGTGAAACATACTGTTGGAGTACTAGTTTATAGCATTAAAGCACAATGAACAGCACATTAAGAACAGAGATCCCACATGGAGGAGCAAGTGCACAGTGATTCCTGTGGTTGACCCAACAAATTCACACTCCAGTTTATGGCACCAGTAACCACCCTAGGCTGTCATCATGAGTTGCCAAGGCCATGGAAGCCTTTCAAGTTTGCCAACTCTGATAACATTTAGACAAGTTCACAAAAGACAGGGTGAGGATAGTAACCAATGATCCTGAGAGTGGCATTTACCAGGTCTGAACAATTTTACAGCATAAAGTGGGGAAGGGGACCATCAGTACACACAGGTTGGGAGTAGAGCCATTGGTAGTAGAGTAGAGGTTATGATTACAAAGGAATGAGGCCCAAGTGCACTAGACAGGGTCTAGAACAAAGGACAGAGTCATTATTAGAGGAGCTAAGAAAGGTGCTGTCTAAGCTACAATTAAGTTTTCTGATTGAGAGGCAAATAGAACCTAACAGAAGGGGCTTGATAATAATCTGTTGGGCTTTAGGCCTTGTAAGTTAAGAGGCCCAGACCTATCTATCTCTTCACATGGGGTATATCCTAAGGGAGGTGTGAACCTCCTAGGGAAAGGCACTCTGTTGACTTTGATTACTTAGCTGGCCTGAGATGAAAGCTGGGCAGGTAAAGGCAGGTGGCACCTCTAACAAGAAATTTACAGTTCTGCCTGCAATGTTGCTGACCCTACTTGACCATCGCCTCAGCTGCAGTGGTCACTTTGGAAGTTGGGCTGAGAGAAGGGCTTTTCAGCTTAGAGCCAATAAGATCTGTGGCTCTGACCTGGGCATCCTTCGACTCCAGGGCAGGTCCATTTCCAGTGATCCAACTTTTTGCAGAGCTGCCAGGGCTCTTCACAAGCTGACTTCTGTTGAAGCCCAGGCTTACCACATTGAAAGCCACTGCAGTGGACTGGCCTGTTGGGTCTCCTTGAGGGCAGATCACTGTACAGATCAGCCATTAATCGGCCTGCTACCCATTGCTTCTGATGCCTAGCTTTCTTTTCCTCCTGGTTTGTGTTACAGCAGACCAGAGGATGCAAGTCAAGGGAGTGCCCGTGTCCCATCTCTAATCTTCGGTGGCCTGAACTACAAGTCTATAGTCACAGGCATGTTCTGTAGTAGTTTTTCTAAGGTAGACAATTCCCATGAGGAAAATTATATTCTCACTTTAAAACTTTCTTTCCCTTTGGTCTGAAAGGGAGTTTTTTTTCTACTTACTGTTTAATTCGCTGATGGCAAAGTAAATCTAGCTATGAGATTATAATTTAAGCTCTTATTTTGGCTATGTTATTACAGAAAAATGTTAGCCATCTCTTTTATAAGGTCTAAAGATTAAATTGTGCATCCTACAGATTCCTTTATAATAGAATTAGTTTCCTACCTTGAGGAGAATAGAGAAATGAAAGAACAAGTTGGGTTTAGAATAGAGAAATGAGGGAGCAAGTCCTAGATTACTTGTGGGCAATAGCAACATTACATGAATACTTAGTACACAGTTTCAAACATTAGATAACAACTTAAGAAAAATGTTTACCAGAAGGTCCAATGCCTTGTATAAATTTTAAGAATCATGTATTTGAAAACACCTCTTAAATATCTAACGTGGTGTAGTTTGTTTAACCAGTAAACTTAAGCACAACCATATAAAATGTTTTTAGTTTCTTTCTACCAACAAGTATAAAACATATGATTAGAGATTCAGGTCACATGAATTAAAATGTAACTTTGATTAATTTTAGCAGCTTAAATTTATGGACAATATTATCTATAAGCCAATTAAAATAAAACTCTTAATAAAATTTTCCCATGTGGACACACAATATGTACACACATATAACATAACATAATAGACCAATATAGCAATTTTAATACTAGCTTTTAAAATATTTAACTCTTTCTGTAGATTGCCAATTGATTTAAATTGCTTTTTGTTTTTAGTAACCTCAGTTAACCATACTTTCTCTCAGTTGGTACTGTTACTACGTTATTGGCTTCATCTGTTTACAGAGCCATCCCAAAGTACTGAATACAATAGAAGTGGCTGGAAAAAGTCCATAGGAACCTATAGGAGGACAGCTAAACACAAAACCAATAACGCTTTAGTTTTATGAGCAGCACATCATATATAACTGTGGATGACAAAAGACTTTAAGTTGCCATGTTTAAAATTATAAACTCATCAACCAACAAGAGGCACTTGCTTACTTCACAGTATTTTTGAAAGCACCTGTAGGATTTTACAAGTATTTAACCCTTTAGGCCTCTGGGGCTTTCTCATTAAGATAACTATCATGTCTAGTAACACAAGATCATTAGACTTTTTAATTCTCAAACATTTGTATTAATAGCATTTTCCATTATAGAAACTTAAAATTTGGTACCACGTCACATCTTGACAGTACTTCTAATATAATCCAAATAGCCTGATTAGTTGGTGTCTCTATAAGATGAGAGACATAGGTCCTTCGATTTTTTCAGTTGGGCCCAAAATGGAAAAACCAAAGTCCAAGATTTACTGGAAATTTTAGAGTCCAGATTGTTTGGAACTTTGATTTTTTGAATACCTGTCAAGAATGCCAAGAAGGCTCAAAATCCAAAATATCTGGTTGAAATAAGATTCCTTAAAATCATGACATAACATAGACCAAATTTGATCATTGTTACAAGGTGATTATTCAAATCTTTGAAAATAAGCACATATTTAAATAACCAATAGCTCTTAATAAAAATCAGCTGTTTTTGAACAATTAGAATTTAACAGACATCAAGAGAACATAACAGATTACTTAAACACATTGCTTTAACAGAGCATCAGAGTTTAATTCTATGTCAACGAGAAATTGAGCTTCCTGTGATCTTTTGCTGTGAGGTTTCCTTCCTTTATCTTCTTTCATATTGGTGACCATGTTTCTGTGTTTCTGTGTGTAACACATCTTTAAGTATCTTTTGCAGGGCTGTTTGCTATGAAAAGTCTTAATTTCACCTTTATTCACAAATGAGAGCTTTGCAGGATATAGTATTCTGGGCTGGCAGTTTTTCTCTCTTAGTACCTGGGCTATGTCTCGCCATTCCCTTCTAGCTTGTAGGGTTTCTGATGAGAAGTCTGCTGTGAGTCTAATTGGAGATCCTCAGAGTAATCTGACGTTTCTCTCTTGCACCTTTTAGAATCTTTTCTTTATGTTTCGCTGTGGTGAGTGTGATTACAACATGTCGTGGTGAGGATCTCTTTTGGTCATGTTTATTAGGGGTTCTATAAGCTTCCTGTACTAAGATGCCTCTGTCCTTCTGCAAACCTGGGAAATTTTCTGCGAGTATCTCACTGAAAATGCCTTCTAATCCTTTCTCCCTCTCCATGCCTTCAGGAACTCCTAGAACCTGAATGTTAGTTTTTTTAATAGTATCATGTAGATTCCTGACAATATTTTTTAGATTTCTAATTTCTTCTTCTTTTCTTTGGTTTGCCTGTTTCCTTTCCTGTTCTCTGTTCTAATTCCGATATTCTCTCCTCTGCTTCACCCATCCTGTTTTTAAGATTCTCTAATGTGTTTGTCATTTAATCTATTGAATTCTTCATTTCATTATGATTTCTTGTCACTATCACAGTTTCTTGTTCTACTAGTTCATTTCATTTTGATTCCTCCTTAATATTTCATTTTCATGGGAGAGATTTTCTATCTTGTACCTTAAGGATTTCTGTAGTTCAAGAATTTGTTTTTGAGAACTTCTTAATGTTCTTATCAATTTTTTGAGATCCACTTCTTGTATTTCTTCTATCTGATCATCTTCATAAATTTGAATTGGGATGTCTTGTTCATTTGGGGGCATCATAGTGTCTTCCTTATTCTTGTTACCTCAGTTTTTGTTTTGTTGTTTGGCATGTTGGAGATATTTTGTTTCTTCACTATGGTCATGTTTTTTCTTGTTATACTATGGCTCTATATTAAGTGGACTGTCTGCTTTAGGTGGAGCCTTAGAGGCTTAAGATGAGTGTGGCCTGAGAGCTCTGTTTGGTTCCTCAGGGTTGAGGGTGTGCCAAAGGTGACACTCCCAGGTTAGGCGTGGTAAATCTCTCTCTCTTTTTATTTTTTATTTTTTGATTCAAAAGTGAAGTAATTCCACACAGCTCGCGTTCCAGTAGTGGTGTGTTGAGTCTGCCACTGGTGTCCCGAACTTGGGCTCCCACACACTCCATGCAGGTCCACTGTGAATCACTATTCCAGAAGAGTTTCCTCTGCTGTTTCTTCCACTACTCTTCCTTGAACCTGCAGTATTTCCACTTTTATTAAACTGTCTCTTCCCGGACTATCAGTGTAGTCCCTTCCTATTCCACCATCTTGCCATCTTCCCTATTATTCATGAACTTTTAAATGCTTCTTGTGAAAAGCCAACACAAAACCTATCAAATGCCAGAGTAAAGGAAATGGTTTATTGATGGGGGGAACCTGATGGACTGGAGGGAGAGAGCGAAAAGAAGGCGTGTGTGAAACAGCAGATCTTGTTATAGTTTTCAAGGGATGAGGGAATGGGGACAGCAGTTCCCATTAGAGTGGGGGTAGGGTTGCTGCTTATGGTTGGGCCATTCTGTCACCTGACTCCTGGTAAACCAGGCTGGGTCCTGGAGAGTCTGAGCTTAGTATGCAGGTGGTGGCTGGGCCAGAGCCCAATGTGGTATCTGGGGCTTGAGGTGGAACCTCAGATAAAATAGCACCATCTCACTAACTTTCCTCACTTTTGTTTTTTATAAATCAAGTGTTAGATTACATTGTCCCCCAAAGTCCGGGAGGGTGGGAGGGATGATGGTCTATCTTCTAGAGCTACTTTCTGCTGACATGGGATGATGAGTCACTCTCTACTGGTGGGGCAATATCTCAAGTCATGATGTCCTTTGTGGGGAGCAGAGTATATCCCTTTAGTGGCATTTGGTTGACTGCCTGGTTGGTGCAGGTTTTGGATGGTTCCATTATCACCTCCCCTAAACACTTAGGCAAGGTAGTAAAAAAGGCAGGTGAGGATTGCAGCCTATGGTCCTGGGAGTAGCATTAACCAAGTGCTGAGGAGACTCCATAGGGAGGAAAAGAGGTGAGGCTCTCTGGACCCTAGGGCAGACTGTTCAATAGATGTGGCGATTTGTTGGAGCTTTCTCACATTTTGCTCTACCTGGCCCAATTGATTAACATAACAACAACATTATTTTCGAAGAAAAATATAAGTTCCCCATTTTTCAGCTCTTAAAAGGTCCAGAGCTGGTCTATTTTGTAACACCACATCTGCCCATGAGGTGATGCAATTTTGGAGGCCCTAAATAGCTCCTGCCAAAGTTCAATGGACCTGGTGACCTCCTCTCATAGTTGTTGGAGTTTTTCTTAGAACCAGTTAATAGACACAACATTGTGCCTTGAGAAATTCCAAGCAACACCACCAAAGAGAGGGAAGCTGCAAAGCTGATTCCAACCAAGACTGGGAGAAAAATCATTCATCTGTTGTGGGTAGAGGAGATTAGTCTGTATAAGGAACTCTGAGTAGTCATATAATGTTCCATGGGGAAAAGATCCTCAATACACATGGGCTGGGCATAGAAGGGTTGATTCAAGCATATAAGGTATAATTACAAAGAAATAAAGTTCCAAGTGGGCTAGAGAGGGAGGCTGCGGAAGTGGGGGTTCTGTTGATGACACAGAAGCCTTAGAGGCTTGAGATGGGTGTGGCCTGAGAGCTCTGTTTGGTTCCTCAGGGTTGAGGGTATGCCAAAGGTGACACTACCAGGTTAGGCGTGGTAAATCTCTCTCTTTTTATTTTTTATTTTTTGATTCAAAAGTGAAGTAATTCCACACAGCTCACGTTCCAGTAGTGGTGTGTTGAGTCTGCCACTGGTGTCCCGAACTTGGGCTCCCACACACTCCATGCAGGTCCACTGTGAATCACTATTCTAGAAGAGTTTCCTCTGCTGTTTCTTCCACTACTCTTCCTTGAATCTGCAGTATCTCCACTTTTATTAAACTGTCTCTTCCCGGACTATCAGTGTAGTCCCTTCCTATTCCACCATCCTGCCGCTCCCCTTAAGTCATGTTATTCTCTTAATCATACTAAGTTTGCCAGTATTTTTGTTTTCTATTTTTAGCTTTTCTTTTGTAGTATGTATTAGTAGTATGTATATGTAGTATGTATTAGTATGTAGTAGGGTTTTTTTTTTTGTTTTTTCCAGCCCTACTTCTTTGTGTTCATTTTTGTCACCTGTGTGTTTGGTGTCACATCTACATCATTGTTGAGGTCTGGCACAGCCATGACTGGTTTAGTCATTTGTGAAGTGATTAATGGAAGACAGTATTTTTCCCTGCCTCTTGCTTTGTGTATCTTTTTTCCAAACTGATTAATTCCACATACTGCCCCCCCCAGGAAACCTTTTATTTAAGTAATACAAACTTAATCCATTTTATAAGTACAGATTTAGGAATATAGTGATTCTTCCCAACATATCTGCTCTCTCACTCACTCTCCCACATCTCCTCCTCTTCCCTCTCCCATCCCCAGTACCATTCTCCATTGAGACCCATTTTTGATTAACTTTATAAACCAAAGAATAACTCTATATTAACTAAAGAGTTCAACAATTTGAACATCCAAAAACACTTTAAAAAGGTTCCTCAACATTCATGACAAGGGCTGTTCAAAGTCATCACATCTTGAAGTTAATTTCATCTCCTTTTTTAGAAACTTAACATTAAAGAAGCACCCAAAATGATACATCTTCTGTGAACACTTGGACTTAGTTATAATACAGCACATTGAGGACAGAGGTCCTGCATAGGAAGTTGGTGCATAATAACTCTTGTTGTTAATGTAACAATTAACACTCAAATATGATGTCAGTGATCACTCAAAGCTCTTGACGTGAGCTGACTAGGATATGGAAGCCTTTTGAATTCAAACTCCACCACTGTTTAGATAAGGCCAGAAACAAAGTGGAAGTTCTCTCCTCCCTTCAGAAAAAAGTACCTCCTTCTTTGATGACCACTTTCCACTGGTGGGTCTCAGCCACCGAGGTCCTTCATGTAGGACATATATTGCCACAGTGTCTTGGCATTCAAGGCCTGAAATGCTCTTGCATGCTTTTCAGCCAACCAGAATGACTTAAGGGCTGAAAATGAGGTCAGAGTGCTATTTAAAGTGATTGTTATTCTATGAGTCTGCTATGTGGACTGCTTCCCATGTTGGATCACTCACTTCTTTTTAATTCTCTCATTATTATCAGACCCTTTATCCTATTCATATGATTACTTTATCACTTAAGATGGTATTTTCACCACCTACCTTAAGGGGATTTGGGGTCCTATGGAAAGCTTTTTAACTATATCCTTAGAAGTAAGTTGGTAGGAATGTATGCAGAACTATATAGCATTACAGTTACAAACATCATACACTCCATAATTACATCTTTAATTATGTGATGATTCTTCCCACCATGCCTA
Organism: Lepus europaeus; assembly: GCF_033115175.1. Classification (NCBI taxonomy): domain Eukaryota; kingdom Metazoa; phylum Chordata; class Mammalia; order Lagomorpha; family Leporidae; genus Lepus; species Lepus europaeus. Next base: position 26,257,369 of record NC_084851.1, on the reverse strand, counting down.
TCCTCCTTCTCATACTCCCAAAACACTCTTCCTCCTCCCTCTCTTATTCCAACTCCTATGTTATCTATTTTCAACTGATTTTCTACACAAGAGTTCAACAAATATTATTAAAAAAATGTTCCTCCACTGTCAAGACAAGGGCTGTTCAAGTCATTGCTTCTCAGTGTTAATTTCACTTCTACAGATTGTCTTTCAGGTACTCTATTAATTATTACAAGTCAAGGAGAACATGTGATATTTGTCCTTTTGGGACTAACTTATTTCACTAAGTATAATGTTTTCCAGATTCATCCATTTTGTTGTAAATGACTGGATTTCATTTTTTTCTACTGCTGTGTAGTACTCCATAGTGTACATACCCCATATTTCTTTTTCCAGTCTTCAGTGAATGGCATTTGGGTTGATTCTGTGTCTTAGCTACTGTGAATTAAACTGCAATGAACATGGAGGTGCAGATAACTCTTTCATATGATGGCTTCATTTCCCTTCAATAAATTCCAAGGAGTGGAATGGCTGAGTTATAGTAGTTCTTAATTTTTACATTTTTTTAACATTTATTTAATCAATATAAATTTCCAAAGTACAGCTTATGGATTACAATGGCTTTTTCCTCCAAAACTATCCTCCCACCCACAACTCTCACCTCTCCTGATCCTTCTCCCCTTCCATTCACATCAAGATTCATTTTCAATTCTCTTTATATACAGAAGATCAATTTAACATATATTAAGTAGAGCTTTCAAAAGTTTGCACCCACATAGAAATACAAAGTTTGAGTACTAGTTATACTATTTGAGTACTAGTTATAGCATTAAATCACATTGGACAAAACATTAAGGACAGAGATCCTACATGGGGAGTAAGTGCACAGTGACTCCGGTTGTTGACTTAACAATTGACACGCTTGTTTATAGCGTCATTAATCTCCCTAGGCTCTTGTCATGAGTTGCCAAGGGTATGAAAGCCTCTTTTTTTCATTTATTAAACTTTTATTTAATGAATACAAATTTCCAAAGTACAGCTTATGGGTTACAATGGCTTCCCCCCTCCTATAACTTCCCTCCCCCCCACAACCCTCCCCTCTCCCGCTCCCTCTCCCCTTCCATTCACATTAAGATTCATTTTCAATTCTCTTTATATACAGAAAATCAGTTTAGTATATTTTAGGTAAAGATTTCAACAGTTTGCCCCCATATAGCAACACAAAGTGAAAAAAAATACTGTTGGAGTACTAGTTATAGCATTAAATAACAGTGTACAGCACATTAAAGACAGAGATCCTACATAATATTTTCTTTTAAATTAATTAATTTTCTATGCCATTTCCAATTTAACACCAGGTTTTTTTTTTTCATTTCCAATTCTCTTTATACACAGAAGATGGATTCAGTATATAATTAGTAAAGATCTCATCAGTTTGTACCCACACAGAAACACAAAGTGTAAAAATATTGTTTCAGTACTAGTCATAGCATCACTGCACATTAGACAACACATTAAGGACAGATCCCACATGGGATGTAAGTACACAGTGACTCCTATTGCTGACTTAACAATTTGACACTCCTGTTCATGGCGTCAGTAATCTCCCTAGGCTCTAGTCATGAGTTGCCAGGGCTATGGAAGCCTTTAGAGTTCGCTGACTTTGATCTTATTCTGATAGGGTCATAGTCAAAGTGGAAGTTCTCTCCTCCCTTCAGAGAAAGGTACCTCCTTCTTTGATGGCCCCATTCTTACCATTGGGATCTCACTCACAGAGATCTTTCATTTAGGTCTTCTTTTTTTTTTTCTTTTCCATGGTATCTTGGCTTTCCATGCTTACAATACTCTCATGGGCTCTTCAGCCAGATCCGAATGTGTTAAGGGCTGATTCTGAGGCCAGAGTGTTTTTTAGGATATCTGCCATTCTGTAAGTCTGCTGTGTATCCCGTTTCCCATGTTGGATCATTCTCTCCCTTTTTGATTCTATCAGTTAGTATTAGCAGACACTTGTCTTGTTTGTGTGATCCCTTTGACTCTTAGACCTATCAGAGCCATCAATTGTGAACTGAAATTGATCACTTGGACTAGTGAGATGGCATTGGTACATCCCACCTTGATGGGATTGTATTGGAATCCCCTGGCACATTTCTAACTGCACCATTTAGGCAAGTCTGATTGAGCATGTCCCAAATTGTACATCTCCTCCCTCTCTTTTTCCACTCTTAAATTCAACAGGGATAACTTGTGAGTTAAAATTTAAGCACCTATGAATAATTGTGTGTTAATTACAGAGTTCAACCACTAGTACTCAAACAACAACTACAACAACAACTACGAATACTAAAAAGGATAAACTATTACATTGTACATCTAGAGTCAGGACAAGAGCTGATCAGGTCCTTGTTTGTTATAGTGTCCATTTCGCTTCAACAGGTTTCCCCTTTGATGCTCAGTTGTCACCAATCAGGGAAAACAAATGATATTTGTCTCTTTGGGACTGGCTTAATTCACTCAGCATGATGTTTTCCAGATTGCTCCATCTTGTTGCGAATGACCAGGTTTCGTTGTTTCTTACTGCTGTATAGTATTCTATGGAGTACATGTCCCATAATTTCTTTATCCAGTCTACTGTTGATGGGCATTCGGGTTGGTTCCATGTCTTAGCTATTGTGAATTGAGCTGCAATAAACATTAATGTGCAGATGGCTTTTTTATTAGCCAAATTAATTTCCTTTGGGTAAATTCCAAGGAGTGGGATGGCTGGGTTGTATGGTAGGGTTATGTTCAGGTTTCTGAGGAAACTCCAGAATGACTTCCTTAGTGGCTGAACCAGTTTGCATTTCCACCAACAGTGGGTTAGTGTCCCTTTTTCCCCACATCCTCTCCAGCATCTATTGTTGGTAGATTTCTGAATGTGAGCCATTCTCACTGGGGTGAGGTGAAACCTCACAGTGGTTTTGATTTGCATTTTTCTGATTGCTAATGATCTTGAACATTTTTTCATGTGTCTGTTGGCCATTTGGATTTCCTCTTTCGAAAAATGTCTCTTGAGGTCCTTGGCCCATCTCTTAAGTGGGTTGTTTGTTTTGATGTTGTGGAGTTTCTTGATTTTTTGTAGATTCTGGTTATCAACCCTTTATCTGTAGTATACTTTGCAAATATTTTTTCTCATTCTCTCAGTTGCCTCTTCACTTTCCTGACTGTTTCTTTTGATGTAATCCCAAATGTTAATTTTGGCTTTAACTGCCTGTGCTCCTGGGGTCTTTTCCAAGAAGTCTTTGCCTGTACCTATGTCTTGCAGGGTTTCTCCAATGCGCTCTAATAATTCGATGGTTTCGGGTCATAGATTTAAGTCTTTAATCCATGTTGAGTGAATTTTTGTGTAAGGTGAAAGGTAGGGGTCTTGCTTCAAGCTTCTGCATGTGGAAATCCAATTTTCCCAGCACCATTTATTGAAGAGACTGTCCTTATTCCAGGGATTAGTCTTGGATTTTTGATCAAATATAAGCTGGCTGTAGATGTTTGGATTGATTTCTGGTGTTTCTATTCTGTTCCATTGGTCTATCCATCTGTTTATGTACCAGTACCATGCTGTTTTGATAACAACTGCCCTGTAGTATGTCCTGAAATCAGGGATTGTGATGCCTCCAGCTTTGTTTTTGTTGTACAAGATTGCTTTGGCTATTCGAGGTCTTCTGTGTTTCCATATGAATTTCAGCATCATTTTTTCCAGATCTGAGAAGAAAGTCTTTGGTATTTTGATTGGTAATGCATTGAATCTATAAATTGTTTTTGGGAGAATTGACATTTTGATGATATTGATTCTTCCAATCCATGAGCATGGATTGGATTCTTTTGAATTTGCTGAGACTTGCTTTATGGCCTAGTATGTGGTCAATCCTAGAGAAGGTTCCTTGTACTGCTGAGAAGAATGTAACCTCTTTAGATGTAGGATGAAATGTTCTGTAGATATCTGTTAGCTCCATTTGGGCTATAGTGTCATTTAAATCTACTGTCTCCTTGTTGATCTTCTGTCCTGTTGATCTATCTCTGAGAGTTGAGTATTCAAGTCCCCCAGAACTATTGTATTGGTGTCTAAATCTCCCTTTAAGTCCCTTAACAAGTCCTTTAAATAAGCTGGTGCCCTGTAATTCGGTGCATATACATTGATAATCGTTATATCTTCCTGTTGAATGGATCCCTTAATCATTAAACAGTGCCCCTCTTTGTCTCTCCTAACAGTTTTTGTGGTAAAGTTTATGTTGTCCGATATTAAGATGGCTATGCCTGCTCTTTTTTCATTTCTGTTGGCATGGTATATATTTTTCCAGCCTTTCACTTTCAGTCTGTATGCATCATTGTTGCAAAGATGAGTTTCTTGTAAGCAGCAAAAAGATGGGTTTTGTTCCCTAACCCAATCAGCCAATCGGTTTCTTTTAACTGGACAGTTCAAGCCATTAACATTCAATGTGACTATTGAGAAGGAGTAACTTTGCCCTGTGATTTGCCAAAGATATTTTCTTATATCTGGTTTGAGACTCCTGTGATCTTTTGCTGTGAGGTTTCCTTCCTTTACCTTCTTTCATATTGGTAACCGTGTTTCTGTGTTTCTGTATGTAAGACGTCTTTAAGCATCTTTTGCAGGGCTGGACGAGTGGCGACATATTCTTTCAATTTCTATTTGCTGTGAAAGGTCTTTATCTCACCTTCATTCACAAATGAGAGTTTTGCAGGATATAATATTCTGGGCTGGCAGTTTTTCTCTCTTAGTACCTGGGCTATATCTCGCCATTCCCTTCTAGCTTGTAGGGTTTCTGATGAGAAGTCTGCTGTGAGTCTAATTGGAGATCCCCTGAGAGTAATCTGGCACTTCTCTCTTGCACCTTTTAGGATCTTTTCTTTATGTTTCACTGTGGTGAGTTTGATTACGACGTGTCATGGTGAGGATCTCTTTTGGTCAGGTTTAATAGGGGTTCTATAAGCTTCTTGTACTAAGATGCCCTTGTCCTTCTCCAAACCTGGAATATTTTCCACTAGTATCTCACTAAAAAGGCCTTCTAATCCTTTCTCCCTCTCCATGCCTTCAGGAACTCCTAGAAACCGATGTTGGGTTTTTTGAGTATCCTGTAGATTCCTGTCAGTATTTTTTAGATTTCTGATTTCTTCTTCTTTTTTTCTGATTTGACTGTTTCCTTTCCTGTTCTCTGTCTTCTAAGTCTGATATTCTCTCTTCTGTTTCACCCATTCTGTTTTTAAGGCTCTTTAATGTGTTTGTCATTTGATCTATTGAGTTCTTCATTTCATTATGGTTTCTTGTCACTATCACAGTTTCATGTTCTACTAGTTGTTTCATTTGATTTTAATTCCTCCTTAATATTTCATTCATGAGAGTGATTTTCTATCTTGTCCATTAAGGATTTCTGTAGTTCAAGAATTTGTTTTTGAGAACTTCTTAATGTTCTTATCAATTTTTTGAGATCTGCTTCTTGCATTTCCTCTATCTCTTCATCTTCTTGATCGTGCATTGGGGTGTTTTGTTCATTTGGAGGCATCATTGTGTCTTCCTTGCTCTTGTTACCTCAGCTTCTACATTTGTTGTTTGGCATGTTGGAGATAATTTATGTTTTTTGTTTTTTTTTTTTTCTGCTGTGGTGTTTTTTTCTCGTTATACTATGCCTCTAAGTGGGCTGTCTGCTTTGATGGATGCTTAGAGGCTGTGATGGGTGTGGCCAGAGAGTTCTGCTTGATTCTTCAGGTTTATAGCTGTGCAAAAAGTGACTCACCCAGATTGTTCTATCTCTTGCTCCTTGCTGGATCTCTCTCTCTCTCTCTCTCTCTCTCTCTCTCTCTCTCTCTCTCTCTCTGTTTTTTCTTTGACTCACTTGGGAAGTAGTTCCGCACAGTTGAGTGGAATTGACGGTGTTGAAATCTGGCCTCTGTGAGTATTTGTTTGATCTACACCTGGGCCCACACAAAGAGTTTATGCAGCCCTCAATGTGTTCTCAAGTTTTGACCAGTCCCAAAGTTACTGAGTTTGTGTACTCATTGCTGCTTTACATATGTAAAAGGGCCTCTGCTCTTTGTTTTGCTCGACTTTTTTAGGTGAGTGGAGAGAGAGGCCTCTGCCTTTCCCCACCAATGTCTCGGGTTTCTGAGGTTTTTGTCTTACTTCTAGTTCCCATGCTGGTGAGATTCTGCAGCTCGACTCCCATGGCTGGGCTTCCACATGGTGGGCTTCCTGTAGGTCCTCTGTGTCACATCCACTAGATCCGGAATTGTTTCCTCTGCAGATTTTTTCTTGAGTCTTTTTCTGAGGCTACAGTAATTCCACTTTTATGAAACTAAATTTTCCCAGACTAGCAGCACACATCCTCACTATCCGCCATCTTGGCTCTGCTCCCCAGTTATATAGTTGTTCTATATTCAGACCTCTCAGGTATTCCATGCTGTCTTTCTTAGTGGCTTTTCCAGTTTACATTCCCACCAAGAGTGCATTGGGGTATATTTTGCCCCACATCCTCACCAGCATTTGTTGTTTGTTGATTTTTTTATGAAATCCATTCTAATAGGGTGAAACCTCATTGTAGTTTTGATTTGCATTTCCCTGATGGCTAGTGATCTGCACATTTTTTTTCCAGTGTCTATTGATCATTAGGGTTTCCTCTTTTGAAAAATATCTATTTAAGAACTTTGCTCATTTCTTCACTGGGTTGTTGGTTTTGTTGTTTTTGAGTTTCTTGATCTCTCTCTATATTCTATTTATTAATCCTTTATCACTTACAGAGTCTGCAAATAATTTCTCCCATTCTGTTGGTTTCCACTTCAGTTTTCTGGATGATTCTTTTCTAGTATAGAAGCTTCTCAATTTGATAAACTTGCATTTGTTAATTTTGGCTTTGATAGCCTGTGCCTCTGAGGTCTTTTCTAAGAAGTCTTTGCCTATGCCAATGTCTTGAAGGGTTTATCCAATGCCCTCTAATAATTTGATGGTGTAGGATCATAGATTTAGGTTACTAATGCATTTTGAGTGGCCTTTTTTGTAATGTGTAAGGCAGGGGTCTTTATACTGCTGCATGTGGAAATTCAGTTTTCCCAGCACCAGTTGTTGAAAAGACTGTCCTAGCTCCAGGAACTGATTTTGGCTCCTCAGTTGAATATAAGTTGGTTGTAGATGCTTGGATTGATTGCTGATTTTTCTATTCTGTTCTGTTAGTCTACCCATCTGTTTTTGTACCAGTACCATGCTGTTTTAATTATAACTGCCCTGCAGTATGTCTTGAAATCTGGTATATAAATCTACTTGGATAATTGGCACCAGTCATGACTTAGATTATAGGTATGAGTTGCTAGTCTTACATAGAATGGTGGGGTGACTATAGTCCATCATAAAGTATTCTATATTTTATGAGCAAAAAGAAGAAAGATTTTACAAGACTTGATCACAAAGTCTAATACCAGAGAAGGGAAAATGTTGTTTATTCTGATTTGATCAGTAGACATTGTTTTCAAGGATTAAAATTTCACACTGTAACCAATAGATATGTATAATTATAAGCAACAAAAAATAAATTCAAAACAACATTTCACTTAGTGTATCAGTTTAAGGGGTGTTGAAATATTTAAATTAGTATCACAGCTAAGATTATGAACTTTGGAATCAGTTTATTAAAAAAACAATATGGAAATAACTGAATTGATATTTTGGCATGGTACATGGAGCAAACAGAAAACAGTATTTTCCTTAAATTAGTGATTAATATATACTTTAAATTGTTTCACATAAGGAAAATGAAGTATCTCTGAAGTATATATGAAATTAATTTGAATTAGAGCTACATCAAGAAATATCAAGCAATAAATAAGGAATTAAATGATAGGTTAATTTTGGTGCAAGAATAATTATAATAAATATGAGGGGGTTTCAAATATTCTGTGGAACATGAAATTAAAAAAACCCTCATTTCCGTTAAAATATATAAAACCATTAATCTGAGAGACCTTAAATTCATAGACTGTGTTTTTGTTTGAAAAAACTGTGCATGTGATTCAAGAAATTCTTGCACCAAAGTTAACCTATCATTTAATTCTTTATTTATTGCATCTGCTGGTTCACTCCCCAGACTGCTGCAACAGCTGGAGATATGCCAATCCAAAGCCATGAGCTAGGAGCTTCTTCCAGGTCTCCCACATGAGTTCAGCAGTCCACGCACTTGGGCCATCTTCTACTGCTTTTCCAGGCCATAGCAGAGAGCTAGATCAGAAGAGGAGTAGCCAGGACTAGAACTGGCACCTATATGGGATGCTGGCGCTTCAGACCAGGGCTTTAACCTGCTGCACCACAGTGTCAGCCCGAAAACAAATGAATTAATGTCACAAAATGAATTTATTGTAATGAACATAACATGGAAAAAAGTGGCATATTCTCATTTACGTGGCAATTCAGTAAAGCAATATTTATAACTATAAAAATAATATATCCAAGATGGCGGAATAGGAAGGGAGCACATTGATATTCTTCAGCAAGACACAGGTTAATAAAAGTGGAGATACTGCAGGGTCAAGGAAGAGTAGGGGAAGAAACAGCAGAGGAAACTCTTCCGAAACTAGTGATTCACAGTGGACCTGCGTGGAGAGCGTGGGAGCCCAAGTTCGGGACACCAGCAGCAGACTCAACGCACCAGCGCTGGAACGCGAGGTGAGCCGAACCTCCATAGCCCGAGACACCAGCGGGCAAGCAGAAAGAGGAGGCTAGAGGGAACAAGGCTTGAAACTCCGTGGGGAAAAGTTCACCAGGCTAACTAGAAGAGAGAGAGGAAAAAAAAAAAGTGACCAAAACGGACACAAGTTTCTCTCTCTCCGCTCACCTCTCAAAGGCGAGCAAGACAAAGAGCAGGCGCCATTTTGGACATACGTCATAAGCAGGGTGACCTCAGGTCTGCACCGGCCCTGAGCCTAGCAGAAAAACCTGACTCTGGGAGGAGGGGTGAAATAACAGGAGATTAGCATCTAACTTGGCAACCCAGTGGGAGACTGCAGGAGAATTGGAGCCCACACGGAGGGCAGCAGAGATTCCCTGTGTGGTCCTTGGGAAAGAGCTTCCAATCTCTGGCTCCTGTGGGTATATCATTTGCCTGCTAACTACCTCCAATTACATTCAGCTGTGCGGAATTACTTCCATTTTGAATCAACAAAAGAAAGAGACATTTACCACACCTAACCTGGGAGTGTCATCTTGACACACCCTCAACCCTGAGGAACCAAACACAGCTCTCAGTCCACACCCATTTCAAGCCTCTAAGGCTCCACCAAAAGCAGACAGTCCACTTAATCTAGAGTCATAGTATAACAAGAAAACAAAAAAAAAACACAGTGAAGAAACCAAATATCTCCAACATGCCATACAACAAATGCAAAAACCGAGGTAACAAGAACAAGGAAGACACTATGACGCCCCCAAATGAAAAAGACACCCCAACTCAAGATTATGAAGATGATGAGATAGAAGAAATGCAAGAAGCGGATCTCAAAAAATTGATAAGAACATTAAGAAGTTCTCAAAAACAAATTCTTGAACTACAGAAATCCTTAAAGGACAAGATAGAAAATCTCTCTCGTGAAAGTGAAATATTAAGGAGGAATCAAAATGAAATGAAACAACTAGTGGAACAAGAAATGGTGATTGTGACGAGAAATCATAATGAAATGAAGAATTCAATAGATCAAATGACAAACACATTAGAGAGCCTTAAAAACAGAATGGGCGAAGCAGAAGAGAGAATATCAGACTTAGAAGACAGAGAACAGGAAAGGAAACAGGCAAACCAAAGAAAAGAAGAAGAAATTAGAAATCTAAAAAATATTGTAGGGAATCTACAGGATACTCTTAAAAAACCCAACATTCGGGTTCTAGGAGTTCCTGAAGGCATGGAGAGGGAGAAAGGATTAGAAGGCATTTTCAGTGAGATACTCGCAGAAAATTTCCCAGGTTTGGAGGACAGAGGCATCTTAGTACAGGAAGCTTATAGAACCCCTAATAAACATGACCGAAAGAGATCCTCACCACGAGACGTCATAATCAAACTCACCACAGTGAAACATAAAGAAAAGATTCTAAAAGGTGCAAGAGAGAATTGTCAGATTACTCTCAGAGGATCTCCAATTAGACTCACAGCAGACTTCTCATCAGAAACCCTACAAGCTAGAAAGGAATGGCGAGACATAGCCCAGGTACTAAGAGAGAAAAACTGCCAGCCCAGAATATTATATCCTGCAAAGCTCTCATTTGTGAATGAAGGTGAAATTAAGACTTTTCATAGCAAACAGAAACTGAAAGAATTTGTTGCCACTCATCCTGCCCTGCAAAAGATACTTAAAGATGTGTTACACACAGAAACACAGAAACATGGTCACCAATATGAAAGAAGGTAAAGGAAGGAAACCTCACAGCAAAAGATCACAGGAAGCTCAATTTCTCTTTGACAGAGAATTAAACTCTGATGCACTGTTAGTTCAATGTGTTAAAGTAATCTATTATGTTCTCTTGATGTCTGTTAAATTCTAATTGTTCAAAAACAGCTGAATTTTTATTAAGAGCTATGGGTTTTTTAACTATGTGCTTATTTTCAAAGACTTGAATAATCACGTTGTAACAATGATCAAATTTGGTCTATGTTATGTCATGATTTTAAGGAATCTTAGTTCAACCAGATATTTTGGATTTTGATATTGGTCTATTATGTTATGTGCGTACATATTGTATGTCCACATGGGGAAATTTTATTAAGAGTTTTATTTTAAATGGCTTTTAGATAAGATTGTCCATAAATTTAAGCTGCTAAAATCAATCAAAGATACATTTTAATTTGTGGGACCTGAATCTGTGTATCATATGTTTTAAACTTGTTGGTAGAAAGAAACTAAAAACATTTTATATGGTTGTGCTTAAGTTTACTGGTTAAACAAACTACACCATCTTAGATATTTAAGAGGTGTTTTCAAATACATGATTCTTAAAATTTATAGAAGGCATTGGACCTTCTGGTAAATATTTTATTAAGTTCTTATATAAGGGTTGAAACGGTTTGCTAAGTATTCATGTAATATTGCTATTGTCAGCAAGCGATCTAGGACTTGCTCCCTCATTTCTCTATTCGAAACCCAACTTGTTCTTTCATTTCTCTATTCTCTTCAAGGTAGGGAACTAATTCTATTATGAAGGAATCTGTAGGACGCACAATTTAATCTTTAGACCTTATAAAAGAGATGGCTAACATTTTTCTGTAATAGCATAGCCAAAATAAGAACTTAAATAATAATCTCATAGCTAGATTCACATCACCATCAGCGAAGTATACAGTAAGTAGAAAAAAATACCTCCCTTTCAGACCAAAGGGAAAGAAAGTTTTAAAGTGAGAATATAATTTTCCTCATGGGAATTGTCTACCTTAGAAAAACTACTACAGAACATGCCTGTGACTATACACTTGTAGCTCAGGCCACCGAAGATTAGAGATGGGACATGGGCACTCCCTTGACTTGCATCCTCTGGTCTGCTTTAACACAAACCAGGAGGAAAAGAAAGCTAGACATCAGAAGCAATGGGTGGCAGGCCTATTAATGGCTGATCTGTACAGTGATCTGCCCTCAAGGAGACCCAACAGGCCAGTCCACTGCAGTGGCTTTCAATGTGGTAAGCCTGGACTTCAACAGAAGTCAGCTTGTGAAGAGCCCTGGCAGCTCTGCCAAGAGTTGGGTCACTGGAAATGGACCTGCCCTGGAGTCGAAGGATGCCCAGGTCAGAGCCACAGATCTTATTGGCTCCAAGCTGAAAAGCCCTTCACTCAGCCCAACTTCCAAAGTGACCACTGCAGCTGAGGGGATGGTCAAGTAGGGTCAGCAACATTGCAGGCAGCACTGTACATTTCTTGTTAGAGATGCCCCCTGCCTTTACCTGGCCAGCTCTCCTCCCAGGCCAGCCAAGTAATGAAAGTCAACAGAGTGCCTTCCCCTAGGAGGTTCACACCTCCCTTAGGATATACCCCATGGGAAGAGATAGATAGGTCTGGGCCTCTTAACTTACAAGGCCTAAAGCCCACCAGATTATTATCAAGCCCCTTCTATCAGGTTCTATTTGCCTCTCAATCAGAAAACTTAATTGTAGCTTAGACAGCACCTTTCTTAGCTCCTCTAATAATGACTCTGTCCTTTGTTCTAGACCCTGTCTAGTGCACTTGGGCCTCATTCCTTTGTAATCATAACCTCTACTCTACCACCAATGGCTCTACTCCCAACCTGTGTGTACTGATGGTCCTCTTCCCCACTTAATGCTGTATAATTGTTCAGACCTGGTAAATGCCACTCTCAGGATCATTGGTTACTATCCTCACCCTGTCTTTTATGACCTTGTCTAAATATGATCAGAGTCGGGGAAATTGGAAGGCTTCCATAGCCTTAGCAACTCATGATGACAGCCTAGGGTGGTTACTGGTGCCATAAACTAGAGTGTCAATTTGTTGGGTCAACAACAGGAGCCACTGTGCGCTTGCTCCTGATGTGGGATCTCTGTCCTTAATGTACTGTACATTTTGATTTAATGCTATAACTAGTACTCAAACAGTATGTTTCACTTTGTGTTTCTATGTGGGTGCAAACTGTTGAAATCTTTACTTAATGTATACTAAATTGATCTTCTGTATATAAAGAGAATTGAAAATGAATCTTAATGTGAATGGAAGGGGAGAGGGAGCAGGAGAGGGGAGGGTTGCAGGTGGGAGGGAAATTATGGGAAGGGGAAGCCATTGTAATCCATAAGCTGTATACTGGAAATTTATATTCATTAAATAAAAGTTAAAAAAAATATATCCATGCAATTTTTATACTGGTTCTCTAGTAATGTCTAATGATAACAGAAGCATAAAAATCTCCAGTTGCATCCATTTTGATGCACATGCTAGGATTTCATTCTATTTTGTGGCTGTCATATTCTATCATATATGTGTCTATATGCATATATATTTTTCGTGTTGAACCTTCAGTTTATGAACAACTAATTCCTTTCTATATCATTTCTGATTTCTGTTGTGCATTTGGCTTCTGTAAACATTAGAGTTTTCATATGTTTCTTTCATTTCTTTGGATATATCCTCCTGTGTCAGATAATTGGATCATAAAGTAAATCCACCTTTGGATTTTATGTATCTCTATACTGTTTTCTGTAACAGTTATAGTAATTTGTTTTTCCACCAATAGTGTTTTAGGGAATCTTTTTCTCTACAATGTTGTCAGCATTTTTTACATTTTGATTTTGGCATTATAGCCATTCTAACTGGGATGGGATGATAGCTTGGTTTTTTTTTTTTGCATTTTCCTGAAGGCTAGTGATACTAAGCATTTTTGCATATTTCTGTGGATCATTTATATCTCTTCTTTTGAAAAATACCAATTGATATTCTTTGCCCATTTCTTATCTGTATTGTTTTGTTTTTGGTTTGTTGAGCTCCTTATATATTCAGGATATTAATCATTTATCAGATACATAGTTTGCCAATATTTTTTCCATTCTGTCATTTTTCTCTTCACTTTTTTTTCTTTGCAGTGCAGATGAATCCTAAACTTGACATAATCCAATTTCTCTATTTTTGTTTTCTTTATTGCCTGTGCTTCTGGGTTGTATACAAAAAGAATCTTTGCTTAGACCAATGTCCTGCAACATTTTCTTTATTTTTTCCTGTAATAATTTCTTAGTTTCACATCTTAAGTTTCAATCTTTGATTTATTTCATGTCAATTTTTTTGACAGGCAGAGTTAGATAGTGAGAGAGAGAAAGAGACAGAGAAAGGTCTTCCCTCTATTCACCATGGCTGGGGCATTGCACTTATCTGAAGCCAGGAGCCAGGCACCTCCTCTTGGTCACCCACATGGGTGCAGGGATCAAGCACCTGGGCCATCGTCCACTGCCCTCCCGGGCCACAGCAGAGAGCTGGACCAGAAAAGAAGCAACCAGGACAGAATCCAGCACCCCAACTGGGAATAAAACCTGGGGTGCTGGCAACACAGGTGGAGGGTTAGCCAATTGAGCCATGGCACTGGCCTCGTGTCAATTTTTTGTATAGGGACTAAAGTAGGAGTCTTGTTTCAAACATCTGCATGTAGAAACCCAATTTTTTCAATACCTGAAAAATTTTAGCATATTTGTCAAATATTAATTGATTGTAGATGGGCAGTTATTTCTAGTGTTCATATTATGTTTCTTGGGTTTACCATGTCTGCTTTTATGGCAGCACCAGGGTGTTTTAATAATAATCACCCTGTAGTGTGTCTTGAAATCTGCTATGTGATGCCTATAGCTTACTTTTTATTATTTAAGACAGCTTTGGTCATTTAATGCCATTTATATTTCTATCTAAATTTTAAGTTTTTTTTTTCTTTAAGGAATTTCCTTGAAATTTGGATGGAGATTTCACAGAATCTGTAAATTTTGGGGATAGTGTGGACATTTGCAATAATAATAATTCTTCTAATACTTGAACCACTGATTTAAAAAAAATTCTATTGCAGAGATATTTCACATCCTTAGTTAAATTTATTCCATTATTTAATTTTGGTAGCTTTTATGAATGGAAGAGTTCTTAAAAATCCTTTCTCAGGCAGATAATTGTTGATATGTATGAGTGATATTAATTTTTGTGTGTTCACTTTTCATCCTGAAACTGCTGAATTCTCACATAAGTTCTAATAGTCTGTTATGGAGGTATTTTTATTTCCCAATGTAAAGAATCTTATCAACTGGAGTGATATTTTTGTTTCCGCTTTTCCAATTTGTATCATTTTAGTTACATTTTCTTGCCTTATGGCTCTAAATAAAACTGTATTGAATTAAAGTTGTGACAGTGGAGATCCTTGATAGCTGCAGATTTTAGTCAAAATACTTCCAGCTTTTCCCCATTTACATGATGTTGGCTCTATTGTGCCTAGGTACATTCATTCTATAACCAATTTTTATTGTTTTACCATAAAAGGATATTATATTTTATCAAATGCTTCCTCTGCATCTACTGAGGAAATTGTATGGATTTAATCCTCATTTTATTGATGTTATGCATCACATTTATTGATCTCTGTATGCTAAAACAGTCCTGAATCACTGGTATAAATTCTATTTGATCAATATGGATGTGTCATTGGATTCAGTTTTCTTGCATTGTCTCAAGTATTTTTGCATCCACATTTATCAGGGATAATGGTTTCTAGTCTCTCTTCTGTTGTACCCTTGTTTGGTTTTTTCTTTAAGGTAACTTCAGCCTCATAGAGTAAGATTGGAATGGTTCTCTCCCTATCCATTTTTGAATAGTTTAAGAAGAATTAGTATTAGTTCATCCTTGAAAGTTGGTAGAATTCATCAGTGAAGCCACAAATTTCTGAGCTTAGTTTTGTAGCAAGGTTTTACTTTGCAATCTCAACTTTGCTTATTGGTCTATTTCAATTGTCTATGTCTTCATGCATGGATTTCAGTACATGTGTTATAAGGAACTGTAGGGGAAGTCTAAGGTACTAAATAAAAGTGGTGGTGATGTAGAGAGGTTGATTGCTTTCTTTGATCAGTCAAACTGTGTTTATATACTGTGACCCATGACAGTGTATAATTCAATAAAAAAATCTCAAAGAAATAGTTTTTATTGTGCTTTTAATGAGACTCAATGAGCTTGTCAGGGTAAGTAGGGTAAAAAGGTTTAGAATTGCCTTCTTTGAATAAGTTTCATGTAAGTCTAGTGTAGAAGCTTGACATTTCTGATTTTCTGTCACCTGGCTTTGGAGTGATTTAGGTGAGACACTTAGATTGACACAGAGCAGGCACTAATTGACACAGAGCAGGCACTAGCATTCTTGACACTACACAGCCATAGAAAAACTTCCTTTTCTTAAAGATTCACTTTTGTATTTCATAGGCAGAGTAACATAGTGGCAGTGAAAGGTGGAGAGAGAGAGAGAGAGAGAGAGAGAGAGAGAGAGAGAGAGAGAGAGAGAGAGAGAAACCTTACATACATTGTTTCACTCCCCAAATGGCTGCAGTGGCTGGAGTTGGGCCAATCCAAAAGCCAAGAGCCAGGATGGTCTTCTGGGTATAGCATGTGGGTGCAGAGGCCCAAGTACTCATTTCTACTGCTTTCCCAGGCCAAATCAGAGAGCTAGATTGGAAGTGCAGCAGTCAGGTGTCTAACTGGTGCCCATATGGGATTCTGGCACTGCAGGTGATGGCTTTACCCACTACACAAAAACACTGACCCAGAAGAATTTTCTTTAAAAAATAAAATGCAGTTATTGTGAACAAAGGAAAATCTGCTATTGGTCCATATTGTCCTATATACACAGACACTTAAAAAGGTCACAGAAAAAATAGAAGGTGAATTTATTTTGGTACAAAAATTTTGAAATCCATGCACAGCTTGTAATTCATCCTATATAAGCACTAGTGCTAAATACAATGATACTGTTTTCTGTGTCAAACTGACAAATAGTTAAATGACATTTAAGAGAGGGAGCTTGCATTGTGGTGCAGTAGGTTAAGCCACTGGCTAGAAGGCTAAAATCCCATGTGGATGCTGGTTCATGTACTGATTGCTCCACTTCTGTACTTCTGATCTGGTTCCATGCTAATATGCCTCAGAAGGAAGCAGAAAGTGGCCTAAGTTCTTGAGTCCATTCTCCCATGTGGGAAATCTGTGTATGGAATCCTAGCCATGGCTTTTGCAGCTATTTGGAGAATAAACCAAATAGCAAGAAGTGAGCAAAAAGTGCTTGCTCTCATTCTTCTTTCTGTATTCCATTCAACTATGCATTTCAAAAAAAATAAATAAGTCTAAAATATACACACACTTAAGGTGTATGGTAGCAAAAGGCTGTTTGAGACTAGATTCTGATTTGAAAATCTTTGCTGTAGAGACAATACACTTGAAATCATCAAATAAGGTCCTGGATAAGGTACTGATGTTGAGTAGAAATATGTGGTTATCTTTTAAAAATGTTATTTCAATATTTCAGAGTAAATTATATGTTAGGTTTTACTGTAAAATATTCTCACAATAGAAACAAAGATTTAGGGCTTCCATTTTTGGGAAAATGCAGTAGATGTGGTTGGGGTCAGGAGGAAAATGGATGTGGTCATGAAAATGTTACACAAGGGATCATCATGATAATAGATCTGCTTTGTGCCTTCACTGAATCAGTGTTGACATCCTGGCCATGACACTGTCCTGCAATACTAAAAGTTGTGACCATGAGCAGAGAAGGAATTCCTCTGTGTCATTTCTTAAAGTCACATGTGCATCTCAAAATAAAAGTATTAATAAAAAGGAAGTATGATGTCACAGGGACAAAATTAAACAAGAAAGGCAGAAAAGTTGGTGGTTACAGAAGTCATTATAGAAAATCTCCACTACAAAATGGGATATCTTCAGCTGAGAAAAGTACAATTAACAATTTCCCTGAAAAGTAGTATCATCTGGTTTTCTAAACTGATCTACCTCTATTCTTTGAAAATCTCACACCATTAAGTGATCCTACCTACTCTTGCCTGTTTTGTCTTATAAATTCCACTTTTATTTTATCACTCCTCTGCTCCTAAGAGAACCCACTACTTCAAGATAAAGTTCACATGTATGAAAAATTCCTCCACATTCAGGCCTGAGTAACCTCCCATTCATCTGCATATCCTCTATATAAATACTGTATCAGTAAAACTAGTCACAATGTCTCATGACATAATTTTGAACACTGTACACAGATTTATGCCATTCTCTTGCCTGCTTACTCTCTCTCTCCCTCTCTTCTCTAGTGACCTAAATCTTGCTTATCTTTAAAAAGCATAACAAAATCCTTGCCTCCATATCTCTCTTCAAAGTGTATCTGAGCAAGAATCATATGTTATGTCACAATATGTAGTAGCCTTCCTGATAAAATGTAGGTGTTTAATGAGGTGGTGTTGAATTAACTGGGTATTTAATATGAAGCATTAAATAAATTGTTCAATTTTGTGAAAAATATAAATAGAAACATAAATGTTAGGGAGATAAAAAATAAAAGTTGGAATTCAGTAAACTTAGATTCCAGATAGTAGGGTTCTACTTACAATTCTTTGTTACCTTGGACAATCCATTTAATGCATTGATTCAAAAATATAAAAATGAAGGAATAGACTCCATATTCAATCTATAGACACTGCACATGCAACTGGGAAAATTTCTCACGGACTTTCTTGTTTATAACCCAGAAATATTATTTCTAAATATTAGTCATCAAGAGAGTCTAATCTTTATATAAATCACAGACAGCAAAATCAGATTTCTGATCGACCAATTTTTAAATAAAACCAGGTCAATGAAAATAAATTGTATGATGACTTAAGAGAACACAGGAACTGCCAAATCTAGTAGATGTAGATATTGTATTGAATAACAAAGTTATATATACTTACTATTTATACACACACACACATATATATATACATACATATATATATACGTATATATATATATATATATATATACATATATGTATTTACTTCATACAGTACCTCCATCCTAAGGGAAGAACACTCTCTCTATATGTATAGTATTAAAAGTTGCCATCCTGTTATTTGGAGCTTACTATCCTAATGATGTACAGTACCAAGGCAGAAACATTTTATATCAAAAGCGATGATCTTGTTAAGAAGCTACAAAGGTGTCCTAAAGTACTGAATCAGAGACCCACCAAGTTAGGAGTTACACTGGGGAGAATACAAAGTGAGGTTAGGTGTGAAGAGAATAAATTCTATTGTGCTTTAAGAGTGTTACTCTGTAATCATGATTTCACTTACAATCCTGACTCACAGTCTGCCTTTCAGGTTAGAAGTGACAGTAATCTGCCAAACCATGAAAGCTGCTCAGTTTTCCCTCTTAATGTCTCCCTGGAAAACTCAGGCTGGCAGAGAAGAAAGTTGTATAATAATCAACTGAGCCTGCCATTAACATCATTGAAGCTCAGAAGAGAGGTCCTATGAAGCAGAATGCTATTAGCACATGAATCAGAGCAGGAAGAATCATTCCTGCTCTGGAACTTTAATTAGGATAAAGAGGCTGGTTCCATGAGAGAGCCCAACAGAGCCAAGTGATGGGCTAAAGGGATGAAATTGGAACCTAAGCATAGGACCCTTGGGATATTTCCAAGATCCAAGCAGAAGCTGTAAAAACCCAAAGTCTAATGAGAGGGAGAAAAGCAAGAAGTAGTAGTTATTCTCTGCACTGAGCCAATACCACCAGGTCCTGCCAGTTTCTTGAGGTTTCTTTACTTTAATGATCCAGGTGGCCAGGACTATAACAGCCACATGAGCCTCCAAGGGGCAGGATTCCTTAATGTGAAAAATCATGAAGGAAATCATCTTATCATGAAACTGAAGAGAAAAACAGGTAAATAAATAATTCTAGGCAAGGAATAACATTGAAACAAAAAGGTACAGATGCACATGTATACGTTCATGCATGCACTAGCACATGCAAACACATGCATATCCCTGACACATATTAAGTACACAATCAGCCCTGGGAGCTCAGAGACCAAATTTTGTGTTTATTACAATTTACAAATTTATAGCCATTATTATGATTTAAAACTAGCAGGACAAAGTCTGCAAAACTTTGTTTACTTGGATATTTACATACAAATGTCAGAGTCTTAGAGGGTTTTGTTAATCCTAAATGCATATAATTGTTTTTCCCTTAATTTGGTACTGGACATAGTGTTGGTTGCTTAGGTTTCATGTCAAGAAGAAAATGAAGCAAGTAGAAATGCAATATGTGGCCGGTGCCGTGGCTCAACAGGCTAATCCTCCACCTAGCAGCACCAGCACACCAGGTTCTAGTCCTGGTCAGGGCACCAGATTCTGTCCCGGTTGCCCTCTTCCAGGCCAGCTTTCTGCTATGGCCCAGGAATGCAGTTGAGGATGGCCCAAGTGCTTGGGCCCTGCACCCCATGGGAGACCAGGATAAGCACCTGGCTCCTGCCTTCAAGATCAGTTTGGTGCGCCAGCTGTGGCCACCATTGGAGGGTGAACCAATGGCAAAAGGAAGACCTTTCTCTCTATCTCTCTCTATCTCTCTCTCACTGTCCACTATGTCTGTCAAAAAAAGAATAGATATATAAAAGAATATATATATTATATATATATATATTAATATATATATATATATATATATATATATATATATATATATAAAAGAAATGCAATACCTACCATCTGCTTCTCCTTTCTCTATCACAGATGCAAATCCTTATGAAAAAGGCAGGCAGATAGGATTAAATTGATTAGATTTGTGAGCCAGGTACCATGTCTTTACCCTCTCCCCTTTCATGATCTCATGCCGTACCTGACTTTACCTGTATGTCCACCTACCAGACTATGTAACAACCCCCCTTTTTGAAGCAGATAAAAATCTTGGAGTGCCCAGGCTTTTCTCTCTGCATTCCTGCCCACATTATATACTACCTGTAGCTGCTCCTAACTACATGCTTTGCTCCAAATGGCTCCCGGCCAGCTCTCTGCCTGATATGGGCCCAACTTACATTTTGAGACTTCTTTCTCCCATAAATAAAGCCCTCACTTTCCTGTGTATTTCTCTCACTGAATAAATGCTAAAAGCTTTACCATGTCCCTGTTTTATTCAAGCTGATATTCAGAATTCTTATATGAGTAGACAGCAAGGGCCCTCAACATATTAATATTAAAATAATTAATAAAATTTTGAGTAAAACTAGCCAATTTCATTTCCAGTTAGTCTTTCCAATTCATGGAAGCAATGAAAGCAGGCTGTTTCTTCTAAAGTTATTCATCCCAGAGGCAACAAAAAACAAACAGAAAGAACAAACCTCTGCTGAGTTTGACTAAAAAAATATTGTGACCCTATTATACTTGGCAAGTCTAAAGTGGTTTTTTTTTATTGGAAAGAAGTAAAAGTAGCCTAATGACTAAAACAATATTTCAGTATTGGGAGAATAACTCTATAATCCTATTATGACTCAATGATTCTTGACATTAGGCTAATAACATTTTCAATTTTGTGCAACTGTAAAGTGATAATAAAGGCAGGACAATTTTTTTCTAGTACACAGAAAATCAACAGTATGTACTAATAAAATAAGGATTTTAATCATAACTTTTTTTGGACATCAGGTTCTACTTAGATTGTAATTAATGTGGTCACATAATTTATCATTTTCACTGCAACTATTTTAAGAATAAAAAGATAAATTATAGTAATTATGTTGGAATTACAGGCATAAATTAGGACTGATTGAGGAATACCACACCAATTATTATTGTCAGCAGAGAGATTTTTATTTCTGTGTATCTTCAAGATCTATGGTGATCTAGTGGCTAATTACCTATTAATCACTATAAAATACAAGTATAATAATAATTCTCACTGCAATCAGCTATTTGTATTCTGCAATTAAATATATGAGAATAATTATTGGATGTCTTTTAAAATGACTGTTTAAAGTAATTAAAGCCTCAGGTACATGCTGTCACACTTCTAAAAGTAGGGGCCTCAGACTGCATATGTCAACTCAAGTTACACATGAGTAATCTCCAATTTATAGATTAAGAAGTATGTCAGTTAGCACAGCTTTTAAATGGTGGAGTTGTGTCTTGAATCCAGGAAACCAACCTCACAGACTCAGTGTTCTTTCTCCTACATCATGGATGGTCTCTTACTCGTTTCTTTGATCTTAAATCTCCTAGAAAGAATTCCCTCTACTGATAAAAAAAAAAACCACCAAAGAAACAACAGGCTAATCCTCCGCCTTGCAGCGCCGGCACACCCGGTTCTAGTCCCGGTTGGGGCACCGATCCTGTCCCGGTGGCCCCTCTTCCAGGCCAGCTCTCTGCTGTGGCTAGGGAGTGCAGTGGAGGATGGCCCAAGTCCTTGGGTCCTGCACCCCATGGGAGACCAGGAGAAGCACCTGGCTCCTGCCATAGGAACAGCGCGGTGCGCCGGCCGCAGCGCGCTACCGCGGCGGCCATTGGAGGGTGAACCAACGGCAAAAGGAAGACCTTTCTCTCTGTCTCTCTCTCTCACTATCCACTCTGCCTGTCAAAAAAAATTTTTTTTGTATTTATAATCTTTGCAAAGTTGCTTTCTATGTTTGGGAACTCAAAGTCATGTGGATTTGATCAAAGTTCTGCTACAATGGTCAAATGAAACTTCAATATTTATAGTGATTATATTGGACTATAGGTTGATGAAAAGAAGTAAGTATATTCACTGTAAAGTGGACTTGACTTTTCAAATTTATTGGCTCTGGGTAAACTATTTTACCTAGACTGATTGTTACAACAGCATGAATGCTGTTGAGTGCTGAGTATATTGCCCATGAAGTGGTCCTACCAGTGGGATCTTATCAAGGTCAAGGAAACCAGCAGAATGTATATTGTTAGGGATACCTGAACACTAATTCCACTTCTTCCTCCCCAGGTGCAGATACTGACTTGATATTTAGAGTTCCATTCAAGAACTAGGATGACCGTGTACATATCAACATGGGCTTAAACAGAAGTGCAAAAATTTTTTGCAGCCACCTGAAGAGAGATGGAAATTAAAAAAAAAACCTGTAGGAGGAAATGCTGGCACAGTAAGCAATGGGCTTTCCAGACCAGCGAGACAACAGATTCTCATGGCAGGTGGGAGACTAGAAAAATTATGTTAGGGGTATTATTGGGTTGAACCCTAAGGAATTACATAATTCAAATTATTTTGACCCACAAAAAAAGTCAAATTCATATGTTTTAACTAAATACCTATTTCAGCTCCATGACCTGGATGGTTAATTTTATCCTGCAAAATTTGTTTCCAGCAAAATTTTAACCCAATTGAAATACATCTATTTCGTTCAGTTTCCAGTGCAACGAATGGATGATACATCCCAATTCATGTACTCAGAAGTATAAATAGATTGAAAGATTAGAACAGGGGTCAGCAAATTTTTCTATACAGCCCAGATAATATATATTTTAGTCCTGTGGACCTTTCTCTATTTCTGTAATTTCTCACTTCTGCCATTACAAACTAGAATCAGCCAAAAACAGCCCAAGCAATACATAAATAGGTGGACATAGCTCTATTCCAATAAAACTTCATTTATAAAATAGATGCCAGTCAGATCTAACATACAGACCATAGTTTGCCAACCCCAAGTTAGAATTTAAATGATCCAGTAAGAGTAGCAGATACATCATCAAACAGATAGGAAAATGTAGCATTAAATGTAGCATTTGGTTGCAACAGAGGAATTACATGCGAAAAATATGGGGGGGAATATAGATAAAGGGGAAGAAAAGTAAATGGGTGAAATTGTCATCAAATTCTAATTAATATAAATGTTCAAACCCAAGGGTCAATTACCTTCAATAAGCATACACCAACATCAAAACCTAAAAAAGGTTACAAAAAGGTTACAAAAGTCACTATTATCCTAACAGTCACCTCCATTTCCAAAGATGACCCAAATCAAAGCTAGAAGAACCAAAATGCCTGAACAACTGTGTTAGATGGTTCTTGCATGTTGCTTTGCTCCTAATGTTGTATTTTCCCACCACAGGAGGGGTTCTCCACCATCAAGTGAAATAGCAAAGCCAATATGGCCTGGGAGTGAGAAACCCTTAAGTAGAGTCCTACAGTTAGAACCAGAAGAAAATGTTCTAGTCTTTGATCAAAGGTTTCCATGTAAAAATGAAGGGGTTAATTTATTACCATATATTCTACTAGCACATATATACTGTTGTTCTACACATTTAGTCTCTTTCTTCTTTCAATAATCCTATATGAGAAAAATAATACATTAAATTAAGATAAATTTCCACTTGAACTTTAAATGCATATATAAAGTACCAGACACATGAACTTTTTAAAAAAGATTTTATTTCTTTGATAGGTAGAATTACAGAGAGAGAGAGAGAGAAAGGCAGACGGTCTTGCGCCTGCTGGTGTTCACTCTCAAAATGGCCACAAAGGCCAGAGCTCAGCTGATCTGAAACCAGGAGCCAGTATCTTTCTCTGGGTTTCCCATATTGGTGCAGGTGCCTAAGCACTTAAGCTGTCTTTCACTGCTTTACCAGGCTATAAGCAGGGAGCTAGATCAGAAGAGGAACAGCTGGGGAATGAATAGGTGCCTTTATGGGATGCCAGTCCTGTAGGCAAAGACTTTGCCTACTACACCACAGCACTGGCCCCACACGGGAACTTTTAATGCTAAGGTCTATCAATAGGTACTTTTACCACCTTACTGAGAAAGCTTCCTCATTTCTCACATGTGACTTAACACTGCTGTCTTCTATGGTTTAGGGTGACTCTATTCAGGCCAACACTGTGCCGGATATCAGCTTTTGGCTTCAGAGAGAAAACACAAACTATCCACTGTATAACTTAAAGCCAAGCTTAATTCAACTACAAAGTCAATTATAACTGGGCCACTGGGCACCAAGCATATGTAGAATTGTAAGTGCTCTGAAAATCAGCCAGTGATAATCAGCTCTGTGTTTTGCTTTTGGATTCTGGTCAGATTCATGGTGACCATGGCCTTGAGTCCATGATCATTATCTTACACAGAGACCTACATATAATCACATTGAAGCCTTCATGGATCAGGTTCACATAGGCCATCTGCTCTGGGGAAATTTTGGATGTGCTCTCAGCAGCACAAAAGAAGCAGATTCCTAATTATTCATGTTTCAATGCTGGCCCAAATCTGCCATTATGGACCTGTAGATGTTCTGAAATTCAACTGACTCTATGATTTTTAAAGGGCTATTTTGTTTAGCACTATCAAAGTAAACAATATGGATGTGAGGCCAGATGTTTTGGATTCAGTTTATTTCAGAATTAAAAATACCAAGGACATTGAGGAATAAAATAAGGTATCAATTTTGTTTCTTTGAAATTTATCAATTAACTACAGCCTTTAGAATAATGTTGAAACAAAATTTATTCTCAGTAGCTAAAGCTTTGTTGCTTGTTTTCCTTCTGCAATCCAGGGCACATGCCAAACATATTTCAATTTACAGTGTTGATACAAACCAGAAAAAGAGAGATCTGCCTTGAAATTATCTCAATTTGTTTATTGTTTCTGTAAGATTTGTACTGAGAATTTCCTGACTATAGGCTATTTGATATGAAGTGTTCTGAAAAAAACAGTGGAAACTCTTCTTGCCACCACAATTTTAAATGATACCAAGATAAACTTCAACATACCCATAAAGACCCATAATGCATTACAAATGGAACACCCAAGGAAATAATAAAACAAAAACAATGAATTTACTTCTATTAATATATATTTTAAAACAGAGAACTTCAATTATTACTGTTCAAATGATTTTTGAGACATTTATATATATGCATATATATAAAGGAAAAAAAAGAAAATGTATTTATGTATAGTATATATATGTATAGTATATATAGTATATATATTTATATATATTTATATATATATTAAATATTATATATTAAATATATATTTATATATATTTATATATAGTATATATATTTATATATATATATTTATGTATAGTATGTATATATATATACATACTATACATAAATACATTTTCTTTTTTTTCCTTTTTTTAACATTTATTTAATGAATATAAATTTCCAGTGTACAGCTTATGGATTACAATGGCTTCCCGCTCCCATGACTTCCCTCCCACCCACAACCCTCCCCTCTCCCGCTCCCTCTCCCCTTCTATTCACATCAATATTCATTTTCAATTCTCTTTATATACAGAAGATCAATTTAGTGTAAAGATTTCAACAATTTGCACCCACATAGAAACACAAAGTGAAACATACTGTTGGAGTACTAGTTTATAGCATTAAATCACAATGAACAGCACATTAAGGACAGAGATCCCACATGAGGAGCAAGTGAACAGTGGCTCCTGTTGTTGACCCAACAAATTGACACTAGTTTATGGTGCCAGTAACCACCCTAGGCTTGTGTCTTGAGTTGCAAAGACTATGGAAGCCTTCCAAGTTAGCCGAATCTGATCATATTTAGACAAGATCATAAAGGACAGAGTGAGGATAGTAACAAATGATCCTAAGAGTGGCATTTACCAGGTCTGAACAATTATACAGCATTAAGTGGGGAAGAGGACCATCAGTACACACAGGTTGGGAGTAGAGCCATTGGTAGTAGAGTAGAGGTTATGATTACAAAGGAATGAGGCCCAAGTACGCTAGACAAAGTCTAGAACAAAGGACAGAGTCATTGTTAGAGGAGCTAAGAAAGGTGCTGTCTAAGCTACAATTAAGTTTTCTGATTGAGCAGCAAATAGAACCTGACAGAAGGGGCTTGATAATAATCTGGTGGGCTTTAGGCCTTGTAAGTTAAGAGGCCCAGACCTATCTATCTCTTCACATGGGGTATATCCTAAGGGAGGTGTGAACCTGCTAGGGAAAGGCACTCTGTTGACTTTCATTACTTAGCTGGCCTGGGAGGAAGCTGGCTAGGTAAAGGCAGGTGGCATCTCTAACAAGAAATTTACAGTTCTGCCTGCAATGTTGCTGACCCTATTTGGCCATCACCTCAGCTGCAGTGGTCACTTTGGAAGTTGGGCTGAGAGAAGGGCTTTTCAGCTTAGAGCCAATAAGATCTGTGGCTCTGACCTGGGCATCCTTCGACTCCAGGGCAGGTCCATTTCCAGTGATCCAACTCTTGGCAGAGCTGCCAGGGCTCTTCACAAGCTGACTTCTGCTGAAGCCCAGGCTTATAACATTGAAAGCCACTGCAGTGGACTGGCCAGTTGGGTCTTCTTGAGGGCAGATCACTGTACAGATCAGCCATTAATCGGCCTGCCACCCATTGCTTCTGATGCCTAGCTTTATTTTCCTCCTGGTTTTTGTTAAAGCAGTCCAGAGGATGCAAGTCAAGGGAGTGCCCGTGTCCCATCTCTAATCTTCGGTGGCCTGAACTACAAGTGTATAGTCACAGGCATGTTCTGTAGTAGTTTTTCCAAGGTAGAGAATGCCCATGAGGAAAATTATATTCTCACTTTAAAACTTTCTTTCCCTTTGGTCTGAAAGGGAGGTTTTTTCTACTTACTGTTTGCTTCGCTGATGGCGAAGTAAATATACCTATGAGATTATTATTTAAGTTCTTATTTTGGCTATGCTATTACAGAAAATTGTTAGCCATCTCTTTTATAAGGTCTAAAGATCAAATTGTGTGTCCCACAGATTCCTTCAAAATATAATTAGTTTCCTACCTTGAGGATAATAGAGAAATGAAAGAGCAAGTTGGGTTTCGAATAGAGAAATGAGGGAGCAAGTCCTAGATCGCTTGCTGATAATAGCAATATCACATGAATACTAAGCAAACAGTTTCAACCATTAGATAACAACTTAAGAAAATGTTTACCAGGAGGTCCAATGCCTTCTATAAATTGTAAGAATCATGTATTTGCAAACACCTCTTAAATATCTAACATGGTGTAGTTTTTTTAACCAGTAAACTTAAGTACAACCATATAAAATGTTTTTAGCTTCTTTCTGCCAACAAGTATAAAAGATATGATACACAGATTCAGGTCACACAAATTAATATGTATCTTTAATTAATTTTCGCAGCTTAAATTTATGGACAATCTTATCTATAAGCCAATTAAAATAAAACTCTTAATAAAATTTTCCCATGTGGACACACAATATGTACACACATATAACATAACATAATAGACCAATATAGCAATTTTAATACTAGCTTTTAAAATCTTTAACTCTTTCTGTAGATTGCCAATTGATTTGAATTGCTTTTTGTTTTTAGTAACCTCAGTTAACCATACTTTCTCTCAGTTGGTACTGTTAATACATTATTGGCTTCAACTGTTTACAGATAAATCCTAAAATACTGAATACAATAGAAGTGGCTGGAAAAAGTCCATAAAATCTATAGGAGGACAGCTAAACACAGAACCAACAACGCTTTAGTTTTATGAGCAGCAAATCATACATAACTGTGGATGACAAAAGACTTTAAGTTGCCATGTTTAAAATTATAAACTCATCAACCAACAAGAGGCACTTGCTTACTTCACAGTATTTTTGAAAGCACCTGTAGGATTTTACAAGTATTTAACCCTTTAGGCCTCTGGGGCTTTCTCATTAAGGTAAGTATTATGTCTAGTAACACAAGATCATTAGACTTTTTAATTCTCAAACATTTGTATTAATAGCATTTTCCATTATAGAAACTTAAAATTTGGTACCACATCACATCTTCACGGTACTTCTAATATAATCCAAATAGCCTGATTAGTTGGTGTCTCTATAAGATGAGAGACATAGGTCCTTCGATTTTTCCAGTTGGGCCCAAACTGGAAAAACCAAAGTCCAAGATTTACTGGAAATTTTAGTGTCCAGATTTTGGAACTTTGATTTTTTGAATGCCTGTCAAGAATGCCAAGAAGGCTCCAAATCCAAAATATCTGGTTGAAATAAGATTCCTTAAAATCATGACATAACATAGACCAAATTTGATCATTGTTACAAGGTGATTATTCAAATCTTTGAAAATAAGC
Source organism: Lepus europaeus (assembly GCF_033115175.1). Taxonomy (NCBI): domain Eukaryota; kingdom Metazoa; phylum Chordata; class Mammalia; order Lagomorpha; family Leporidae; genus Lepus; species Lepus europaeus. Next base: position 26,228,775 of record NC_084851.1, on the reverse strand, counting down.
ACATATTTAAATAACCCATAGCTCTTAATAAAAATCAGCTGTTTTTGAACAATTAGAATTTAACAGACATCAAGAGAACATAACAGATTACTTTAACACATTGCTTTAACAGAGCATCAGAGTTTAATTCTCTGTCAAAGAGAAATTGAGCTTCCTGTGATCTTTTGCTTTGAGGTTTCCTTCCTTTACCTTCTTTCATATTGGTGACCATGTTTCTGTGTTTCTGTGTGTAACACATCTGTAAGTATCTTTTGCAGGGCTGTTTGCTATGAAAAGTCTTAATTTCACCTTCATTCACAAATGAGAGCTTTGCAGGTATAATATTCTGGGCTGGCAGTTTTTCTCTCTTAGTACCTGGGCTATGTCTCGCCATTCCTTTCTAGCTTGTAGGGTTTCTGATGAGAAGTCTGCTGTGAGTCTAATTGGAGATCCTCTGAGAGTAATCTGACATTTCTCTCTTGCACCTTTTAGAATCTTTTCTTTATGTTTCGCTGTGGTGAGTGTGATTACCACATGTCGTGGTGAGGATCTCTTTTGGTCATGTTTATTAGGGGTTCTATAAGCTTCCTGTACTAAGATGCCTCTGTCCTTCTGCAAACCTGGGAAATTTTCTGCGAGTATCTCACTGAAAATGCCTTCTAATCCTTTCTCCCTCTCCATGCCTTCAGGAACTCCTAGAACCCGAATGTTAGGTTTTTTAATAGTATCCTGTAGATTCCCGACAATATTTTTTAGATTTCTAATTTCCTCTTCTTTTCTTTGGTTTGCCTGTTTCCTTTCTTGTTCTCTGTCTTCTAAGTCTGATATTCTCTCTTCTGCTTCACCCATTCTGTTTTTAAGGCTCTCTAATGTGTTTGTCATTTGATCTATTGAATTCTTCATTTCATTATGATTTCTTGTCACTATCACAGTTTCTTGTTCTACTAGTTCATTTCATTTTGATTCCTCCTTAATATTTCATTTTCACGGGAGAGATTTTCTATGTTGTCCATTAAGGATTTCTGTAGTTCAAGAATTTGTTTTTGAGAACTTCTTAATGTTCTTATCAATTTTTTTGAGATCTGCTTCTTGCATTTCTTCTATCTGATCATCTTCATAAACTTGAATTGGGGTATCTTTTTCATTTGGGGGCGTCATAGTGTCTTCCTTGTTCTTGTTACCTTGGTTTTTGTGTTTGTTGTTTGGCATGTTGGAGATATTTGGTTTCTTCACTGTGGTGTGTTTTCTTGTTATGCTATGGCTCTATATTAAGTGGACTGTTTGCTTTCAGTGGAGCTTTAGAGGCTTGAGAAGAGTGTGGCCTGGGAACTCTGTTTGGTTCCTCAGGGTTGAGGGTGTGCCAAAGATGACACTCCCAGGTTAGGCGTGTTAAATCTTTCTTTCTTTCTTTTTTTTTTGATTCAAAAGGGAAGTAATTCCGCACAGCTGAATGTAATTGGAGGTAGTTAGCAGGCAAATGATATACCCACAGGAGGCAGAGATGGGAAGCTCTTTTCCAAGCCCACACAAGACCCTCAGTGTGTGCTCCTATTCTCCTGCAGTCTCCCACTGGGTTGCCAAGTTAGATCCTAATCTCCTGTTATTTCACCCCTCCCCCAGAGTCAGGTTTTTCTGCTAGGCTCACGGCCAGTGCAGACCTGAGGTCGCCCTGCTTATGACGTATGTCCAAAATGGCGCCTGCTCTTTGTCTTGCTCGCCTTTGAGAGGTGAGCGGAGAGCGAGAAACTCATGTCTGTATGGGTCACTTTTTTTTCCTCTCTCTCTTCTAGTTAGCCTGGTGAACTTTTCCCCATGGAGTTTCAAGCCTTGTTCCCTCTAGTCTCCTCTTTCCACTATCCTGCTGGTGTCTCAGGCTATTGAGGTTCAGTTCACCTTGCGTTCCAGTGCTGGTTTGTTGAGTCTGCCACTGGTGTCCCGAACTTGGGCTCCCACGCTCTCCTCACAGGTCCACTGTGAATCACTAGTTCCAGAAGAGTTTCCTCTGCTGTTTCTTCCCCTACTCTTTCCTGAATCTGCAGTATCTCCACTTTTATTAACCTGTGTCTTCCCTGACTAGCAGTGTGCTCCCTTCCTATTCGGCCATCTTGCCGCTCTCCCATCAATACATTTTCAAAGATTTATGTATTTATTTGAAAGGCAGTTATCCACAACACACACATACACACACACACAGAACTTTCACTCACTGGTTCACTCCCCAAATGGCCACACAGCTAAAGTTGGGCTGGTCCAAAGTCAGGAGATTCCTATGAGTCCCACACATGTGTGTAGAAGCCCAAGCACTTGTGCCATAATCTGCAGCTTTTTCAGGCACAGTAGCAGGGAGTTGGATCAGAAGTGAAATAGCTGGACTCCAAGGGGCACCCATATGCAATGTTGATATTACAGGCAATGACATTACCCACTACAACACTATGCCAGCCCCCACATACACATTTTTATTTTACCTGTAAACTGCTTTTTCAATATTTAATTAGATGCTAATTCCATAATTTCTAATAAAATAAGATTTATATTTTAAAACAAAAATGGTTTACTACTTATAAATTTATCCCACATGATACAAATATTCTAGTGATTTAGTGCTTACTAATGTAAGAAGACAATTTTCCCACTTTGGGACATTGTTATAAGATTTAAAACTGTCTTGTCTATTGAGTTTAATTATAATACATTATGTCACTAACTGAAAGCTTTGAAAATCTGTCAATGCCCAAAATATTCTCTCCCCCCAGGGAATCACTGAATTATACTCATAGCTTGATGATTTATTATTCCTCAACAAAGCATTGAGTTCTCCATTCTAATGATGTTTATGATTACAATATGTTAACTACAGCCAGTCTTTTCATTCTAAGATCATTTCTGTTTTGTACAGAAAGTTCTTGCTATCAAATATTGAGTCTTCTGGGGGAAAAGTAAAAAAAAAAGTTTAGAGCAGAGGTTTCTTGGTACAGGTTAACAGTATTAACACAAATAGGGCAGATTATATAAACAGCTTAGGATATCACATACAGGATTTCTTCAGTGCTGAATCAGATGAATTGGAATTATAAGGCTTAACCAACAACCATGAAATTAAGATAGACACCTGCAACAATGACTGTTGACTTCCAATGTAAGTTCTGTTAAGTACTTTAGCTGTATTATTTGTATTTCATCTTCTAGGACATAAAATACTTTATATAGATTATTCAACAAGGCCAAAATTGTATATGAACCTTTAATTGTTGAGTTTATATGTTTGTCCTAGAAGAAGATTCAGCTAGCTACAGTTATAATATTCATCCACAAAATTAGTTTCCATGTTTGATTAACCTATAATTATTAACTATGTCAATAAAACATTTTAATATAAATATCATTTTAGTGTTGATAATATTCATCAAACAGGTGGATTTGGGGGGAAATACAGGAAAGATTACTTTTAAAAAGATTAAATTATGACAGTACTCCAGTGACGCCATATAATATACTTACATAATTTTGATGATACCATAACATTAGGGGAATTGACTGGTTATGTTGCTTACTATTGAGGAAAATGGTCTTTGCCTTGTAGAAGTAACTATACTCTCTTTTGTCTTGCTAGACTAGTTCCCAGACAGTGGATTTTCTAAAATTACTCAGATTGTGGTCATCCTGGCTTCATCAACTCATGTAAAGGTAATATAATCATATCACATATGTCTTAGTGAAAGAAAGGAGTCTGCTACCTATAAAGAGATTTCACTTGGGGTTTTACTACATCTACTAATCCTAAAAGTACCTTGAAGGACCAAATAACTTTTTCATCCTAATCAACCCAGATACAGAAGTATAGTTTTTTAAGAGAGAAAAAGGGCTCTATCTCAAAATAAATAGTTGCAGTGCCTAGCCAATATTTTCTATCAGGAGTAGGAGAATGTGTACGGGGTTGGGTCCTGAGGGTACAGGACAAAATTAGGAAAGTGGGATTTCTCAAAGTGAGAGCACTCATTGAAAACAAAGGATTTTACTTATTATCAAGAATTCGAAATGGTGATAGTAATGCTAGGATGACATCTGAAATTGAATAAAAATAATCCATGTTAAGTGAGGTATAAATACCTGAATTGCTGTGACAGAGAAACAATCAAAATTGCACAGTAATTATGCTACAGTTATTAAATTAATACAGGAGTATATTGAAAGTTGAAAAACATAACTATTTTTACAAGAAGCCCAAAAACAATCCATTTATGAAAGTAATAAAATGTGTATTGGTGAGAAGGGCACTGTCATTGCTGAGTACTACAGAGGTGAATGTTATCTGTAGGTCACTCCTTATGGTGGGAAATGTCATAAATACCAGGAACTCAGATAGCAATTTGAACGTTAAGATTCCAAAACAATAATAATAGGGACTCCGTGGAAGTACTTAACTATTGAAGCAAGCCGTGTTCACTTTGAATAAGAATGAAATAGCAGCCAAGGGTACTAGATCAAGAGAGCTATGGAAATGGTTATTATAGCATGCATCCCTAGAAACAACATGGATTCTCAGATCAAAGAAGCAGTACTCAACTGATGCAATCTAAACACTTAAAGGTCAGTTAATAAGACAAGTGAGAGCACATGTTCCATCAGTCATATTTCTGTTGTTCCTGTACATAAGTCAGTTTTCAAGCACAAATCTCACTTGATTGAAGGAGATGACAAGTTCCCAGATACGTGTAACATCACATAAGCATATATGTTGACATTCTTCCAGTCTCTAACTAAAACAATCTGTCACATTTACATGTGGTAGTTGCACAGTGAGGGGAGATAAATGCCCTAATATTTTTGACCTGTATATCCTAAGTATAAAGTGGAATTACAGTCCTCTTTTAGAATAATTGTGCATGGGGCACTGGTAGAAAACAGTGCTCTAGTCCAAGGTCCATTTTCAAAGAGTCTACTGGTTCCCCAAGCCCAGCAATAGCTAATTTCCTGGTCTCAAATTGTATAATTGGAAGGCAAATACTGAGTAATGGGAAGGATTTCAACATTGGTTTCATGGCCTATAGCGTAAGAGTAAGTCCAGGTGAAATCCTCTAGCCATTCTTCCAGCCATAACTAAGTCAAAATCTATGTGACAATCAGAAGCAATGGATATTAGATAATATTCAACTATCAATTTTGAAAGTTGGGATAATGGTACTGGATTTATGTTTTTAAAAAGTATTATCTGCTTACATGCTACCCTTAAAAACTAAATAAAGCAGGAGGCAGAGATAGTGAACCCAATATATCCAGATTTATTTCATCAGTTGAAACATTATAAAGCAAGTTACTGCAGAATGATGTTAGACTATCATAAATTCCATCCATGCCAAGGATCAGAACTAGTAAATGAAATGTGGGAAAGAACAACACCAGAGATATAAAACATGGCCTTAATAATGATGACCATAAGAGTATCCTAAGGGCTAGTCTGCCTCTTAATGACCCAGCAGGGCTAGTGCACTGCACTAATGAATTGAAGACCAAGTGGCCTATGATTCAGTTCCCAAAAAGGCCATGATTATCTATGCCATGAGACAGTAAGCAGGTGACTGTCATCCAAAAGGATGCCTGTGTGGTTCCAGGCTCAGTATGCCAGGGGCCAGCTACTGGTGACTATCTGGATAGATGGGCCACCTGGATGTCAAGGAAGTACCCATGAGATTTACCTGAAATAAGTCATCTTAGAAGCCCCCTCATCACCACATCAGTAGAGAGCGTTCTGACTTTGTTGTGGATGGCCAGATTGGGTGCCAGCCTGTGGATAATGGATGAAAAGAAGTCAGGGAGAACAGCACCTGGTGGTACACTGGATAGGGAGCACAGAAGGAGGCTGCTGCTCTGAAGACTCCTTGGATGGTTGTGCCTGGGAACTTTAGGGGCTGTGATCATCAGAGCCAGGAGAGTGGGTTTGGCCTCCAGTGGGAGTCCTCATAAAATAATAGATGAATCAGCATTTCGCATTTCACTTAAGATAGATCTTTAGAGGCCCACATCCTGTGTCTGAGTGCAAAGGTTTGAGAACCCTCCCTACTAGCAATCCAGTTTCTTGCTAAAATGAAGTCTAGGAGGCAGCAAGTGATAGCTCAACTATTTGGGTCTCTGCCATCCAGACTGAGTTCTAGGATCTTCACCTCAGACTGGCTCAGTCCAGCTGTTGTGAGAATTTGATGAGATATTCAGTGGATGGAATATCTGTCTTAATGCCTTTAAAATTTAAAAAAAACTGATTAAAATTTTAGTAAACTGCTGAGCCCAAATGTGGCAGAATGGGACTAATCTGGTCTTCTTCCTGTCCCACTAGGATGGCAGTCAGATAAACTCTATGAAAAACACCTAAATGCCTCAGCAGCTCTTTTCTCAATCATGCACCATCATTTGATGTAAGAAAATGTATGCTGCAATATGCAATTTGTCAGTCTCCAAACAAGCATTCTGCACCTAGGACACCATGAACTGTGCTTTTGAGATGATCTTGGCATCTTTTCAGTGATGGATATCAGCTCTCCAGTCCCTGTCTGTTGAGTTACAGATCACTTCCTGTCAGGAACATATGTGCACCAGGTGTGTCTTTCTCACAGAGTCTTTGTCTTGAGTCTTTGAACAGGTTTTGTATTTCCATCTCTATCAAAGGTCATACCTTGCTATGGAGTTCCTTGGTACAGGCAGCAATCTTCCTCTTCCTAACTGGTAGTAGATGTGGCCATTGCTTATGTGCTAGGCTGCAACAGTAAGAACCTGAAGTGCAGGCAGCAGTCAGCTGGTGCTCTCAGAATCACTATTCCACAGCTCCCAAAACTCTTGTGTATGCAGTTTAGAGGGCCTGAGTCTCAAATAATCCCATAGGATCAGTCATGCTTATAGATTGCTGCTAGAAGCACACAATACACATCATAGGGTGGAAGATATCACTTAAGCTGTAGTGTCTAACTGGGAATGTATGAAGACCTTTCATGTAGAGGATATTGAAGATTCCCCAGGAAAACTGTCACAATAATCAAATTCAACAAAGTTTCAGAATGCCAAATAAGCATAATAAAAATAGCTGCATGTTTATACACTAAAAGTGAACAATCCCAAAAGGAAATACCAAGGACAACTGAACTTTCAGTAGCATCAAAAGGAATAAAATAATTAGGAATAAATTTAACCAAATAAATAAAATATCTAAACACTGAAAACTATAAAGGATTACTGATAGGAATTAAAGATGCCCAAGTAAATGGAAATATATCCTGTGTTTGTGTATTATAAAATATATATAAGAAATCAGTATCAGGGCTGGCTTTGTGGTATAGTGGGTAAAGCTGCTGCCTGCGATGCAGGCATCTCTTATGAGAGCTGGTTCAAGAACTGGCTGCTCCACTTCTGATCTAGCTCCCTGCTAAAGCACCTGGGAAAATCAGAGTAGTGTGGTCTAAGTCCTTGGGCTTATGCCACCCACATGGGAGACTCAGAAGAAGCTGCTGGCTTTGGCCTGTTTCAAGCCCAGCTGTTGCAGCTATTTGGGGAGTGAACTAGTGGATGGAAGATCTCTCTCACTGTATGTAACTATGTCTTCCAAAAATTTTTTTAAAAAGAGAAAAACTTTCATTAAAAATGAAATCAATGTGATCTGAAGTGATCTATAAATTCAAAATATTCTTTATAACATTCCAATACTTACTTTTAGCAGAAATTAAAAAAAAAAAACTATACAGAAAGTTCACATGGAATGTCAATGATTTGTATAAACAAAATGCTACTGAAAATATGATAAATATCAGAGGTTTCACATTCCCTTAATTCAAAAGCAAAAGTCATGAAAACAATGCATTATTGCCGCAAAAACAGATAGACCAAAGGAGCAGTCTAGAGAGGTTAAGTGTGAGCATTCGGCCCATCATTTAAGATGCTGGCTAAGATGGCTTGACTCCATATTATAGTTCAGTGTTTAGCTTGGAATCCTAACTCCAGTTTCTTGTCAATTTGGTCTCTGGGAGGCAGTGCTGATGGCACAACTGGCTCCCTGCTACCCAAATAGGAGGCCTTGATTGTGTTTCTGACTTCTAGTTTCTCAGTTCTAGCCCAGACCTAGTTACTGCAGACATTTGAGAAGTGAACCAGAAGGTAAAAACTCTATCTCTCTGTAGTTCTCAAATATAAACAAAGAAAATGTTGCAGATAAATAATTAATGTAATAATTTATGCTACTTAAAGGAAATCAATTTTTTTTGACAGGCAGAGTGGATAGTGTGAGAGAGAGAGAGAGAGGAAGGTCTTCCTTTTTGCTGTTGGTTCACCCTCCAATGGCTGCTGTGGCCGGTTCATCTCGCTGATCTGAAGCCAGGAGCCAGGTGCTTCTCCTGGTCTCCCATGGGGTGCAGGGCCCAAGCACTTGGGCCATCCTCCACTGCCTTCCCAGGCCATAGCAGAGAGCTGGCCTGGAAGAGGGGCAACCAGGACAGAATCCAGTGCCCCAACTGGGACTAGAACCCAGTGTGCCGGTGCCACAAGGCAGAGGATTAGTCTGTTAAGCCACAGCACCAGCCTAGGAAATCAAAGTTTGATAACCTCATCGATAGAGGAAAAATTTTGACTAATGCAGTTTAATATTAAAACACTAAACAAACTAGGAATTGAAGAGAACTTCAAGAAGGGCACCTAAGAGAAATCTACAGTAAACTCCTATAAGATGAAAACAAACCACAAATACTCTTAGAAGTTCTACTCTTTGAAGTTTTACTCAACAGTGTATTAGAGGATTCTGCTAAAGACTTCATAAAAAAAATTAAACTCTCCAAATTAGAAACAAAAGAGCAAACTTGGTTTGTAATGCCTAACACATAATCTTGTATGTAAAATATATCCTAAGGAACTCACTATAGACCCATTCAAAGTAAAATTCAGTAATGTTGCAAAATATAAAAGATTCAAATATCAATCATATTTCTGTTTTGTAGCAATGAACATGCTGAAAATATAATCAATGAGAACATTCACTGTAGCATCACAGAATGAAAATAGCACTAAGGAATTAAAATAAGACCATGGATTTTATACTAAAATTATAAAATATAATTAAAAAGTATAATAAAATGAAGCAGTGATTTCAGTAAACATCTTAATATTACAAAAGAAGTATGCTTAAAGTTAGTGATTGTGGAAATGCAAATCAAAGCCTCTGGACAATCCAACTTCACATTCAGTAAAATGACTGATTCAGCCATAGATAAACAAACTTCCAATAAAACTGTAAGACCACTAGGAAAAACAATTTGGCAGTTTCTCAGCATGTTTTACATGGGATTATTTATTGCCTCAGCAGTTTCCTTCCAAGATACATCACTAAAAGACACAAAACCCGCATGCACCCAAATACTCAGTTCAGCAATATTCATGAAACCCAAATGTGAAAGCAACCAAAATACCGATGTGGAAAAACAACAACATGCAGTATATCTTTTATAATGCTATACTCTTTAGAAATCAAAAATAATTATGAAATGACAGACTACAAAAGTAATGAAACTCAAAAAAGGGAAAAAAGAGAGAAAAGAAATCAAAAGCAAGACCACACATACTCTAACACTATTTGATTCCAATTATGGGACAGTCCAGAAAAGGTCACTTTCTGGAGACAGAATTTGGATTAAAACCTGTCTGGAACAGATAGTCAATGAAGAGGTACTGTAAATAATATGACACATTTGTGGGATTAATGAAAATGGGCTTATCTTATACTGTGCTTATGACTATATAACTCACAAAGTAGCACAAAGCATGGAACACACATTGAAAACATGGGACAGTTAGGACTGCACAGACAGGCTCATGAGTTTGGGCTTCACAGAAGAAACTAAAAAACAATAAATATGAGGGGGCTTCAAGTATTTTGTAGAACATGAAATTAAAATATGTTCATTTTAGTTAAAAAATATTTGAAACCATGAATATGAGTGGACTTAAAATTCATGGACAATATTTTGTATGAAAGAACTACACATGTATTTCAAGAAGTTTCTGCATCAAAATTAACCCAACATTTAAATCCATTTATTTGATATTTCCCAAATTCTAATTAATTTCATGTACACTTTAAGAAATAATTTATTTTTTCTCATATGAAACACCTTAAAATATTAATCATTAATTTAAGGTAAAATATTGCCTCCTGATTGCTCCACTTAACATGACAAAATGTCAGTTCATGTGTTCTAGATTACATTTGTATTAATAAACTACTTCCAAAGATCACATTAATTGTGATACTAAAGTAAATATTTCAACAACTTGTAACATTATACATCAAGTAAAATGTTTTTAATTTTTTATTGACAATAATTGTACATATCTATTGAATACAGTATGAGTTTTAATCCATGTGTACTGATCAAATCAGGATAAACAACACATTCCCTTCTCAAACATTACAATTCACAATTCTATTTGTTCATAAAATATAAGATTATGGACTATAGTTACTCTAATATGCTATGTAACACTAGGTACTTACTCCTATAATTTAATTCTGATTTGGTACCAATTATTTCATGTAGTTTTTACAAATTCATTAATTAATCAGTGTGGAAGAAAAAGAGACATGGACAGAGACAGAGGGGAATAGAGAACACCCTCATCCATTTGTTCACTTCACAAATGCCCAATACAGCTATGGCTGTGCCAGACCAAGCTGAAGCCAGGAACTCAACCCACATCTCTCAGGTTAGTGGCAAGGATTCACTACCTCAACTATCACTGCCCCCCATCCAGGACCACACATGAGCAGGAAGCTGGAAGCGGAAGATATGACTTTAGCCCAGAGACTCCAATATGGGATGTGGGCATCCTAAACAAGGTTGTAACACAATGTCATTCCTCCAGGAAAGTTTTGAAGTACCTCCACATCTCTGACTTGCACAGAGGGGGCACAGCCCCATGAGCCCAACCCCATCACTGCACAGTCTGTTTCTCCCCAACATCACAAACTCTCCTCATGTACCTCTCCCTGAATGCTCCCCTTCTGAGGTCTCCCAATACAGCCAGGTCAGAGCAGCAGAGCACAGCAGGATGGGCCTGGGAGATGAGACAGCAAGTGAGGGGAAAACTGGACTCTGCCAGTTTCTACCTTATCACTGCCCAGCTCCAGGCACAGCATCAGGGGTGCTGGATCCAGCAGGTGAGATTGGGTTCACCAAGTGTACTCACTGGACATTTTGGGGGCCAGCATTGGAGGCAGGGGCAAATTGGCCATCCACATGCCAGAATCTGAAAGTGAATCATTAAATTACACCATGCCTGAAAATCAATCCAAATGGATTGAAGGCTTACACAGAAGATCTCAGGACTTAAAGCTCCTTAAATACTGGGAGCAAATTCATTGGCTTTAGCCTTAGCCATAATATGGATATGACACTAAATGCACAGGTGACAAAAGCAAAAATAAGGAAATAGGATTGCAAAAAAGATAATAAAATAAAAATGGAATACTTTCATTTTCATTTGGAAAATATAATATTTAGTGAAATAAGTCAGTCTCAGAAAGACAAATACTAAATGAACTCCCTGATCTGTGGTAACTAAAGTATGCCTCAAAGGTAATCATAGAAATGAAAGTGACACTTTGAGATGTAATGACTTTGAATAGTCCTTGTCCCCACTGTTGAGGGACAGTGTTTTTTTTTTATGCTATTTGTTTAATTATTTATTTAGTGTAGGGTTAATCTTTTGTGTTTAAAGTTAATAGAAAATATATCTTAGATAAATCTTAGCAAAAAATAAGGTTGGGAATAGGAGGGGGAAGAGGAAGAAGGGTGGGGGTGCAGGTGAGAGGGAGGGCAGGATGGAAAGGATCACTATGCTCCTAAATTTGTATTTACGAAATGCATTAAGCTTGTATATCTAAAATAAAAGGTTTATAGGTTTAAAACAAAGCTGAAGATGTCACCAGTGCTGTGGCATAGCAGATAAACATAAAAACCAGCCCCCTACAGTGCTGGCATCCCACGTGGGAACCGGTTTGAGTCCTGGCTGCTTCACTTCTGAACCAGTTCTCTAATATGGCCTGGGAAATCAGTAGAAGATGGCCCAAGTGCTTGGGAGACCCAAAAGAAACTCCTGACTTGTGGGTGCAGATCAGCTCAGCTCTGCCACAGCGGCCATCTGGTGGGAGTGAACCAGACGATGGAAGACTTCTCTTGCTGCCTCTCTGTAACTCTCCTTTCAAATAAATAAATATTTTTAAAAAACTGAAGAAAGATTCTGCATAATAACAGAAGAAATTAAAAGAGAAATAAAGGGGAGAAAATCGTGGCAGATGATAGTAAGAGTAATGTAATAATATAAAGAACATACATATTGCAAAAGCAAATACTGTATAAAAATGGACAAAGTATTTGATCAGATTTTTCCAATCAACAAATGCAAGCAATCATGAAAAATGGCTCAGCAATGCTAATAAAGACCATAATGCCCACTACCTCACTTGGCTAAAAAGATATTATCAAAAAGTAAAATAAAATTAAAAATGTCAAATGCTGAATCAGATGTGGAGAAAAGGAAATTCTGACATTTTTTAACAATTTGGATCCAAAAGTATTGATGTGGACATTACACTATTTGGAATATCATAGAGAATGATAAATAACACATACTCTCATGTATAAATGGAATATAATAAAGTCAAATTAAAGACAGAAGAATTGTGGTTACCAGGGGCCTGAGAGTGGAGGAAATGGAAAGATATTATTTGAACAATACACATTTACAATTATGGGATAAATTAACTCCTTGAGCTATAATATAAAACACAATAATGATATGAATACAGCATTAGATACAACTAACTCATATCTTAAGTACTCCATTAAGAACTATGTAAGTTGATGGACATGTAGTTTGGATTGTCCTAATAATTTCATGATATATATGCACAAGGGAACTCCAAAAGTTTTGTGAAAATGGGTTTAAAAATAATCTGAATTTTCCCTATATTTTTGAAATTCCAGTAAAATATTAAAATATCAGGTTGCACGCCTTCAATAAAAACAAATTTTGTCAACTGTACTCAAATAATCTTGAAAAATTACCCTGTTAAAATACAAATTAAAAATAAGTGAGGAATCTAAGCTTTACTTTATATCTTTGGGATTTGGAAGGTTATCATGGAACAGAAATCTTTTTTAAAACATTCATAAATGTGACCGAAGTTTCTATTTTAGAAGTTGAAACACAGATGACAGCCTGTTAAGGGAACGTGTACATGATAAAACAACATTCAAGTTTCAAACCACAGTTTCTTCCTGCCCCACTAAAACCTGGACCAAAAGCCTTGAGCCACACAGCTTTGATTTTAACTTGCCTACTCTATAACACTGATATCAGACTCCCAGAACCAGCTATGCTGAGAGGTCAGAGTTTGTGAAATGAGAGCCTGCATCTGACATAAACAGAATAAGGTCAGCCCAGGGATGAAAAGAGGAACCGAGGACCCCATAGAGGACAGCCGCTTGCCTGCACCACCCTCCCACCCTCAGCACGGATTCTCCCAAAAGACCACTCATTCCCACTGCACAATCGAGGAAGATGGGCGACTGCTGCCACACAACTGCCCAGAGATGGTTCCCGGGCTGACAAGTCTCTGTGAGGAAGGGACAGGAAGCCCGGAGTCCAGGTGCCAGTCCAGCCCTACACCGTGGACCAGTGGGGGTGAAGAAAGTGAGGTGCTAGTAGTGACATGAGGCCCAGGACAACCCCTGGGAGCCCTGGGAGTCCTACCTGGCAGAACATCAACTTCTGCCAACCCTGCTTCCCCTCCCCGCACTCCCTGTCCCGCACACTCACCTCTGCCAGGTGTCCTGTGTGAAGGAAGATCAGAAAACACAACGGATGCTCCTTACCTTCTCAGGTTCCCATCCGTGAAAACTCCTCCCTGGACCTCTCTCCACCGCAAAAACAGAAGACTACTATGACGTCAAGATCCCACGTGATTTTGTGTTGTTTACGCAAGCGCCCCTGATTGGACAGTTTGGATAGCCAAGTGCACACACTACCTAATAAAGAACAGAGCCAATCAGTACCCTCCACAGCGCAGACGCGCATCTTCAGGGATCACAGGGGAGAAAAGTAGGGGCCGGTCCTGGGTTAGTTCTGACACTGAGTCCTCACATCACCTGCCAACAGAGGAGGGGTTTTCACCTCCTGGTCCTGCCACCTGCTGGCCCTTTCTGCCTCCCTGGTCACTGTTCCTGAGAAGATCCTGCCTGAGGGTCGCAGCAGCTTCCTTCATTCAGGTCAGTTAAAACTTAGGGTCTGCTTATTGACATCCGAGCCTTTCCTTTTCATGATATATGTGGGGCACGTTTTTCTTTTCATTCATTTTAAATTTAATTTTAAGAATATTTAAAGATATCGAATACTTTCATCCTTTTTTTCTATTTCTCGTACAGACTTTTTTCTACTCTGCCTATTGCCCTTTAATATTATTTTCTATTCCTTGCTGTACTTAGTAATCCAGTGGATTTTATATATTTTATGTATTATTTATATATTGATTTTTCCATTAATTTCATTTATCCCTTGTATGTGTTTTTAGACTTCATAGTTCATCTCTGTGTAAAAGCAACGTCCAATACAGTCATATTTTGTTACTTAGAAGTTGATCTTTGCACCTTATAGCTTCTTTTACTGTTTTATTTCCCTTACTACTCCTGTACTAGGAAGTTGAAGAGAGATAGTACAGGTATCATGGTCTGGGTTTACTCCTAGGAGGGGGAAAAATTCAGTGATCCTGTATTAGTTGCACTGTTTTTGTAAGTTCCTTTCAATCTTGATCAGAGTAATGAACTCACTGGCTTTTATTATTTCAATATTCTGCTAGCAGTTTTTAATTTTTTTACTAGATACTGAACCTTATTAAATGCTTTACCACATGTATCTACATGATGATGTGGTTTTTCTTCCTGTAATTTTTACCTACCTGAATGACTTGTCTGAGAACTTTAACACCTGTTTCATTTTTTATTATATCTTGCTTGCTATTGATGTTTTCTTATGTGGTTTAATTTATTACATTATTACTTTGCTTTGGATACCTCTAGCTCAGTTTATGAATGGATGCTTTTAAAAAAACAATTTTTATTTCATAGCCTGGCCCACTTGCTTTATCATCAAAGTAACACTGATTTTCCAAAGGAAATTTAAAAATGCTCTCTGCTTATTTTTACTTTGGGTAGGTCTGGGAAATGTAGATCTGTTTTTTCTTCTTTAAAACTCTGGAGCATTCTGTAAATCTGGACCTGAAATTTTACTGTGTGACTTTTTTCTTGGTTGGTTGTTTGGGATTTTCAAAATGTGATTCAACTTACTGGATTTATATAGGTGCTTTCCTGTTGTATGTTTTTTTTTTTCAACTTTTATTTAGTGAATGTAAATTTCCAAAGTACAGCTTATGCATTACAATGGTTTTTCCCCCCATAACTTTCCTCCCACCCACCTCTCCTGCTCCCTATCTCCTTTCATGCACATCAAGATTCATTTTCAATTATCTTTCTCAGATATTCAAATGTAAACACTTCCATATGTACTACTGACTACCTCTGCATTATCAGCCTATAAATCACTCTCTCATAACAAATATAATTGCTTTGATTTTCAGTTTTTTGGATTTTTTTGTTTGTTTTAGTTTGTTTTTTACTTTATGGGGCTGCCTGTTAATTGCTAACTTGTATTGAAAATGAGATTCATATATCTGAATTTTCTATAATTCATTCTACATTCTGGAGTGGGCTGAATGTCAAAAACTCTGACCTCATAAAGCATATTTCAACAAGGTAGCGCAAAATAAAATGTTGTGTAAAAATAGTTTGTTTTTAAAGTGCTCTAGAGAAAAAAATAAAATGTTGTAATGTGTCCGGTCCTGGCATAGGGGAAATTGTTAGTTTAGCTATAATAGTTTGAAAGACCTCACTAATTGGTAATATTTAATATTAAAACATAATAATAGAGTAACTTTAAGAAACTAGGAAAAGAACATTTAAGTTCAATAAACAATAAAGTTAAATATCTTAATTAGTGGAAGAAAAATGTGGGTATGTAATCAAAAAATAGAAGATAATTGAGCTGGATCATGAATAAAATGTGAAACATGGTGACTATGGTTAATAAAAATGTATTGTATTCTCCAAAATTGCAGAAAAAATAGATTTAAGGACTACTGCCTCTTGAAAATGTGCAAGATGATATATGTATTAATTCACTGTTTGGTCATTCTACAATGTGTACATATTGCAGAACAATGCAGACAATGATATTCCAGATAGTTCATGCAAAATGGAATAAAGAGATTATTTTTGTTGAAAAAGATTTGAATCTATGTATAGATTTTTATAATAAACATGTTCTATTAGTTTTTATAGACCACATACATACATAGATTTCAAAATTTCTTCCACTAAAATAAATTTAGCTTTGAGTTCTTTTTCCCTCAAACTTTTTGAAATACCCATTGTTCATAATTAAAATGCAATTTTAGCTTTTTCAAATGAATAAATAATTAATAAAAATAAAATGAGAATCTATTGGTGGATTTGAAGCATGGAGAGTTTTTTTGTCTTTGGTGTTTTTATGAGATCACATAGTTTGTTGAGACTGGACAGTAGGGTCAGGTCCCATTAGGAGACTAATCTTGTTTGGTTCACTATCTGGGGACATACCTAATCCTATGCTGATGGCGATTTGAATGTTGACCTTCATTTTTGTTCCTATTTATTTGTTGATTTATTGCTATTACAAGTAAACCTGTAAGGAACATCATCTGCAGATGTCTTTGTGGATTCTGTTGCCTTAGCATAAATTCCTAGAAATGAAATTACTAGGTCAAAGAGCACAAACAGTCTAATCTTCCCTCATACAAGGCATCCTATTCTTAGAGTCATGGTGCTTGAGCTGTGGCTATTTGAGAAAAGGTCAAGTTGTAGCCATTGTTATGGAAGCAGTGATCCTGCCTTTCTGTGCTTTGATTAGGATTCATAACTTGAGCATTACTAATAGCCTCAGCTAACAAGGGAAGTTTTTCTATTCAGTAGAATGTTACTACAATAATGTAGAAGTCGATTTAACAGTTGAAACTCTTAAATCAACAACAGAAATCACTGTGCACTTATTCCCCATGTAGGACCTCTGTCCTTAATGTGTTTTACTATGAGAATTAATGGTGAACTAGTCTTTTTTTAAATTTATTTAATGAATATAAATTTCCAAAGTACAGCTTATGGATTACAATGGCTTCTCCCCCATATCTTCCCTCCCACCCGCAACCCTCCCCTTTCCCACTCGCTCTCCCCTTCCATTCACATCAAGATTCATTTTCAATTCTCTTTATATACAGAAGATCAGTTTAGTATATATTAAGTAAGGATTTCAACAATATTTTTTCACTTTCTGTTGCTATGTGGGGTAAACTAGTCTTAAAACAGTACTTTATACTTTGTCTGTCTGTGTGGGTGCAAACTGCTGAAATCTTTACTTGGTATAGAGTTGATCTTCTGTATATAAAGATAATTAAAAATAAATCTTAATTAAGAATGAGATGAGAGAGGGAGTGGAAATGGGATGGTTTTCAGAAGGGAGGGTGATTATGGGGGAAAAAACTGCTATAATCCAAAAGTTGTACTTTTGAAATTTATGTTTATTAAATAAAACTTTTCTATTAAACTAATGTAGAAGTCAAATTAGAATTATGAGAGACATTTTGTGAAGCCTAAAGATAGGACTAGAAAATAATCAGTGTATTGCCTGTGCCACAGCTCACTAAGTTAATCCTCCTCTTGTGGCGCCAGCACCCCGGTTTCAAGTCCCGGTGGGGGCGCCAGATTCTGTCCTGGTTGCTCCTCTTCCAGTCCAGTTCTCTGCTGTGGCCCAGGAGTACAATGGAGGATGGCCCAAATTCTTGGGCCCTGCACCTGCATGGGAAAGCAGGAGAAGCACCTGTCTCCTGGCTTCTGATCAGTATGGTGTGCCGGCCCTAGTTCACCAGCTGCAGTGGCCATTGGGGGGTGAACCAACGAAAAAGGAAGATGTTTCTGTCTGTCTCTCTCTCACTGTCTAACTGCCTGTCAAAAAAAGAGAGAGAGAGAGAGAGAGAGAAGAAAAGCAAATAATCTGTAATTATTGGGAAATTGTTTAAAGATTGTTGGGAGTGGAAATTTATATGATAGCCAAGTGACCTTATGCACTTGGTAACAAGAAGGAAATAACCACAATATACAACATACATAGCAATTTGTCATTTCATTAGTTAATTTGGGAAGCTTTTATGTGTCTTTTGAGTAAGACATTCAGACTTAGAAAGATGGAACATTTAGTTGAATTTGAATTTCGGCCGGCGCCATGGCTCAAGAGGCTAATCCTCCGCTTAGCGGTGGTGGCATACCGGGTTCTAGTCCCAGTCAGGGCACCGGATTCTGTCCCAGTTGCCCCTCATCCAGGCCAGCTCTCTGCTGTTACCAGGGAGTGCAGTGGAGGATGGCCCAAGTGCTTGGGCCCTGCACCCCATGGGAGACCAGGAGAAGCCCCTGGCTCCTGCCATCAGATCAGCGCGGAGCCAGCAGCGGCGGCCATTGGAGGGTGAACCAGCGGCAAAAGGAAGACCTTTCTCTCTCTCTCTCTCTCTCTCACTATCCACTCTGCCTGTCAAAATTAAAAAAAAAAGAATTTGAATTTCAGTTAAATAACATAAATATTAGTATAACTGTGTTCCACACAATATTAGGGTGTCCTGGACTTTATAAAGCAGACCACCTCTGTAGCCACACAATATGTGATACACATACTGCACAAACACACTGCCTTCTACTCAAACATGTTTACCTGTAACCTATAAAGATTTAGCCTTAAAACTTTCTTCCTTTTGAAGGATATTTTGTAGATAAAATATTCCAGGATAATCTAAGAGAATCCAGACTAAAAAGTAAGACTGAGGTGGAATTGGGTATAGCTGGCCTTTGTCTCCTGCAATTCAGTGAAATAGAGGCCTTCATTTTGGCATAGTGGGTAAAGCTACAAGCAGCAATTCCTGCCCCCCATATAGGTGCCAGTTTGTGTCCTGGTGGCTTCACTTCTGATCCATCTCCATGATAATGGCCTGGAAAAGCAGCAGAAAATAGCCTGAGTGTGTGAGTCACCACCACCCATGTGGGAGACCTGGATGGAGCTCCTGGTTTTTGAATGACCCAACTTGGACATTGCAAGGAGTGAACCCACAGTTTCAGGGTCTTTCTGTATCTCTCCCTGTAACTCTGACCTTCAGCTAAATAAGTATATCTAAAAAAATCAGTGAAATGTTAATAGGAATATTGACTTGGTTTCTTCCCAGGACATGCCTGTTATGTGGGAAAGTTGAAGTAAGCATTGCTCATTAAATGGGATAGGACTTCATTGCTGAATAAAAATAAATACCATTAACTCATGAATTAAGGTAACTATGTTACATAAAGAATGTTTTAATATTGGAAAAAAAATCATACTATATCTGCATGATGAAATCTGGGATGATATGATTAGACTTTAAAGAATTCATGGAAAATATGAATTATAGAAAAACTGTGATGCGGAGAGCGGCAAGATGGCGGAATAGGCAGGGAGCACACTATTAGTCCGGGGGGAGAGAAAGTTTAATATAAGTGGAGATACTGCAGGGTCAAGGAAGAGTAGGGGAGGAAACAGCAGAGGAAACTCTTCCGGAACTAGTGATTCACAGTGGACCTGCGTGGAGAGCGTGGGAGCCCAAGTTCGGGACACCAGCGGCAGACTCAACACACCAGCGCAGGAACGCAAGGTGAGCCGAACCTCAATAGCCCGAGATACCAGCGGGCAAGCGGAAAGAGGAGGCTAGAGGGAACGAGGCTTGACACTCCGTGGGGAAAAGTTCACCAGGCTAACTAGAAGAGAGATAGGAAAAAAAATTAAAAAAGTGACCGATACAGACACAAGTTACTCTCTCTCCGATCACCTCTCAAAGGCGAGCAAGACAGAGCAGGCGCCATTTTGGACATACGTCATAAGCAAGGCGACCTCAGGTCTGCACCAGCCCTGAGCCTAGCAGAAAAACCTGACTCTGGGGGGAGGCGTGAAATAACAGGAGATTAGCATTTAACTTGGCAACCCAGTGGGAGACTGCAGGAGAATTGGAGCCCACACTGAGGGCAGCGGAGATTCCCTGTGTGGTCCTTGAGAAGGAGATTCTGATCTCTGGCTCCTGTGG
This sequence comes from Lepus europaeus, assembly GCF_033115175.1. Lineage (NCBI taxonomy): Eukaryota > Metazoa > Chordata > Mammalia > Lagomorpha > Leporidae > Lepus > Lepus europaeus. The sequence goes on along the minus strand of NC_084851.1, from coordinate 26,208,530 downwards.
GTATATCATTTGCCTGCTAACTACCTCCAATTACGTTCAGCTGTGCAGAATTACTTCCCTTTTGAATCAAAAAAAGAAAGAGAGATTTACCACACCTAACCTGGGAGTGTCATCTTTGACACACCCTCAGCCCTGAGGAACCAAACACACCTCTCAGTCCACACTCATCTCAAGCCTCTAAGGCTCCACTGAAAGCAGACAGTCCACTTAATATAGAGCCATAGTGTAACAAGAAAAAACACCACAGTGAAGAAACCAAATATCTCCAACATGCCAAACAATAAACGCAAAAATCAAGCTAACAAGAACAAGGAAGACACTATGACGCCCCCAAATGAAAAAGACACCCCAATTCAAGATTATGAAGATGATGAGATAGAAGAAATGCAAGAAGCGGATCTCAAAAAATTGGTAAGAACATTAAGAAGTTCTCAAAAACAAATTCTTGAACTACAGAAATCCTTAATGGACAAGATAGAAAATCTCTCTCGTAAAAGTGAAATATTAAGGAGGAATCAAAATGAAATGAAACAACTAGTGGAACAAGAAACTCTGATAGTGACTAGAAATCATAATGAAATGAAGAATTCAATAGATCAAATGACAAACACATTAGAGAGCCTTAAAAACAGAATGGGCGAAGCAGAAGAGAGAATATCAGTCTTAGAAGACAGAGAACAGGAAAGGAAACAGGCAAACCAAAGAAAAGAAGAAGAAATTAGAAATCTAAAAAATATTGTAGGGAATCTACAGGATACTCTTAAAAAACCCAACATTCTGGTTCTAGGAGTTCCTAAAGGCATGGAGAGGGAGAAAGGATTAGAAGGCATTTTCAGTGAGATACTAGCAGAAAATTTCCCAGGTTTGGAGAAGGACAGAGGCATCTTAGTACAGGAAGCTTATAGAACCCCTAATAAACATGACCAAAAGAGATCCTCACCACAACATGTTGTAATCACACTCACCACAGTGAAACATAAAGAAAAGATTCTAAAAGGTGCAAGAGAGAAACGTCAGATCACTCTTAGAGGATCTCCAATTAGACTCACAGCAGACTTCTCATCAGAAACCCTACAAGCTAGAACGGAATGGCAAGATATAGCCCAGGTACTAAGAGAGAAAAACTGCCAGCCCAGAATACTATATCCTGCAAAGCTCTCATTTGTGAATAAAGGTGAAATTAAGACTTTTCATAGCAAACAGAAACTGAAAGAATTTGTTGCCACTCATCCTGCCCTGCAAAAGATACTTAAAGATGTGTTACACACAGAAACACAGAAACATGGTCACCAATATGAAAGAAGGTAAAGGAAGGAAACCTCACAGCAAAAGATCACAGGAAGCTCAATTTCTCTTTGACAGAGAATTAAACTCTGATGCTCTGTTAAAGCAATGTGTTAAAGTAATCTATTATGTTCTCTTGATGTCTGTTAAATTCTAATTGTTCAAAAACAGCTGATTTTTAAAGAGCTACAGGTTATTTAAATATGTGCTTTTTTCAAAAATTTGAATAATCACCTTGTAACAATGATCAAATTTGGTCTATGTTATGTCATGATTTTAAGGAATCTTATTTCAACCAGATATTTTGGATTTTGAGCCTTCTTGGCATTCTTGACAGGCATTCAAAAAATCAAAGTTCCAAAATCTGGTCTCTAAAATTTCCAGTAAATCCTGGACTTTGGTTTTTCCATTTTGGGCCCAACTGAAAAAATCGAAGGACCTATGTCTCTCATCTTATAGAGACACCAACTAATCAGTCTATTTGGAGTATATTAGAAGGACTGTCAAGATGGGAAGTGGTACCAGACTTTAAGTTTCTATAATGGAAAATGCTATTAATACAAATGTTTGAGAATTAAAAAGTCTAATGATCTTGTGTTACTAGACATGATAGTTATCTTAATGAGAAAGCCCCAGAGGCCTAAAGGGTTAAATACTTGTAAAATCCTACAGGTGTTTTCAAAAACACTGTGAAGTAAGCAAGTGCCTCTAGTTGGCTGATGAGTTTATAATTTTAAACATGGTGACTTAAAGTCTTTTGTCATCCACAGTAATATATGATTTGCTGCTCATAAAACTTGTTGGTTCTGTGTTTAGCTGTCCTCCTATAGGTTCCTATGGACTTTTTCCAGCCACTTCTATTGTATTCAGTACTTTGGGATGGCTCTGTAAACAGATGAAGCCAATAATGTATTAACAGTACCAACTGAGAGAAAGTATGGTTAACTGAGGTTACTAAAAACAAAAAGCAATTCAAATCAATTGGCAATCTGCAAAAAGAGTTAAAGATTTTAAAAGCTATTATTAAAATTGCTATATTGGTCTATTAGGTTATGTTATATGTGTGTACATATTGTATGTCCACATGGGGAAATTTTATTAAGAGTTTTATTTTAAATGGCTTATAGATAAGATTGTCTATAAATTTAAGCTGCGAAAATCAATCAAAGATATATTTTAATTCGTGGGACCTGAATCTATGTATCATATGTTTTAGACTTGTTGGTAGAAAGAAACTAAAAGCATTTTATATGGTTGTGCTTAAGTTTACTGGTTAAAAAAACTACACCATGTTAGATATTTAAGAGGTGTTTGCAAATACATGATTCTTACAATTTATAGAAGGCATTGGACCTTCTGGTAAATGTTTTCTTAAGTTGTTATCTAATGGTTGAAACGGTTTGCTAAGTATTCATGTGATATTGCTATTGTAAGCAAGCGATCTAGGACTTGCTCCCTCATTTCTCTATTCTAAGCCCAACTTGTTTTTCATTTCTCTATTCTCTTCAAGGTAGGGAACTAATTCTATTATGAAGGAATCTGTAGGACGCACAATTTAATCTTTAGACCTTATAAAAGAGATGGCTAACATTTTTCTGTAATAGCATAGCCAAAATAAGAACTCAAATAATAATCTCATAGCTAGATTCACTTCGCCATCAGCCAAGTATACAGTAAGTAGAAAAAAACCTCCCTTTCAGACCAAAGGGAAAGAAAGTTTTAAAGTGAGAATATAATTTTCCTCATGGGCATTGTCTACCTTAGAAAAACTACTACAGAACATGCCTGTGACTATAGACTTGTAGTTCAGGCCACCGAAGATTAGAGATGGGAAACGGGCACTCTCTTGACTTGCATCCTCTGGTCTGCTTGAACACAAACCAGGAGGAAAAGAAAGCTCGGCATCAGAAGCAATGGGTGGCAGGCCGATTAATGGCTGATCTGTACAGTGATCTGCACTCAAGGAGACCCAACAGGCCAGTCCACTGCAATGGCTTTCAATGTGGTAAGCCTGGGCTTCAGCAGAAGTCAGCTTGTGAAGAGCCCTGGCAGCTCTGCCAAGAGTTGGATCACTAGAAATGGACCTGCCCTGGAGTCGAAGGATGCCCAGGTCAGAGCCACAGATCTTATTGGCTCTAAGCTGAAAAGCCCTTCTCTCAGCCCAACTTCCAAAGTGACCACTGCAGCTGAGGGGATGGTCAAGTAGGGTCAGCAACATTGCAGGCAGCACTGTACATTTCTTGTTAGAGATGCCCCCTGCCTTTACCTGGCCAGCTCTCCTCCCAGGCCAGCCAAGTAATGAAAGTCAACAGAGTGCCTTCCCCTAGGAGGTTCACACCTCCCTTAGGATATACCCCATGGGAAGAGATAGATAGGTCTGGGCCTCTAAACTTACAAGGCCTAAAGCCCACCAGATTATTATCAAGCCCCTTCTATCAGGTTCTATTTGCCTCTCAATCAGGAAAATTACTTGTAGCTTAGACAGCACCTTTCTTAGCTCCTCTAATAATGACTCTGTCCTTTGTTCTATGCCCTGTCTAGTGCACTTGGGCCTCATTCCTTTGGAATCATAACCTCTACTCTACCACCAATGGCTCTACTCCCAACCTGTGTGTACTGATGGCCCTCCTCCCCACTTAATGCTGTATAATTGTTCAAACCTGGTTAATGCCACTCTTAGGATCATTTGTTACTATCCTCACTCTGTCTTTTATGACCTTGTCTAAATATGATCATAGTCGGCAAACTTGGAAGGCTTCCATAGCCTTGGCAACTCATGACGACAGCCTAGGGTGGTTACTGGCTCCATAAACTAGAGTGTCAATTTGTTGGGTCAACAACAGGAGCCACTGTGCACTTGCTCCTCATGTGGGATCTCTGTCCTTAATGTGCTGTACATTTTGATTTAATGGTATAACTAGTACTCCAACATTATGTTTCACTTTGTGTTTCTATGTGGGTGCAAACTGTTGAAATCTTTATACTAAATTGATCTTCTGTATATAAAGAGAATTGAAAATGAATCTTGATGCAAATGGAAGGGGAGAGGGAGCGGGAGAGGGGAGGGTTGCGGGTGGGAGGGAAGTTATGGGAGGGGGAAGCCATTGTAATCCATAAGCTGTACACTGGAAATTTATAATCATTAAATAAAAGTTAAAAAAAAGAAAAACTGCATGGCATGGTTGGCCCTGAGAAGAGGAAGAACATTCATGCTCCTCCTCCTGGTGCCCAGGCTGCAGGGGCTACAGTAATGTGGTCAAGAACTCTGACCTTTCACTGACAAAAACAATAACAGTTTCCTCCTTCCCCACAACCCCTGTGGGAACCACAGCTCTGCTCCTCCCCCATACACTTCAGTGTCTCCTCTCTCCTCTGGGACATTGACCTCTTGGGAAGTCATTTGTAAGTCATTGTGAACACCCACTAATTCCAAAATTTGTGCTGATCCCTGAATATTATGCCAAGTCTTGTGAACAGAAAGGTTTTGATTTAATTTATAAGAAGTCATTGTTGCTGTCTCTGTAGAACTACCACTTGTACATAGGATATCAGCCTGGGGAACAGAGTGTCTACTCAGCATTTTAGGCATAACATGGGTCTTGCAACTAAGGAGAGTCAGCAACTTCCTAGATGGGTAGTGGGAGTTTATTTTTCTCAGAAAATGCTATATAGTAGCTTTCCCTATGGGATCATTTTAATGCAGATACTCTACTTCTTGTTTATTTAAATGTATTATGAGGGTATGGTACTCTACCCCAGCAATAGCTTAACACTGTTTTCTGCCTTCCTTATTAAGAATCATAATCATAGTTAAATAAGGTGTGATGAAGTTAGGAAGTACATGAGAGAGATGGGTATACTCTGACTGCTTCTGGATTTCGGTTCATTATTCCCAAAGGTTGTTTTTTGGTAGGGACTATAAGTAATTGTGTTTCCTTTTGTCTGATTTTATCTATGTAGTTCCATTTTATCCAAAACTTTATCAATTGAAATACTGCCTGAGCCTGAAGAGTAGTCATTCTTATTGAATTAAAGTGGAATCTCCCTCCAATAATTGAAATAAAGGACTCATTTGAGCAGTAGTAATGGAAAAATATGGTCTACACCAATTAATATGCCCTAGGGCTTTTTTTTTTAGCTCATTTAACTTTAAAGTTTTCTTTAACTCCAAATGGGGTTTTATAGATCTTATGGCTGTGTCAGTAATTATTGTTCCCAAATATTGCAAAGGTTTCTACTTTTGTACTTTTTCTGGTGCTATGTACAGTCTGTTTATACAGCATACCCTGAAGGTTACAAAAGGGTTTGTCTAAGTTATCCTCATCTGGATGTCCTACCAATATATCATCAATATAATGAATGGGGAAAACTGTGGGATAATAGGCAAAGGAAAGGTTGTGCAGCCTTTATTAACATAATACTGGCATATATTAGGACCATTTTTCATTTCCTTGGAGAGGACTGTCCACTGATATCAGGGTGTAGGGATACTATTATTTAACTGGTGCACTGGAAATGTGAATCACTCTTTGTCTTTAGGATGGAGAGGAATAGAGAAAAAGCAATCTTTTAGGTCCAAAATAATGATATAGTAATGAGCAGGGATAGCAGAAGGAGCTGGAAGTGCAGGCTGCTCATACCCATCTTTTTCATGACATTATTAAGAGCTCTGAGGTCATGTAATAACCTAAATTTGCCTGTCTTTTTTTTTGTATTACAAAAATTGGTGTGTTCCACAGACTCACTATTGGCTCTATATGGCCCAGTTTTAATTGGTTCCTTAACCAAATGTTGAAGAGTCTTCAGTTCTCATTCATGGGCCAATGCTCAACCCATGCAGGGGTATCTGAAGTCCACTGTAAAGGAAGAGGCTATATGTTTGGCAGTGGCCCTTAGAATTGGGGGTAAATATGAACTGATGAACTAGTGCAACCCTTTCTCTGGTGATCCATATTATCATCACACAGCGCCTGATAATCCATAGTGAACCAAGCTCCCTGACTTGCTAGTACATCCCTTCTTCACAAATTTGTACTAAGTCCCTTTGAAATGAGTGGTTGAAAATGCTGTGCACTTCTCATACAGCCAAATTCCCTATTGCTCCATGCAGTGTTCTGTGAAACTAGGACAGTGTTCACTGTGTGCAAACCCCTCTTCACTTCCTCAAGGGTTGATTGGCCATGTTAGACATAGAGCCTCAAACTTGTCAATACTATGGATGTCTTGATTCCCAACACTCTCCACCATTCTGGCTGCCATTATCAACCACCTGCATAACAGCATCCAGGAAGATACACTTTCTGTCTACTGGATAAAACAGGTCATGGAGCACATCTGGAAGCTGTAGGAGTTCTGTAACTGCATGACAAAGCTGGGTATAGGCAGCTATTAATACGCATCCCTTAAAGTTATAGTTCTCTTTAGCCCTGAGCATCCAGGTTTGACTTTGTGTTGCTATGTAGGGGCAAACTGTTGAAATCTTTACTTAATATATATTAAACTGATCTTCTCTATATAAAGAGAATTGAAAATGAACCTTGATGTGAGTGGAAGGGGAGAGGGAGTGGGAAAGGGGAAGGTTGCAGGTGGGAGGGAAGTCATGGAGGGGGGAAGCCATTGTAATCCATAAGCTGTACTTCGGAAATTTATATTCATTAAATAAAAGTTAAAAAAAAAGAAAATTCAAGGAAAAAGCACAGATGGAGTTACAGGATTATACTTAGAAAACCTACTTGGAACAGACCTACCAATTGGCCCAGTATCCAGGTTCATGAACTCCAACATAACAGGAGAACATTTTTTTTTTACTGATCTCATTTGCAATGTTTTGATAGACAGCATAATATCCTATATCCTCAAGATGAAGACCACAGAGTACAACAGCTAGATCCCAGGATCCTGCCTATAGTGCACACCTCATGCATACCCAGAAGCACAGGATCCTCCAGACCAACCAAGACACAAATGAGATAAAAATAGTGGCATTTTGTCTTGTGATGATAGTCTTGGTATGCTAGCCATTTCCTACCTGGTTTCTTCTCATCAGTTAACCCCAAACAACCACAACTAAAAGACTAGTGGATCCCTTTATGCCTAAGAAACATTTTAACTCCTTTTAATGAAATATCAGATTTTGGGACATTCTTTTAACTAAATTTGTATTTAGAAATTCTCAAAGGACAAAAAGCAAAAATGAAGTTTTATAATGTCAGAGATTGGTATTAAAGAAAACTAAAAGAAAAAAATAAAAACTCTGTATGAATTTAAATAGTTTTGAAAAAATACACTTAATTCTACTTTTAATAAACCTTCTTGAAACTCCCTTGTGTATGTATGTTAAGAAATCTTTGAACGCCATGCTCTTTTTTTTTTACCACCCCATTATTTAAAATGATATTCACTTGTTTTAAGCATGCACATTATGACTAAAAATAGTATAAAGCTTCACATCTGCAGCTGGTAAATTTTGAATTTTTTAAATCAGAAATTTTATCAATGGGAAGTTAAAGATGTTGGTCATCCATTCTCTCCTAGATAATGAGTACTGTTTACCAACAAACTCATAGTGCCTAATTTTATTCTCTAAATTGTTGACTGCTGGAAATGCAAACATTGCAAATAGTATCTTCCTTGTGAAATTCAATTCTGATTAAAAGGAAAGCAAAAGAAATATCAGCACTGTTCACATTCAATTTATTATAAGATAAATAATACATTAACCCTCACCTACACCAGTTTACAATTCTGTTTCTTACTGTTTCATAATGTAAATTTTTAAAGCATTAAAAGATGACAAAAATAAAATAAGGATCAATAAGAATCAAGGAAAATGCTTAGCAATCGTACTAATGTCAATGATGTTACTATATTATTTAAAAAGTTCATAAGAAGATGGAATTAAAATATATTGTGCATTTCCCATGAACTTTGAAGTCCCATATTTAGCATAATCACTGCCATAAGCTGTTGGCCACACAGTCTGAGGTCAGAGAGCAAGTGATGAGAAGACCTTGATGTGCTTGATGCCCTGCAACAAACGAATGCCTGTGTGCCTCAGAGCCCTCATACTTGGATTGGGTTTCATGGAGTCTCCTACTGGTGCACTTGCTGCCTTCCCATGTGCAGTTAAATAACCCTCCCAGGCACCCAGAAGCTGCCTATGGTGTTAACTGAAATTTGGGATGGCATACAGGTCACCACTTCTGCCTGTGATGTGCTGGTGCCACCCTGGGATACAGTGTTCCTCAGTGCAGTAAGCAAGGGCACAGGTCCATTTCTGTGCCTTTCATGTTGGGCAGAGTGGGAAGACACAATCCTGTTTTACTTCCTCATGAACCCAGCACAAAATCCTAGATGTGAATTTAGGTCTCACCAATTTCTGTGTAAAGGTGCTGACCTGTGGAGTATAATCTCAGTCGGTTGATGGCACTGATTTGGAAAACCCAGTACCTCGTGACTCAGCTCCAGGAGGAATCTTCATAATGAAGTCTGCAGCCTCCCTTGCCAATTATATCTGATTCCCAGATCATGGAAACCATGGAGGTCAGCAGGAATCTTGCTTTTCAACCTTAGCATGTCAGAGCAAGTTAGCAAGAGAGTACTAGACAAAAGAAAACAGAAAAGCTGCCATCCATTCTTCAAGAGTGCCTCCCATGCCAATGTGGATCACAAGGCTGATGGATGTCCCTCCAAGTTTTTGTGTATACAGGAAGAGAGAATAAATGCTGACTTCCAAGAAATCAGGATTCTGTAGCTCAGCAGGAATTGATTGCTGAAGCCTACTGGACAGAGGTTCATCAGCCATAACAGTTGAAGTGAGAAAGCTCAGTGAGCTGGCTCTAAGCCTTTCCTCACACCTCTGCCAGCAGCTAAGCAGGCCTGCTCCAAAAAAAGTAGGGAGGAAGGAAAAGAGGGCATACAGCACATTCTCAGAAAAATCAATATTGACTGCTGATTTCACAAAAGGGTCATTTTACTTAAAGTAAGCTTGCAGGGCTGTTGTCACACTCATTTGGGGAGTGAACCAGCAGATGGAAACCATCTCTCTCTCTCTCTCTCTCTCTCTCTCTCTCTCTCTCTCTCTCTCTCTCTCTCTCCATTTTATTAAATACATACTATTTTTACAAATAATACTTTTATCAACAGACTAAGTTTTAATTTAAATCTATGTGTTTTCAACTGAGAATAATTTTACATATGAAAAGAATATTGACAACTTGGTACATTTCATTTTCTTAAAATTGACCTGATTGGTATTTTTGATCATATAACTCATGGATTTGCCTGAGAAGCCAGACCCAGTTGCATAGGACTCCAGGCCTTCTGGGAGCTCTCTCTGTCTCTGGTGGTAGATGTGGCATGTCTGCAGAAGGCCTACTCACCGCCTTTCTCCCTTCTTTTCCAGATGAAGAGGGTGACAGGTGTGGACAGGGCTGGCAGTACCACATGTATCTGCCTCCACTTATTACTCATTATGGAGAATGAGTGATGTTTATTAAAATAATCTCCCTTGTTTTCACTAGTGAGATAATGAGGAGTATACAATTTGCATGAGTGATGTCAATATTTCATTTTAATTCTTGATATAGAAGTGCCTTCCCTCTGTAATAGGAAAGATTTCTTGATGAAAGAATTTGGGCAACTTTGAATAAGGACAAAGCTCTGCCTTGAGATGGCTACAATTTCAGGTGATGTAACTTCCCTTTCCTGGGACTCATTTTCCTTATCTGGGAGGTGGGAGTTTTGGGTTGACAGATGTCATGTTCCATGTTCTGAGGATATGAAAGGACTTTTAGTCATAAAGGGGCAACATGGGTCTGTAAATACAAGATATGGAGTGATGACACACATTAGCTCTGTGTGAATGTGCAGTGCCCTGGTCCCTCACGCCTTCCCACCTTATACATCACCCACTCTAGCATAATACACAGCAGATATTCAGTGATGGCAAGCGGGAGCCATGAGTGGACATGTAGTTCCATGTTACTCATGACAAGCTCCCCTTACATATCACCCATTCTAGCACAACTCATACAAGCCTATCATGGACAGAGGAACCATGCTGCTGCACTTTCCCCAGAAGGGGTTTGATGCTGTGGTACAAGGCATGGCTTGACTCTGGTGAGTACTCAGAATACTCAGGTAACACTGGATCATGTGTGAAGAGCCACACTGTGTATTCCAGTGGTCTCTAATGATCACTCTATGTAGCTTAAAGACTTTGAAAGGAGGGCTTCTATTTTCTTCACTATTATCTATTAAGTTTGAAATCTTATAATGTGATGTTAATAAGCAAATATTACCTTTATTTTCCCCCAGAGGACATGAATCTGAATACACACTGATTTTTTTAAAACTTTTATTTAATGAATATAAATTTCCAAAGTACAGCTTGTGGGTTACAATGGCTTCCCCCCTCCCATAACTTCCCTCCCACCCACAACCCTCCCTTTCCCCTTCCATCATATAAAGATTCATTTTCAATTCTCTTTATATACAGAAGATCAGTTTAGTACATATTAGGTAAAGATTTCAACAGTTTGCCCATATAGCAATATTTTTGTATTTCAAACAGCAGTATAGTTTGCAGTCCTTTTTAATCTGAGAAAAAAGACTTCATTAATATATTTACATTAAAGTAAATAAGCCGCTATAATCCAAAAGTTGTACTTTAAAAATTTATTAAATAAAGGTTAAAAAAATACAAGGTAAAATGCATCAATGCTAAAAAAAAATAGAAAGACCTCTAAAAAATCTTGGTGGTGCCTCTAGTCCTTGAATTGCTGCATAAACAAACCAAAAGCCAACTCAGTGTAAATAATAAAATTAAAAGCTTAGCCAATTAGATCTGCAGATTAACTTCAACTTTACTGACCAGAAACCCCCAACTAACCTCTACCTAGAGGCCATGACAGTATTGTAGGCATGGAAAGCCAAGATACCATGGAAAAGAATAAAAGAAGAAGACCTAAATGAGAGATCTCTGTGAGTGAGATCCCAGTGGAAAGAACGGGGCCATCAAAGAAGGAGGTACCTTTCTCTCAAGGGAGGAGAGAACTTCCACTTTGACTATGACCCTAGTGGAATAAGATCAAAGTCAGTGAACTCTAAAGGCTTCCATAGCCCTGGCAACTCATGACTAGAGCCTAGGGAGATTACTGATGCCATGAACAGGAGTGTCAAATTGTTAAGTCAGCAACAGGAGTCACTGTGTACTTACACCGCATGTGGGATCTGTCCTTAATGTGTTGTCTAATGTGCAGTGATGCTATAACTAGTACTGAAACAGTATTTTTACACTTTGTGTTTCTGCATGGGTACAAACTGATGAGAGCTTTACTAATTATATAGTGAATCGATCTTCTGTATATAAAGATAATTGGAAATGAAAAAAAAAACCTGGTGTTAAATTGGAAATGGCATAGAAAATTAATTAATTTTTAAAAAAAATATTATGTAGGATCTCTGTCTTTAATGTGCTGTACATTGTTATTTAATGCTATAACTAGTACTCCAACAGTATTTTTTTTCACTTTGTGTTGCTATATGGGGGCAAACTGTTGAAATCGTTACCTAATATATACTAAACTGATCTTCTGTATATAAAGAGAATTCAAAATGAATCATGATGTGATTGGAAGGGGAGAGGGAGCGGGAAAGGGGAGGGTTGTGGGTGGGAGGGAAGTTTTGGGAGGGGGAAGCCATTGTACCCCATAAGCTGTACTTTGGAAATTTATTTTCATTAAATAAAAGTTTAATTAAAAAAAAAGAGGCTTTGCCAGTCAGAAACCTCCAAGTAACTTCTAACTAGAGATCTTCCACTTCAACTAAACATCTTATTTGTTTATCTTCGGTGAACTCTATTAAAGGTTCCCCTAATGCCCTCTTGGTTGAACCTGAACTACTTGTAATCTGGGGCTGCAAAACATATGAATCACTGAGTGCTCAGGTAAACTCTTAGAATTTCAATGTGCCTAGGTTTACCTCTTAATATCAATAAATTGGTACTTAAATACAAAAATAAATTAAACAATACATCAAAATATGGACATTAAAACAAAGCATACCAAAATCTTACTCCTTTTTGACCTTCATCTGAGTTCTGCTGGTACCTGAACTCCTATCACTGTTAAACATTTTGTTTCTTCCATAGCAGACAAAAGTCAAGTGGACAATCTAATAATTATTTATACCCTTTCTTTGAGATAAAATGAAAATCATGGGTGGTTGTGGACAGTGAACCCCTTAGGGACTTGTCTTATGTATTCCCAATGTGATCCCAAATTTCAAATCAGGGCAACATGGTACACTAAAGAGCACTTAATAGAATATAACTTTAGGGATCATGGGAATTGAAATTCAGTCTCATTTTTGCCAGGTCATAGCTAGTGGCTGGGGAGGAGGTTTGAGCCTTCTGGTAACTTCCCTATTTTCACAGCTGTTTTGTTGAGAGATTTGGGGGTGAAATGCCTGGAGTATAGTAGGCACTTATCAAAGAGCTCTTCCAAGTATGTCCAACCATGGTGCTACTACTGTCTGGTTGAGTTTGAGAGAAATATTACATTTGGCTCCTTGGGCATTTCCCTAACACCTCTTCACTCAGATCCCCCCACCAGTGCAAAATCAACAAAAGCAAGTTTTTCCATGAGGATGGCAGAATTCAAAAAAGGATTGATAGGAAAATACACAGAGACTGCTTTATGAGAACTCATAGCAGAAACATGGGGAGCAAGAAAGGGCTTTCATTGTCCTGAATCAAAGTGTCCAAAGTCTGAAATGCTATGGTGGGCCAAGCATTGTGGCACAGTAGGTTAAGCTATTACCTCTTGGATGAGCATCTGAAATGAATACATTTTTGAGTCCAGATTGGTCCATTTCTGATCCAGTTCCATGCTATTGTGATTGGGAAAGCAGTATAAAGATGGCCCCAGTACTTGGGCACCTACCACCCATGTGAGAGACCTCACTTAAGATAACATAGGTGTTTTGGATTGATTTTTGCCATGTTTGCTTTTCAATTTTTATGATTTTTCCCTTTCACTGCTATTTTCCCAGTTTGTTATGTAGCCTCATCATTCCTTTTTCCTTCTATGTTCTTGCTGGGGAGAGGGAGTTGGGGAAGATGCCTGCACTGACAGCCTCCATGTGCATTCTATCAGGGATGTTCTAGGGTGTCATTTCTTGTTAGCTTCTTGCTACCTTTGTGGTCAGTCATTGGCTCCTAGGCAGTGAAGCTTCTGGAGGAGGCCCTACCTGTGAGACTTTGGGTATCAGCAAATAAGAATGACATTGATCGTTAGTGAAAGAGTCAGTTCAATGGCACTGAACTTACAATACTTAGTGGGTAAAGCTGTAATCTGCACCACCAGCATTCCATATGGGTATCAGTTTGAGGCAGAGTTGCTCTGCTTCTGAACCAGTTCCCTGCTAATGTTCCTGGAAAGTGCAAAGTATAGCCCAAGTTTTTGGGCCCCTTCACTCATGTGAAGAAGAAACTCCTGGATCCTAACTTCAGCATGTCCCAGTCCTGGCCATTTGAGGAGTAAACCATTGGATAGAAGTTCTCTCTTTCTCTCTCTCTCTCTCTCTCTCTCTCTCTCTCTCTCTCTCTCTCTCTCTCTCTCTCTCTCTCACACACACACACACACACACACACACACACACACTTACACATATATAAATAAATCTTTAAAAAGTAAAAAGAAAAATAATATTTTCCCATGGAAATCAAAGGTAAGTATAACTAAAGACTTACCCTGGGCTGGCATTCTGGCACAACAGGTTAAACTTTTGCTTGCAACACAGCATCCCATATAGGTATCAGATCAACCCTTAACTTCTCTGCTTCTGATACATCTCTCTCTCTCTCTCTCTTTCCCTCCCTCCTTCTCTCTCTCTTTCCCTCCTTCCCTCTCTCTATCTTTCAAAGAAATATCTCTGAAAAAATAGCACACAAGTCCACCCATCCCTTTCCCCAAAGTTACACTTCATCCCGAAATGAACATATGTTCTCATAATAACTGCACCTGTTTAATTTGTAAGAGTTACAGAGAGAGGTAGAAATACAGAGAGAGTAAGAGACAGAGAGGTTTTCCCTCTGCTGGTTCACTCCCCTAATGGCTGCAACAGGCCAGAACTGAGCCAATCTGAAGTTGGGAGCCAGGAGCTTCTTCCAGGTCTCCCAAGTGGCTGCACCTGTTTAATTTTACAAACTGGGTATAAGTACATTGTATTAGTTACCTATTCTTGTGTCACAGTCTTCCTCCAAGCATAGCTGTTTGTCACCCTGTGCAGTTCCTGAGGATCAGGGATAGATGAATAGCTTCCTGAGGGTCAGGGATGGATGAATAGCTGAGAAGGCTGACTCTGACCCTTGGTCTACAGTCATCACTGCTAGTCTCTAACTTGGTGGGTGGCAGAAACCCTCCATGACTCATCATGTGGACATCAGCACCACGGCCTGACCCAGAGTGTCCTTGCAGATCCCATAGCAAGTCATCTGAGAGGGAGTGCTACTGAGCACCCAAGACAGAAGCTACCATATTTTTATAACCAAATCTTTTTTTTTGTTTTTTCTTTGTTTTATTACCATATTTTTAAACTTTTATTTAATAAAGATAAATTTTGAAAGTACAACTTTTGGATTATAGCAGTTTTTCCCCCCATAACCATCATCCCACCCATAAACCATCCCATCTCCTATTCCCTCTCCCAACCCATTCATCATTAAGATTCATTTTCAAGTATCTTCATATACAGATCAATTTAGTATATACTAAGTAAAGATTTCAACAGTTTGTACCCTCACAGACACACAAAGTATAAAGTACTGTTTGAATACTAGTTTTACCATTAATTCACATAGTACAACACCTTAAGGACAGACTGTTGGCTTCACAAGGCAACTTTGGTGTATATAGGAAAGGAGTACAGAGGCTCAATACCAGCAAGGAGGCTTCTTTGTGAGTCACTATGTAGCTGCCTACCCTATCTTTACAGTAGAGCATTAATGTGCTGGTATACAGTTTGGATTTCTTTCTTCAAATTTTTCAGTTAATACAAATACCATGGCACTTTGTTACTCTTTTCTCAGCTTGATTTTTGTAGCTGGCACCCTGGCTCAATAGGGTAATCCTCTGCCTTTGTCACTGGCACACTGGGTTCTAGTCCAGTCAGGGCACCGGATTCTGTCCTGGTTGCTCCTCTTCCAATCCAGCTCTCTGCTGTGGCTCGGGAAGGCAGTCGAGGATGACCCAAGTGCTTGGGCCCTGCACCTGCATGGGAGACCAGGAGAAGTGCCTGGCTCCTATCTTCAGACCAGCACAGTGCGCCAGCTGCAGCAGCCATTGGGGCATGAACCTTTCTCTCTGTCTATCTCTGTCAATGTCCACTCTGCCTGTCAAAAAAGTGCATTTTGAAAACTTCCATGTTGCTATGAATACAATATTCTTTGTTTTGACTGCCATATCATATCTTATTGTATGAATAGGTCTGTATTATATACTCGATTTTTGTTGATTGACTTTGGGGTGGTTTCTAATATTTGCAGTTACAAATAATACAACAAGAATAGCTTTTTGTCATGAATAGAATTTTCTGTAATTAGAATTGCTAAATGATTTGGTATGCCAGTTTTCTGCATTAGTGAAACTATCAAATTTGAATAGCCACTTCACCCAAATTATATAGCAATTTCAATCATCTCAAACTACTACCATATTTTTCCTATTTTTTGCCAATCTGTGTTTTATGGAGTGTCACGTTTCAATTGAAACTTTCAAGATCATATAACTTGGGATATGTTTATGGGATGTTGAACTTGTTTCCTGAGGGTGAGTTTCTCTGCTACTGTCTCTTGAACTTTTTCTATTTTTCCACTGATGTTTTTAATTCTTGGAGATATTAATTTGTCTAGGTTATATTTTCTAGTTGTCCTGATTTTTCCTTTTACCTGTTTTGGTATTTTTACTTACTTTTTTTAATGTAGTAAAATCAATACATCTTTTTCTCATGACTAATATTCTTTTTAAAAGATTTATTTATTTATTTATTTATTTATTTGAAATTTAGAGTTACACACAGAGAGAAGAAGAGGCAGAGATAGAGAGAGAGAGAGGTCTTCTATCCTCTGTTTCACTCCTCAATTGGCCTCAATGGCTGGAGCTGTGCAGATCTGAAGCCAGGAGATGGGAGCTTCCTCCGGGTCTCTCATGAGGGTGCAGTGGCCCAAGAACTTGGGCCATCATCTGCTGATTTCAAGGGCCATAGCAGAGAGCTGGATTGGAAGTAGAGCAGCCAAGACTCGAACCACTGCCCATATGGGATGCCAGCACTCTGGCAGTGGATTTACCTGCTATGCCACAGTGCTGGCCCCATGACTTATATTCTGTGCCTTAAGAAATTCTGTTGTAACCTGAGAAAAGAGATTTTTTTCTTGTTTTCTCCTAGTATGTCAAGTAAAAATATACTTTTATAAGAACTCAATTTTCTCAGCAATATTTGTTCAATATATACTGTTTCCCATCTGATTTTCAAATATTGTAGTATTAAAATTTTAGTATACAGAAAGAAACAAAAATCATATAGTAATGTTCTGCATACCTGCCATCTAAGATTATCAATTTCTAATATTTTGCTGTGCATATCAGTGGGTGTACAGGTGCTTATGTAATTTTTGTTGAACTATTTGCAGGTAAATTGCAGTTATCTTGACATTTCACTCCTCAGTATTTCATTATGCATCTAAAAATATGGACAATCTCCCAAATAAATGCAATGTCATTATTACACCTAAACAACTAACAATAATTAGAAAATTTACTATTGTTACTAAATGTTTTTCAAATTTTCCAGTTGTTTCAAAAATTTGTTTAAAGTGTAAAAATCAATACCTGTGTAGAATAAATTGTATTCAGTTTTGTCTGAGTATTTCCTAATGGTATCCTTTAATTTACTCATTTAATCTCTTGTTTACTGTAAGCTTGAGGTTATTTCTGAGGCTCAGATTTAAGTAAAATATATTTTGGCACAGTCCTCACTGAAACTTTAATAGCTTCTTCATCATGTATCAAGTCCCTGTATGTACCTGGGCTATTTGTGAACACATTATTCTGTCTTAGGAGAGTTCTGTCTCCCTGCAGTACACCACATGACCCGAGTTTCTGAGTGATAATGGAGCAGGATTTTTAGGGCCTTGAACTTTCTCCTTATTCTTTTTGCCCTGGATAATTTTGCACATTTATTCAGCTTCTTGATATCTTTGGAAAATCTTCTTGGGGTTTAGAATTACATCAATTATAGATTAATTAATTGCTATATTGTGTCTTTCCCTCATGAATATCTTAAATTTATTTATTTGTTTTAATCTTCTTTTATGTCCTACTGCAATGGTTTGTGATACTTTTCCAAAAAGGCTTTACCATATATTTCTTATGAGATACATTGTAGTTCTTACTGTTACTGTAAGTGTGATTATATTAAATTGAATGTTTAGTGGATTTTTCAATGTATTATTGATTTGTATATTAGTTTTTTGCATATTAATCTGCAAACAATATACTTTCATAATTTCAAATTATTTTTTGTTATATGTCTTGGCATTTTTGTCTTTTTCCTTAAAGGAAAAATGGGAGGATTTTAAAGAGTTCATGTAAAGAGAATGTTATGAAAATACTAGGCATGGATTTCAAAACATGTTAGAACCAAATCGGTTTTTATCTTTAAATTCTGTTTTCCCACAAATGCTTTGAAGTGCCCTCAGATTCCTCATGTTTGGCCACTGAGCATGATGCATAAGGTATGTTGGTGTAAAATCCCTCCTAATCCTAAATTTAGAGATCCTTGGTTATTCTTAGAATACTAGCATGGACAGAAAGATCTTTGCCAGTTTCTATTAACATTAAACATAGGCTTACTTCAAGACCCACTCTTAGGTGTATACAGAGAAGTAGATGTGTAAATCTACCTAAAGACCTAACTAGAAAGTTTATAGTAGCCTATTCATAAAAACAAAACTAACGTGCTACATCATTAAACATTATAGCACTACTTAAAACTGCCATTCTCTTTATAGCAGAAACAATCCAAAAGGTCACTGAAGGAGGATGGATAAATAAATCTTTGAATCATCAGAACATGGCACAGCAATTTTCTTTGTGTTGAACAATGTATTTCAGCATTTCTTTTATATACATGTATGAGAGGCAAATTCCATTTTCCTCATCTCTTGAATCATAACTTCCATGTGTGGAATTCTGGAGTGACCAGATTCCTTAGCATGTGAAGATGCCAGCTCATGATCCTCTGGCTATGACCCTTGTTGAGGAAAGAACCCAAGTTGTATCAACTGATGTACATAAGGATAATCTCTGTGTTCTCTCTGTTTGCTGTTTACACTGCTTATATTTTAAGCTTTTGGTGTTCTGAAGGATCACCACGATGTGCCTATACATAGACTATTTTGTATCCTACTTGGGCCCCTTTCTGCTTTCTGAATGTGATAATCCTACACCCATCATCAGTCCTAGCTAGATCACTCCCATCTGTCACCTCAGCCACTGCTGCCTCGTACATGTTCTTTCTAGTGTCTGCTTCTGCATCTCCAATGAGGCTAACTTTAGATTCCTAGTAATTTATTACAGGCCCCTGAATGATTTGTTCATAGTTACTTCCCTTTATCTTTAGCATAGTCCATGTAATTCATAGATGCATGAATCTTGTACTGACCTACTTAATGTAAAATTAATGCACATTTATTTTGTATAGTATTCTGCAATGATTTTATTGTGTGCTTTGTGCTTCCTTTATTTTTATATAATTAAAAAGGCAACAAAATGTCCAGAAGGTACAATAAAATACATGGTGTCCACCCACTCAGAGACAATCATATCATTACCAAAATCACTTCCTCATATTTTGAGACTCATGGTCTCTAGTACAGATGTTTCTTAGATATTTTACTTTTTCCTTTTTCCAAAGTTTTATTTTTATAGCAATACATGCTGTAATAGATATCAATGAAATATATTAATTTAGAGAGGTGAAGGTAAACCTCTAAATTAAATTACTAGAACTAGAATTGCTGAGTTAAAGAGCATAAGAACTCATAATTTTGATAAATATTGTCATTTTTCCTTTTTTAAAAAATATTTATGTATTTGAGTGGCAGCATTACGTACAAAGGGAGAGACATAGAGGAAGGACCTCCACCTTCTGGTTCACTCCCCAAATGTAGGCTATGGCCAGAGCTGGGCTGAACTCTCCCAGGGCATAAGCAGAGAGTTGGGTTAGAAGAGTAGCAGCTGGGACATTAACATGTGTCCACATGGGATGCTAAAGCCACAAGTTGAGGCTTAGCCTATTATGACACAACACTGGCCCTGTCTTATTGTCTTTTATAGTGGTCATGATATTTGTATCTGGCTATTCCAGCTATTTGGTAATAAATATGATGGTTTGTTTCTCCAGTCAGCCTGGCCAACATGGTCTTCTTAGACCTTTAGGACACTTGCTAATCTGAAAGTTGAAAATGATCTCAGGATTGTTTATGTTAACTACCAGTGAGGTTGAATTTCTGTTCATATATCTAAATTCATTTTTCCTTTTTAAAAAACAATCCATGCATATTTTTGTCTGTGTTTTTGCTTGGTTACTGAGTTTTTTTTCAATTGATTTATAGAAGCTCATGATGTAATAAAGAAAGTCATCCATTATCTAAAGTAAATCACCCTATGTTTCATGTCTTATACATTTTTTTAATATTTATTTATTTGAAAGATAGAGTTAGAAACAGAGAAAGGGAGAGATAGAGAGAAAGGCCTTCCATCTGTTGGTTCAGTCCAAAATGGCTGCAATGGCTGGAGATGGGCTGATACGAAGCCTGGGTCCAAGAACTTCTTCTCGGTCTCCTAAGTGTGTAGGAGGCCTAAGCATTTCCCAGGGCATAGCAAAGAGCTAAATTGGAAATGTAGCAGCTGGGACATGAATTGGTACCCATATGGGATGCTGGCACACCAGGAGGATACGTAGCCCACCATGCCTCAATACCAGCCCCCATATCTTAGAAATTTTTAAAACATTGCTTATAATGTATTGTACATTAAAATGTTTACTTCTGTGTATACAAATATTTTAGCTTTGAATTTGAGATTCTTGGGTTTATTGTAACATTTTAAATGGGAATGTCTCATTAAAATGTAATATTTGGTGATCTATTCAAGTTCCATATTTGGTTTACTTTGCCTGGATATGTCAATTAATACCCCTCATCAATTGACTAGCCTCTTTCCTTTAACATTTATTGTAATCCATCTTCATCAATCTGAAATCCCATCAATATTTTAGACAAAATTCTAGTAAACATCTGGGAGAATTTTATTTATTCATGTATTTCTATTCTATTTCAATTACACATCTTATAGCACTCATTCACATTCATTATTTTTTCCAAAAATATCAGCTCTACATTCTTAATTTGTATTTCCCATTATGAATGGTTATTTCAGCTTGTTTAGTCCTTTAAATATCTTCTTGTTATGTTAGTGAGTTTTTAATCACTCTATGCAGAACTATAGTATATTTAAAAAATATATTTATTAAGAGGATTCCAAGATGGTGGAACAGGGAGAGAGCTTACTGCTCTAGTCTAGTGGAAGATAGTTTTAGAAAAGTAAAGAGAGAACAATCTCAGGGAAGATACAGTGAGAAAAGTTGCAAAAGAAATTTCATGCAAATTAGAGGAACACTGTGTACCTATGTAGAGGATGTGAATGCACACAGCTCAGGGATCCAGCAGCCAAGAGCCTCAGCATGAGCTTTGGAGAGTGACATGAGACCAGACTGCAGCAGCCCAAACCACTGTTAATAAAGGGGCGGGAAGAGTCTAGTGTGAGTCTGGGTTAGAGCCCTGTGGGAGACAGTGTACCTGCCAACCTAGAGAGAAAAAAGCGGTCATGTTTCTCTCTCCCTGACCAGCAGACACTGGCATCCTGCAACTAGCTGAGAGAGAGCAGGCACCATTTTGAACACATGTAACAGCTGCACCAGCTTGTGTCCATGTGCACAGCAACTATCCAAGAGGAATTACCTAAGTCTGTTGGGAGAATTCACCAGGTGCTGGTGCTCATAACTCTGTGCTGGGGTTGTGAAAACATTGTGGCTACACTGGAGGGCACAGAGTGTGGCTGGGTCTTTGCGCAGTCACTTTGCATGGCTCCACATGCTTGTGGCTCCCTGATTCCCAGTGAGCATCATTGTAGCTGGATCCATGATCACACCAAAGACTGTACAGATCTTTGTATGGTTCTTGTGTCAGCATGGATAAATATTGTAGCAATTGTGACTAGCACCTAAGCATTGGTCATTGGAGGAAGGAGGTGAGCATAAGACTACACTAATGGAGTTGATCAAACCTCCCCTGTGATTAAAAAAAAAAGAGATTTAACACAGTCAACTTGGGTTTCAATGTGCACACTTCCCTCAGCTTGGAACATTGAACAGAACTACCTGGCCACACCGAGCACATGCCTGTGATATTCACTGAAAGAACAGACACTCCACTAAGCCACAGAGGCATAGTCCAAAGATAAAATCCATAACAGGGACAAATAACCAACAATTATCAAGTATCTCCACAAATGCCTAAAAATAAATGCAGCAATTCAGGAAACAAGAAAAGGGAAGACAACATCTTGCCCACAAAAGAGCACAACAACACTTCAATACCAGAATATGAAGATGAAGAGATTGAAGAAATGGCAGAAATGGAATTAAAAAAATTGAACATCGGATTACGTAGAAATAATCTTAGAAGCAAATCCATGAATTAAAGAAATCCATACATAATATGAATGAATGAATATTTTCCCATGAAATTGAGATTGTAAGAGAAATCAAAATGAAACATTAGAAATGAAAAATTCAATAGATCAAATTTAAAATGTGGTGGGAAACTTTAGCTACAGATTTGGTGAGGTAGGAGAAAAAATATACAAGTTAGAAGACATGTCAATGGAAATTTTATAGTAAGACAAAAAAAAGAAAAGAAATTTGAAAAATAAAAACAGTGTTGGAGATTTATGGGATACTATCAAACGACCCAACATACATATCTTAGGAGTTCCTGAAGGCATGGAAAGAGAGAATGGATTTAGAATGCCTTTTTAAAATATTTATTTACTTATTTGAAAGTCAGGGTTACCCAGAGAGAGAAGGAGAGGAAGAGAGAGAGAGACAGAGACAGAGACAGAGAGAATAGAGGTCTTCCATGCACTGGTTCACTCCCTGGTTGGACACAATGGCCAGAGCTGTGCTTATGCAAATCCAGGAGCCTCTTCCAGATCTCCCATGTAGGAGCAGGGTCCCAAGTATTTGGGCCATCCTCCACTGCCTTCCCAAGCCATAACAGGGAGCCAGATCAGAAGTGGAACAGCTGGGACTTGAACTGGTGCCTATATGGGATGCTGGCACTGCAGGTGGCAGTTTCACCCATTGTACCACAGCACTGGCCCAAGAAAGCCTTTTTAGTGAAATAACTACAGAAAACTTCCCTAATTTGGGGAAAGAGAGGAGCATTCAAGTACATTAAGCACATAAAGCTCCTAATAGCCATGGTAACAAAAGATCTTCATGACACATTGTACTCAAACTCTCCACAATAAAATATAAAGAAAAGATTCTAAAATGCACATGATAGAAACTCCAGATTACCTTCAGAGGATTTCAAATTAGATTCATAGCTGAATTTTGATAAGAAACACCAAAGGCCAGGAGAGAATGGGGAGATATATGCAAAGTGTTACAAGATAAAACTGTCAACCAAGAATAATGTACCCAGCAAAGCTCTCTTTTATAAATGAAGGTGAAATAAAGATCTTCCATAATAAACAGAAATTTAAAGAATTTGTCACAACTTGGCTAGCTTTGCAAAAGATGATCAAAGATTTTCCATTCTCTGCTTTATTGCCCCAAATGTCCACAATGGCTGGGACTGAAAAAGGCTAAAGCCAGGAGCCATGAATGCCATTCAAGTCTCCTGTGGGGGTTGTGGGGGCCAAAATACTTGGTCCATCCTCTGCTGCTCTCAGAGGAGCATTATAGAGAGGTGGATTAGAAGTGGGGCAGCAGTCAGCCAAACGAGCTCTCATATGGGATGCCAGCATTGTAGGCGGCAGCTTAATCCACTGTACCACAATGTCAGCCCTTGAGGTGTTTTAACTGGAATCCCTTTGTATCATTTTCTTTATGGACATTCATAAAAATATCTCTGGTTTAATGAATAGAAAAATATATTCTGTTAATACAGAAATTATTAGTCTTGATTTATCTCACATTTGTTGGTTTTATGATATTCTCCATTATAATCCTCATCATTAAAAGCTATTTCATAGAGAGAAAATTTTCTGACCTTTGCAGACAACATTTTGTAACTACATTTGAAGCATTTTGTTTTTCTGACAATCTGCTACACTGTGATCAGTTGTTCTTACAGAATGAAAATTCATTATGCTATCATGTTTAGAGATTTTTTGCCTTATAAACCATTTTCCTAATTGATTATATTTTCAAAAAGTATTCATTTAGTCCATTGCTTTTACCATTATTTTTAAATGAAAATTATGATAATAGTGAGTACTGAAAATTGAAGAAGTCATGAATGGGAGAGAGGCTTGTGCTGGGATTTAAGCAATGCAAATGTCCTCATGGAAAACTGACAGCCTTACAGTATTAAGCAAGTTAAAAACATTTTCCCAGGAAAATTCTTCTTCCCCACAGATTATTCCTTTGCCACTAGGTATCTTTTAAATTGGAAGCGATCTCAGAAAAATTACATTTAAGTTAACATTAGGGGGCCTTATACTTCAACACCATTGTGTCTAGAGTGGATTTTAGGACATTGAAATTTTAATAATGATGACACTAGGTTCTCTAATAATATGCGATATGTGTTTGGATCTGGATAATTTGAAACAAAAACATATTCCATTGTAAAATTTCATATATGGAAAATACATTGAATTATACAGTTATAATATTAAAATAATTGGGTGCTTGTGTTATGGTGCACTGCATTAAAGCACTGCTTTCAATGTAGGCATCTTGTATCAAAGTGCCAATTTGAGTCCTGGATCCTCTGCTTTCAGTACAGCTCCACAATAATGTGCCTGTGAAGGTAGCAGTTGGTCCAACTGGTTGAGATCCTGCCATCCATGTGGGAGACCTGGATGGAGTTCCATATTCCTGATTTTTGCCTAGAGAGTGCTGGTTATTGTGGCCATTTGGGTAGCCAAACAATAGATGAAAATGCATTCTCTCTCTCTCTCTCTCTCTCTCTCTCTCTCTCTCTCTCTCTCTCCCTCCCCCCCTTCTCAGCCTTTTTAAAAAAATTTAAAAAGTTAACCTTTGGGGCCAGTGCCATGGCATAGTGCGTAAAGCCACCGCCTGCAGTGCCAGCATACCATATGGGTGCCGGTTCGAGTCCTGGCTGCTATACTTCTGACCCAGCTCTCTGCTATGTCCTAGAAAAGCAGTGGAAGTTGGCCCAAGTCCTTGGCCTCTTGATCTCACATAGGAGAACTGGAGGAGGCTCCTGGATCCTGGCTGCTTATCAACGCAGCTCCAGCGATTGTGAACAATTGGGGAATGAACCAGCAGATGAAAAACCTCTCTCTCTCTCTCCCCCCTACTCTTTCTGTGTGTAACTCTGACTTTCAAATAAATAAATCTTTTAAAAAAAGTTAACCATGTGTCCTAAGGGCATTAGTATAATTGTGTCCTTAAAACCATGTTAAAGATATGGCATTTATCTTACAGAAAAAAAAGTAATAAAATTTGTAAACATCTTTATCAACTGCAATTCTAAAAATGATATTCACAAAGCACATCTGTGTAAGAAGTGTTTTATTTTCTCACATTTTTCATTCTGTAGTTTATGGTAATGTGAAATCCTTCAGTACCGTTCATTTTGCTGATAAGTGCCTAGATTTCTAGAAATTTTATATATTTCAGTAGTTGTATAAGAACATTTCTAAGTGCTGAATGTTATAGGGTGATTTTGCTAAACACATTTAAATGTATAAATATATATTCAAATATATTCTATACTTAAAGTGTACTTTAAGTATAAATTTGCAAAATTTGTTCCATTGCTTCAGCTTTCTGTGCTATCACTATTGCTGGATTATCTTGTCTAACTGTATATCCTTTGTTTTCTCTCTATTCACTCTTGTATGACCTTCAGTTTAATTTTCTTTCTGCAGTCATTTTTATTCTATAATTCTTTTTAAGTAATTTTAATTAGTTTCCCTCTGGTAATTCTATTTTGTTTAATTATTCATACTGGAGTTGTTCTGATTGTGAAAAGTTTGTTCTTTGACATGTCTAATGTGTTATTTATGTCAGATCATTTTGCAGTGCTAAATTTTTTATTTTCATTTTTTTATTTTTTTAATCCTATCTTTTTGTGTCCCATGTATTTTTTTATTCTCTGTTGCTCTCTGGGTGAATAACAATTGCACCTATTCTGTGTTCATGTTTGAACACAGTGACTTTTATAGTATTTTATAGGGAGGCTTCCATGTAGGTTTTATGTGACAAGCAAAAAAGAATCTTGTAGCTTCATGATTCTAAGCTTTCTTATGTTGTATACAAATTATGCTAAAATAAAGCTCCACTCTATTTTCTGGAAACTTCCTTTCTGATACTCTTTTCATCATATATTTGAAGTTTCTCTTTTCCTTGCTTTTAGTTTTCCTAACATTAACATTGGCTTCCCCTTCCTTTTTTTCTTCAATATGTGTCATTATTTCTCTTATTTTTAGTTATTTATTCATTGCATTTATTATTTTTATTTTTTCTTTTCAACTTTAATTTAATAAATATAAATTTCCAAAGTACAACTTTTGAATTATAGCATATTTTCCCCCATAATCTCCCTTCCACCTGCAACCATCCCATCTCCCACTCCCTCTCCCATCCAATTCATCGTGATTCATTTTCAATTATCTTTATATACAAAAGATCAACATAGTGTATACTAAGTAAAGATTTCAACAAATTGTACCCACACAGAAACACAAAGTATAAAGTACTGTATGAATACTAGTTTTACCATTAATTTGCATAGTACAACACACTGAGGGCAGAGGTCCTACCTGGGGGGAAGGTGCACAGTGACTCCTGCTGTTGATTTAACAATTGGCACTCATATTTATGATGTCAGTAATTACCTGAGGCTCTTGTCATGAGCTGCCAAGGCCATGGAAGCCTCCTGAGTTCACAAACTCCGATCTTATTTAGACAAGGCCATATTAAAAGTGGAAGTTCTCTCCTCCCTTCAGAGAAAGGTACCTCCTTCTTTGATGGCCCATTCTTTCCACTGGGATCTTACTCACAGAGATCTTCCATTTAGGTCATTTTCTTTGCCATGCCTGCAAAACTCTCTGGATGCCCTAAGTGATGATTCTGAAGCCAGTGTGCTGTTCAAGTCTTTTGCCATTCTATGATTCTGCTGTGTATCCTGCTTCCCATGTAGGATCATTCTCTCCTTTTTAATTCTACCAATTATTTGCAGACACTGGTCTTATTTATGGAATCCCTTTGACACTTAATCCCATTTCCAATAGGTCTTCCTCATTGTAGCTCTCTGCTCCAAAACAGAAGCACGTGCTGTTGACTTTTGTGAGCTTTGTCTTCCTAGGCTACACCAGTATCAATGAACCTTCAACTAAACTGGCAACCCTTAACCCATCCTCCCTGATTTCAGCTTTTCTTAAGTCATCCCACAAAATTTCTCTACTGGATTAATATTTCACTTTTGCTAGGGATTTTTGGTTTTCCTGGATTTCAAGTTGATCCATAATTTCAATCACTTCTGTTTTATCCCATGAAATAACTCACGCCATTTTAAGGTGGCTGCAAGAGTGGGCCAGCTTTTCAAATTTCCTTTTAAATGTTTATTTTTATATATTTGAAAAGCAGAGTTTAGAGCGAGCGAGAGAGAGACAGAATGGATATCTTCCATCCATTGGTTCACTCCCCAAGTAGCAGAGGGCCTGTCCAAAGGTAGGAGAATTTTCTTGGTCTTCCACATGGGCAGCAGGAGCCCAAGCACTTGGAACATCTTCCTCTATTTTCCCAGGCCATTAGCAAGGAGCTGGATCATAAGAGGATCACCTAGGAACTGAACTGGTGCCCATATGCCTGCAATATTTTGCGGAATATTTCCAGATGCTTCCAATTATTGGCATAGTTCTAATAATCTGAAACATTTATAGAAACTGAAAATTTTAATTAGTAAATGGCATGTAACTAAAATGATAATATATATAATAAATATTTAAAAACAATGTTCAGAATTTAACAACTGCCTATGTGATGCAACATTTCTTTTTAGTAATAATTTAAAACCTTAGAACAAGTAAGTTAAAACATACTGGGTTGTACAAAAATAACATTGGTTGATATGAGATTGCTTAGCATTTACACAAGGGCATACTGAATTGATTTTGGAAAATGTAATTAAAAGTAAGTATTTTGTGCAAAAACATTAAATCCATGGGTAGTTTTTTCATAGTACATATTTTACATCAATTTTAACACTTATATAATCCCAGATCATATCATGAAAATACAGTTTTACATTTTTCTTATATGAGAACATTCTGTATTTCACAGTTACCTGATTTCATGAATACTTCTTTTTCTTTTTTTAAAGATTTATTTATTTTATTCAAAAGCCAGAGTTACACAAAGAAGGAGATGCAGAGAGAGAGAGAGAGAGAGAGAGAGAGAGAGAGAGAGAGAGAGAGATCTTCCACCCAATGGTTCACTCCCCAATTGGCTGCAATGACCAGAGCTGTGCCGATCCGAAGCCAGGAGCCAGGAGCTTCCTCCAAGTCTCCCATGTGGGTGCAGGGACAAAGGACTTGGGCCATCTTCTTTCCCAGGCCATAGCAGAGAGCTGGATTGGAAGTGGAGCATCCAGGTCTTGAACCAGCACCCATTTGGGATGCCAGCACTTCAGGCCAGGGTGTTAATGCGCTGCATCACAGCACGGGCCCTGATGAATACTTATTTTTCATCAATGCATTTCTATCCAATTTAATTCATCCACATGTCAGACATGTCCAAGTAACAAAGCAGTGCAAATGACTGGATATGTTCTTGGCCCATTTCTTTTAGTCTTACACTTTCCCTTTAACATTTCATTGACCTAATGGAAATAAAGGCCAGTTCCCTAAAACTCTAACTCATCATCTTTTTTCCTCGCTTCTCTTAGATTGTCCTTAAATTTTCTTTTTTTTTTAACAGGCAGAGTGGACAGTGAGAGAGAGACAGAGAGAAAGGTCTTCCTTTTGCAGTTGGTTCACCCTCCAATGGCCGCCGTGGTAGCACGCTGCGGCCGGCGCACCGCGCTGATCCGATGGCAGGAGCCAGGTGCTTCTCCTGGTCTCCCATGGGGTGCAGGGCCCAAGCACTTGGGCCATCCTCCACTGCACTCCCTGGCCACAGCAGAGAGCTGGCCTGGAAGAGGGGCAACCGGGACAGGATCAGTGCCCTGACCGGGACTAGAACCCGGTGTGCCGGCGCCGCAAGGCGGAGGATTAGCCCGTTGAGCCACAGCGCCGGCCCTTAAATTTTCTTATTCTATGCTCTGAAAATCCTTCAGGAATACAAATTTAAAACTAAATATTTATTTGAAGTGTAACGTGTTGACTGGAAGGCAATGTGTATATGCAATATGGTATTACACATTACATTGCTATAAGAGCGAGTCTGCCAGATGAAATACAGGGCACTCTAATACTGCCTGGAATGTGATCAAACTAAATTTATTTTTAAAGATTTATTTATGTATTTGAAAGTCAGAGTTACAGAGGAGAGCCAGGGGAGGTAGGGAAGAAGGGAAAGGGAGAGGAAGAGAGAAAAAAGGAGAGGGAGAGGGAGAGAAAAAGGGATAATCTTCCATGCACTGGTTCACACTGCAGATGGTGGCATAACCTTCTCTGCCACAGTGGTGGTCTCTCAAATTAAAATTCATGCTGGTTAACTGAAACTCAAATTTAACCAAGGGTTCCCTCCTTCCTTCTAAAGCTTACCACTTTATTCAAGTAACATATAACAGCTTCTCTAATTAACCAAAGTAATGGTGACAAACTGCTGCCTATACCATATCATTATAGCTATTCCTCCCTTGTAACCGAGTGTGTGAGGTTGCTTTGATGCTGTGCAAAGTTTCACTTCCATAAACCAATTAACTATCTGAGCAATTAATTATTCTTATTATGGTGTAGTATATATATGCTTAGGCTTTAAAGGTACTTCACTTATAACTCTATCTTCACTTTCACATTATCTTTGTAACATTCTATGGAAAAGAAAAACTTCCCTTGTCAGCTGTGGCTATTACTAATGCTCAAACAGTGGTTTTTAAATGAAAGGAAAGTAAGATCAATGCTCCCTAAACAATTAATCACTAAATACCTTTTCTCAAATCCCAGAAATGAAGAACCATGATTTTTTTTTGACAGGTGGAGTGGACAGTGAGGGAGAAAGACAGTGATAAAGGTCTTCCTTTGCCTGAAATTTCAATTATGTCCCGGTTGCCCCTCTTCCAGGCCAGTTCTCTGCTATGGCCTGGGAATGCAGTGGAGGATGGCCAAAGTGCTTGGGCCCTGCACCCCATGGGAGACCAGAATAAGCACCTGACTCCTGCCTTGGGATCAGCGCCATGTGCCAGCCACAGCGCGCCACCGTGGTGACCACTGGAGGTGAACCAACGGCAAAGGAAGACCTTTTTCTCTCTCTCTCTCTCACTGTCCACTGTGCCTGTCAAAAAAAAAAGAGGCAAACTAGAAAACAAATATCTGCAACAAAATGATTATTTAAAATCTGTTAACATTCTTAAGATTGATATAAAAAACTCTCAAATGACCCAACAGAGAAATGAGTCAGAAATATGAAGAAAATGAAAAGGCCCAGAAGCCAATAAGCACCATTAGACTTTAACTCATCTTAAGCAGGTTACTACAACTTTTAGGTAGGATAGGTTTAGGAAAGCCCATGGGGAGGCAGGTGGCATGATCCAGTGGAGAAAGGCCCTCCCCCAGCAGGGAGGGTGGAGCCCTAGGGGATGCAGTTTGCGACCTGAACACAGGCCTTCCTGTCACTTCTCCAATCTGGAGTGGCCTGCAGTTATATAACTGATACCTAGAATGCTGATTCGTTGAGTCTTGTTTCAGGCATGCTGTCAGCTATGGAAGCAGGCCCAGTGGTGTAAATGCTGCATAACTACACAGGATCTTGAAGCCATAGTATTCCAGTTTCTGTGGGGAGAAAGGGTCCAAGGAGGGGACTTTGCTGCTGGGAGACTCCGGAAGGTGTCCCAGTGTCCACTGATCTTTGACCCTCTTTTAGCACAGGAAACTGCACACTTAGGACACTGGGAAATGGTGAGTGTGTGGGGCTGGGGTCTAGAGTGGGGGAAGGTGGAGCTAAGGCAGGGTGCAGGGCTCCCAGAGGTGTCTGTGCAATCCTTGGCCCCATCTCACAGGTGGCACAGCACTTCCCTGGGTCTCTTTTGACCCACAAGGTGGGGCCTGGACTCACACTTGGGACCCTTGGTGTCCTGCTCTTTCCCTGCTTGCAGAGACTTCTGGGCCCAGAGCCATCCCTGGGCAGCTGCATAGCACAGCCTTGTGTCTCCCCTGATTGTGCAGTTGGGACCAGGTGGCCACTACGGAGGAGCTGGGCTGTGTGTGGGGCTCAGGCAGGTGAGGAGCTGTTATTTATAGGTCCTCGCTTCCTCCTTTCTTCTCATGTGGGACGAGGGGACTCAATTCCACGACCTGACCTTTCTGTGTAACTGTCTAGGAAATATACCATTATTTTTAATATATAACAATATTAAGTATAAACAGTGTAGATGATTTCTAAAATTTACAAGGAGGGGGAAACTTGGTTTAAATTTATTAAAAAGTTTTTCCGTGAGATTGTCAAGAAAGCTTGAGAGAAGTTCCATTTTATTACACAAAAATAATTCATTTTTACATCCGTTTTCAAACAGGCATAAATAATGACTTCCTCTGAGTCTTTTAGTAAAGGAGTTAAAAGAGTGATTTTATCATATAATCTTTCCTATTTCTTTTATTCAAATATTATTTATAGCCATTGTCTGTTTTCTCACTAAACTAGGTATTTTTTTTGCATTATACTTGTTAAAGTAGTTCCCTGAAGTATTAAGCTTTTTTTTATCATAATGTAAATTTAAAATGTTGTCTCAAATACTAAAAAGACAATGAAGGAAAGAAGGTGGCAATGAGTAAGGGAGGGTATACATTATTTTCTTAGAATTGTGCCTAAAAACCTATTGAATCTGTTAAAAACTAAAAACTTACCTAAAAAACTATCAATTTGACAATTTTTAAACAAAATTATGAAACACTGTAGATATCTTCAATTTTCACTATCATTCTATCAGATTTCAAAGAAATCCTATTTTCTCACCTTAAAATATATTAATGTATTAGGATCCATTATGGAATTATTCCCTTGAGGATTCTTATTTAATATATTGTTTTAAAAGAAAATATAATGATTACCAAAAAAGAAAAAATCCTTATTATTTTTGATAAAATAGGAAGTCTTTAAAGATCATTACTCAAAACATTAAGAGACCTAAAATACAGCATTATATCTTAAAATGCAAGTGACAAAGGACCCTGCAAGGTTTTCAAGTATGCATTGCTATTTCATATTGCCCAGTAAATCAGCAAATAATTTTAAGCATATATATGTAATTGCTTCTGAAATTTTTGGGGAAATAGATGTAGTTACTTGTTACATATTTCAAGTAAATAGCAAACATACTCAAAAATATCTTGAAAAGTCATGCAATTCATGAATAAGTATACAAAGAAATTTTGCACCATAACAAAAAAGCAAGTATTTATTTTCCAGCATTAATTTTCCACAAATTATAATCTTTAACTCAAGAAGGAGTACTATATTGATAGAATGATGGCCTACATTCAAGATACCTGATTCTTCATAGAATTTTCATTGCTACAAATTACCTGTATGACTTTGAACAACTCACTTTACTTCTCCGGGCATTAGCACTTAGCATATTTTGTGCAAAATGAGGCTTTGTGTAAGAGTATTTATGCTCAATGTAGACTTCAAGGATTTCCAAAGAGGTGTTTTCATGTA
This sequence comes from Lepus europaeus, assembly GCF_033115175.1. Lineage (NCBI taxonomy): Eukaryota > Metazoa > Chordata > Mammalia > Lagomorpha > Leporidae > Lepus > Lepus europaeus. The sequence continues at coordinate 26,176,040 of NC_084851.1, read as the reverse complement.
TCAATCACAATTTAAATCAAAGATTGCATTCTTATATGCTCATATATTTTGAACTTTTGCTGGAACTAATATAAAAGAACTCACACATTCAAATTTATAAATACCACTTTCAACATTTGGGGATAATTAATGCATTAACATTTGATGCTAAATTGATTTTTGTGCAACCAACTTTTATTAACAGGTCCAGTAATTTATACTGCTTGCAATATATACCTGACTAAAATGGTTAGGTTTGTACAAATCTGTTTTAATGCAAGTAATGCTTGTGTTTTCACATAAAATTAAGAGTAGAGATATCATGTGACTAGGTGCTATCCTAATGACTCAACTGACAAACCTGCCAAACTTAATAGTTATGATTTTGATTTGCATTTTCCTGATGGCTAGTGATCCTGAGCATTTTTTTTTTCATGTGTCTATTGGCCAATTGAATTTCCTCTCCTGAAAATTATCTGTGCAGGTCTGTTGCCCATTTCTTGACTAAGTTGGTTGTTTTGTTTATAGATTCTGGGATTTAATCCTTTGTCAGTTTCATAGTTTGCAAATAATTTCTCCTATTATATTGGTTGCCTCTTCACATTGTTAAGTGTTTCTTTTGCAGTGCAAAAGATTCTCAGTTTGATGTAATCCCACTTGTTATTTTTTTCTTTGATTACCTGTGCTTCTGGGCTCTTTTCCAAGAAGTCTTTCCCTATGTCAGTATCTTGTAACATTTCCCCAATGTCTTTTAGGAAAATGCAAATCAAAACCACAAGGAGATTTACCTCACTCCCATTAGAATGGTCCTCATACAGAAATCAATAAACAACAAATGCTGGCGAGGATGTGAGGAGGAGGATCCCACTGTTGAAGGGATTGTAAACTTGTACAGCAACTGTGGAAGACAATATGGAAATATCTCATAAGGTTGAATATAGACTTACCATATAACCCAGCCACCCCACTGCTTGGAATTCATCTAAAAGGAATGAAATTAGCATATGAAATGGTGATGTGTATCCCCATGTTCATCTCAGCTCAATTTACAATAGTTAAAATTTCATCGACACAGATTTCTATCAACTAAGGACTGGATAAAGAAATTATGTATACATACACTATGGAATACTACACAGTAGTAAAAACTAAATCCTTTCATTTGCAATAAAATGAATATAACTGGAAACCATTATGCTTTAGTGAAATAAGCCAATCACAAAAAGGCAAATATCATAGGGTCTCTCTGATCTTTGGTAACTAATAGAGTACTAAAGGTAATCTATAGGAGCAAAACTGACACACTTAAGGATGCATTGATTTTGAACAGCCTTTGCCTTGACATTTGAGGAACAATATGGTTTCTTTTTCCTTTTCTCTTCATACTAATTGGTGAACTCTATTTAGGGTAGGGTTAATTTTCTGACTATAAAAAGTATCTGAACAACTAGTCTCTATAAAAGAATGGGAAAAGAAGAGGGAGGAGAAAGAACGGAGGGAGAATCGGTGGGAGGGAGGTGTGGGAGAGAACTTTCTTGTTCCCAAATCAATATAAATTAAATGCATAAATTTTAAAAACCTGATAAGCAATAGTATTGTGACATTTTCCTATATCATCTTTGAGATAGAGTTGATGCTGCTTTTAATTTGTGGTTGATCCCTCTCTGACAAACTAAATCAATTTAATGTGGCTGTAGATTAGAATTACTAAAGTAATATTAATAATGAAGTTTATTTTAGCAGAGTTTGATATGAAGAGATCAGAGTCATTTGTAAAATGGCGTTGCCCAATATCTCATCATATAAATTTGCATTTAATAGTATTCTTTCATGTGCCTGTTGGCCATTTGAATTTCCTCTTGAAAAATTCCTGTTTAAGTCCTTTGCCCATTTCTGAACTGGATTGTTTATTTTGTTGTTACTGAATTTATTCATTTTTTAAGATTCATTTATTTGGTTACATTCAGAATTACAGATAGGCAGAGACAGAGAGCAAGATAGAGAGGCTTTCAATATTTTGGTTCACTCCCCAAATGGACTCAATGGCTGGAAAGTGCCAATCTGAAGTCAGGAGACAGGAGCTTATTCTGGGTCTCCCATGTGGAGGCAGGGATCCAAGCATTTGTACTATCTTCCACTGCTTTCCCAGGAGATTTTTCAGAGAGCTGGATTGGAAGTGCAGCAGCTGGGACTTGAACCAATGCAATATAATTGCTGGTACTAAATGCAGTGACTTTATTCACTATCCAAAGCATTGGCTCCTGTTGTATTTCTTGAGCACTTTATAGAATCTGGATATTGAAGAGCTTGTGATTTGTGGAGAGCGGCAAGATGGCCGAATAGGAAGGGAGCACACTGATAGTCTGGGAAGAGACAGTTTAATAAAAGTGGAGATACTGCAGATTCAGGAAAGAGTAGGGGAAGAAACAGCAGAGGAAACTCTTCTGGAACTAGTGATTCGCAGTGGACCTGTGAGGAGAGCGTGGGAGCCCAAGTTTAGGACACCAGTGGCAGACTCAACATACCAGCACTGGAACACAAGGTGAGCTGAACCTCAATAGCCCAAGAGACCAGCGGGAAAGTGGAAAGAGGAGACTAGAGGGAATGAGGCTTGAAACTCCGTGGGGAAAAGTTCACCAGGCTAACTAGAAGAGAGAGAGGAAAAAAATAAAAAAGTGACCGATACAGACACGAGTTTCTCTCTCTCTGCTCACCCCTCAAAGGTGAGCAAGACAAAGAGCAGGTGCCATTTTGGACATACGTCATAAGCAGGGCAACCTCAGGTCTTCACCGGCCCTAAGCCTAGCAGAAAAACCAGACTCCGGGGGGAGGGGTAAAATAACAGGAGATTAGGATCTAACTTGGCAATCCAGTGGGAGACTGCAGGAGAATAGGAGCCCTCACTGAGGGCAGCACAGATTCCCTCTGTGATCCTTGGGAAAGAGCTTCCCATCTCTGGCTTCTATGGGTATATCATTCACCTGCTAACTACCCCCAATTATGTTCAGCTGTGCATTCAGCTGTGTGGAATTACTTCCCTTTTGAAAAAAAAATGAAAGAATGAGAGATTTACCATGCCTAACCTGGGAGTGTCACCTTTGACACATCCTCAACCCTGAGGAACCAAACGCAGCTCTCAGTCCACACTCATCTCAAGCCTCTAAGGCTCCACCGAAAGCAGACAGTCCCCTTAATATAGAGCCATAGCATAACAAGAAAAAAACACCACAGTGAAGAAACCAAATATCTCCAACATGCCAAACAACAAACACAAAAACCAAGGTAACAAGAACAAGGAAGACACTATGATGCCCCCAAATGAAAAAGACACCCCAATTCAAGATTATGAAGATGATGAGATAGAAGAAATGTAAGAAGCAGATTTCAAAAAATTGATAAGAACATTAAGAAGTTCTCAAAAAACAAATTCTTGAACTACAGAAATCCTTAATGGACAACAGAAAATCTCTCGCGTGGGGGGAGGAGCCAAGATGGCGGATAGTGAAGACGTGTGCCAATAGTCTGCGAAAATAAAGTTTCATAAAAGTGGAATTACTGCAGCCTCAGGAAAAGACTCAAGAAAAAAACTGCAGAGGAAAAGTTTCCCAATCTTGTGGATGTGACACAGAGGACCTACAGAGAGCCCACCGCATGGAAACCCGCCGCGGGACTCGAGCTGCAGAATCTCGCCAGCGCGGGAACCAGAGGTAAGACAAAAGCCTCAGAAACTCTCCTCCTCCCGCCTCCACCTGCAGCTCTGCCGCAGCAGCCACGGTGGCATCCCAAGCACCTCTCTCCGCGGTCCCAGTACCGGGGAGCACGCGCAGGCACTATGTCGGTGGTGGTGGCGGCGATTGTATGGCCCGGCTCGCCCTAGGCAACAGTGCCTAGAGAGGAAGATCACGGGAGAAGCGCCAGGTGGAGCCGTGGATCGCCAGCTGAGGCAAGGCCTCAGGAAAAGACTCAAGAAAAAAACTGCAGAGGAAACGCTTCCAGATCTAGTGGATGTGACACAGGGGACCAACAAGGAGCCCACCGCGCGGAAAACCAACCACAGGAGACGAGCCACAGAATCTCCCCAGCGCGGGAACCAACAGGAGGTAAGACAAAAGCCCCAGAAATGCGAGACATTGGTGGGTAAAGGCAGAGGACCCTCCCTCCACTTGAGCAAAACAGAGAGTAGGCACCATTTTACATATGTAAAGCGGCAATGAGTACACAAACTAAGTAACTTTGGGTCTAAGGTGAAACTGGAGAACACATTGAGGGCTGCATAAACTCTGTGTGTAGTCCCAGGGGTAGTTCAAACGAATACTCACAGAGGCAGATTTCAACTACCCTCAATTCCACTCAGCCATTCGGAATTACTTCCCAACTGAGTAAAAAAAATAGAGACAGAGAGAGAGAGAGAGAGAGATCCATCAAGGAGCAAGGAGAGTCACTTTTTGCACAGCCTTAAACCTGAAGAATCAAGCAGAGCTCTCTGCCCCCCCCCCATCACAGCCTCTAAGGATCCATCAAAGCAGACAGCCCACTTAGAGGCATAGTATAACGAGAAAAAAAAAACCACAGCAAAAAACAAACAAACAAACAAACATAAATTATCTCCAACATGCCAAACAACAAACGTAGAAGCCGAGGTAACAAGAGCAAGGAAGACACTATGATGCCCCCAAATGAAAAAGACCCACCAATCCAAGATTATGAAGATGAAGAGGTAGAGGAAATGCAATAAGCGGATCTCAAAAAATTGATAAGAATATTAAGAAGTTCTCAAAAACAAATTCTTGAACTACAGAAATCCTTAATGGAGAAGATAGAAAATCTCTCGTGAAAATGAAATATTAAGGAGGAATCAAAATGAAATGAAACAACTAGTAGAACAAGAAACTGTGATAGTGACAAAAAACCACAATGAAATGAAGAACTCAATAGATCAAATGACAAACACATTAGAGAGCCTTAAAAACAGAATGGGTGAAGCAGAAGAGAGAATATCAGAATTAGAAGGCAGAGAACAGGAAAGGAAACAGTCAAATCAAAGAAAAGAAGAAGAAATCAGAAATCTAAAACATACTGTCAGGAATCTACAGGATACTATTAAAAAACCCAACATTCGGGTTCTAGGAGTTCCTGAAGGCATGGAGAGGGAGAAAGGATAAGAAGGCCTTTTTAGTGAGATACTAGAAGAAAATTTCCAATGCTTGGAGAAGGACAGAGACATCTTAGTAAAGAAAGCTCATAGAACCCCTAATAAACATGACCAAAAGAGATCCTCACCACAACACGTCGTAATCAAACTCACCACAGTGAAACACAAAGAAAAGATCCTAAAATGTGCAAGAGAGAAATACCAGATTACTCTCAGAGGATCTCCAATTAGACTTACAGCAGACTTCTCATCAGAAACCCTACAAGCTAGGAGAGAATGGCAAGATATAGCCCAGGTATTAAGAGAGAAAAACTGCCAGCCCAGAATATTATAACCTGCAAAGCTCTCATTTATGAATGAAGGTGAAATAAAGATTTTTTATAGAAAACAGAAATTGAAAGAATTTGTCGCCACTCGTCCAGCCCTGCAAAAGATGCTTAAAGATGTGTTACATACTGAAACACAGAAACACGGTCACCAATATGAAAGAAGATAAAGGAAGGAAACCTCACAGCAAAAGATCACAGGAATCTCAAACCAGAAATTAGAAAATATCTTTGGCAAATCACAGGGCAAAGTTACTCCTTCTCAATAGTCACATTGAATGTTAATGGCTTGAACTGTCCAGTTAAAAGACACCGATTGGCTGATTGCGTTAAGGAACAGAACCCATCTTTTTGCTGCTTACAAGAAACTCATCTATCCAACAATGATCCATACAGGCTGAAAGTGAAGGGCTGGAAAAAGATATACCATGCCAACAGAAATGAAAAAAGAGCAGGCGTAGCCATCTTAATATCGGACAACATAAACATTACCACAAATACTGTTAGGAGAGACAAAGAGGGGCACTGTTTAATGATTAAGGGATCCATTCAACAGGAAGATATAACGATTATCAGTGTATATGCACCGAATTACAGGGCACCAGCTTATTTAAAAGACTTGTTAAGGGACTTAAAGGGAGACTTAGACACCAATACAATAGTACTGGGGGACTTCCATACTCCACTCTCAGAGATAGACAGATCAACAGGACAGAAGATCAACAAGGAGACAGTAGATTTAAATGACACTATAGCCCAAATGGAGCTAACAGATATCTACAGAACATTTCATCCTACATCTAAGGACTTTACATTCTTCTCAGCAGTACATGGAACCTTCTCTAGGATTGACCACATACTAGGCCATAAAGCGAGTCTCAGCAAATTCAAAAGAATTAGAATCATACCATGCAACTTCTCAGACCACAAAGGAATGAAATTGGAAATTAGCAACTCAGGAATCCCTAGAGCATGTACAAACACATGGAGATTGAACAACATGCTCCTGAATGAACAATGGGTCATAGAAGAAATTAAAAGAGAAATCAAAAATTTTCTGGAAGTAAATGAGGATAACGGCACAACATACCAAAACCTATGGGATACAACAAAAGCAGTGTTAAGAGGAAAGTTTATATCAATAGGTGCCTACATCAAGAAATTGGAAAGGCACCAAATAGATGAGCTTTCAAGTCATCTCAAGGATCTAGAAAATCTGCAGCAAACCAAACCCAAACCCAGTAGAAGAGAAATAATTAAAATCAAAGAAGAAATCAACAGGATTGAATCAAAAAAAATTACAAAAAATCAGCCCAACAAGGAGCTTTTTTTTTTAAAAATAAACAAAATTGACACCCCATTGGCCCAACTAACTAAAAAAAGAAGAGAAAAGACCCAAATCAATAGGATCAGAGATGAAAAGGGAAACATAACAACAGACACCACAAAAATAAAAAGAATCATCAGAAATTACTACAAGGACTTGTATGCCAGCAAACAGGGAAATCTATCAGAAATGGAAAGATTCTTGGACACATACAACCTACCTAAATTGAGCCAGGAAGACATAGAAAACATAAACAGACCCATAACTGAGACAGAAAGTGAAACAGTAATAAAGGCCCTCCCAACAAAGAAAAACCCAGAGCCAGATGGATTCACTGCTGAGTTCTACCAGACATTTAGAGAAGAACTAACTCCAATTCTTCTCAAACTATTCAGAGAAATCAAAAAAGAGAGAATCCTCCCAAATTCTTTCTATGAAGCCAACATCACCTTAATTCCTAAGCCAGAAAAAGATGCAGCATTGAAAGAGAATTACAGACCATTATCCATGATGAACATAGATGCAAAAATCCTCAATAAAATTCTGGCCAATAGAATGCAACAACACATCAGAAAGATCATCCACCCAGACCATGTAGGATTTATCCCTGGTATGCAGGGATGGTTCAACATTCGCAAAACAATCAACGTAATACACTACATTAACAGACTGATGAAGAAAAACCATATGATTCTCTCAATAGACACAGAGAAAGCATTTGACAAAATACAACACCCTTTCATGATGAAAACTCTAAGCAAACTGGGTATGGAGGGAACATTCCTCAATACAATCAAAGCAATATATGAAAAACCCATGGCCAACATCCTATTAAATGGAGAAAAGTGGAAGCATTTCCGCTGAGATTTGGTACCAGACAGGGATGCCCACTCTCACCACTGCTATTCAATATAGTTCTGGAAGTTTTGGCCAGAGCTATTAGGCAAGAAAAAGAAACTAAAGGGATACAAATTGGGAAGGAAGAACTCAAACTATCCCTCTTTGAAGGCGATATGATTCTTTTATTAGGGGACCCAAAGAACTCTACTAAGAGACCACTGGAACTCATCGAAGAGTTTGGCAAAGTAGCAGGATATAAAATCAATGCACAAAAATCAACAGCCTTTGTATACACAGGCAATACCATGGCTGAGGAAGAACTTCTAAGATCAATCCCATTCACAATAGCTACAAAAACAATGAAATACCTTGGAATAAACTTAACCAATGATGTTAAAGATCTCTACAATGAAAACTACAAAACCTTACAGAAAGAAATAGAAGAGGATACCAAAAAATGGAGAAATCTTCCATGCTCATGGATTGGAAGAATCAATGTCATCAAAATGTCAATTCTCCCAAAAGCAATTTATACATTCAATGCAATACCAATCAAGATACCAAAGACTTTCTTCTCAGATCTCGAAAAAATGATGCTGAAATTCATATGGAAACACAGAAGACCTCAAATAGCCAAAGCAATCTTGTACAACAAAAACAAAGCCGGAGGCATCACAATCCCTGATTTCAGGACATACTACAGGGCAGTTGTTATCAAAACAGCATGGTGCTGGTACAGAAACAGATGAATAGACCAATGGAACAGAATAGAAACACCAGAAATCAATCCAAACATCTACAACCAACTTATATTTGACCAAAGATCCAAACCTAATCCCTGGAATAAGGACAGTCTATTCAATAAATGGTGCTGGGAAAATTGGATTTCCACATGCAGAAGCTTGAAGCAATACCCATACCTTTCACCTTACACAAAAATTCACTCAACATGGATTAAAGACTTAAATCTATGACCTGAAACCATCAAATTATTAGAGAGCATTGGAGAAACCCTGTAAGATATAGGCACAGGCAAAGACTTCTTGGAAAATACTCCAGCAGCACAGGCAGTCAAAACTAAAAATTAACATTTGGGATTGCATCAAATTGAGAAGTTTCTGTACTTCAAAAGAAACAGTAAGGAAAGTGAAGAGGCAACCAACAGAATGGGAAAAAAATATTTGCAAACTATACTACAGATAAAGGGTTGATAACAAGTATCTACAAAGAAATCAAGAAACTCCACAACAACAAAACAAACAACCCACTTAAGAGATGGACCAAGGACCTCAATAGACATTTTTTGAAAGAGGAAATCCAAATGGCCAACAGACACATGAAAAAATGTTCAGGATCACTAGCAATCAGAGAAATGCAAATCAAAACCACAAGTAGGTTCCATCTCACCCCAGTGAGAATGGCTCACATTCAGAAATCTACCAACAACAGATGCTGGAGAGGATGTGGGGAAAAAGGGACACTAATGCACTGTTGATGGGAATGCAAACTGGTTAAGCCACTATGGAAGTCAGTCTGGAGATTCCTCAGAAACCTGAACATAACCCTACCATACAACCCAGCCATCCCACTCCTTGGAATTTACCCAAAGGAAATTAATTTGGCAAATAGAAAAACCATCTGCACATTAATGTTTATTGCAGCTCAATTCACAATAGCTAAGACCTGGAACCAACCCAAATGCCCATCAACAGTAGACCGGATAAAGAAATTATGGGACATGTACTCCATAGAATACTATACAGCAGTAAGAAACAATGAAACCCAGTCATTGGCAACAAGATGGAGAAATCTGGAAAACATCATGCTGAGTGAATTAAGACAGTCCCAAAGAAAAAAATATCATTTGTTTTCCCAGATCGGAGACAACTGAGCACCAAAAGGGAAACCTGTGAAGTGAAATGGGCACTATGATAAACAGTGACTTGGTCAGCTCTTGTCCTGACTTTAGATGTACAATGTAATACTTTATCCTTTTTAGTATTTGTTGTTGTTGTTGTTGTTGTTGTTCTAGTACTAGTGGTTGAACTCTGAAATTAACACACAATTTTTCTTAGGTGTTTAAATTTTAACTGAAAATTGATCCCTCTTAAATATAAGAGTGGGAATAAGAGAGGGAGGAGATGTACAATTTGGGACATGCTCAATCGGACTTGCCGCAAATGTTGAGGTTAGAAATGTGCCAGGGGATTCCAATACAATCCCATCAAGGTGGTTGTACCAATGCCATCGCACTAGTCCAAGTGATCAATTTCAGCTCACAATTGATGGCTCTGATAGGTCTAAGAATCAAAGGGATCACACAAACAAGACAAGTGTCTGCGAATACTAACTGATAGAATCAAAAAGGGAGAGAAGGATCCAACATGGGAAGCGGGATACACAGCAGACTCATAGAATGGCAGATGTCCTAAACAACACTCTGGCCTCAGAATCAGCCCTTAAGGCATTCGGATCTGGCTGAAGAGCCCATGAGAGTATAGTAGGCATGGAAAGCCAAGATATCATGGAAAAAAAAAAGACCTAAATGAATGATCTTTGCGAGTGAGATCCCAGTGGAAAGAACGGGGCCATCAAAAAAGGAGGTACCTTTCTCTGAAGGGAGGAGAGAACTTCCACTTTGACTATGACCCTAGTGGAATAAGATCAAAGTCAGCGAACTCTAAAGGCTTCCATAGCGCTGACAACTCATGACTAGAGCCTAGGGAGATTACTGACGCCATGAACAGGAGTGTCAAATTGTTAAGTCAGCAACAGGAGTCACTGTGTACTTACACCGCATGTGGGATCTGTCCTTAATGTGTTGTCTAATGTGCAGTGATGCTATAACTAGTAGTGAAACAGTATTTTTACACTTTGTGTTTCTGCATGGGTGCAAACTGATGAGAGCTTTACTAATTATATACTGAATTGATCTTCTGTATATAAAGATAATTGGAAATGAAAAAAAAAACCTGGTGTTAAATTGGAAATGGCATAGAAAATTAATTAATTTTAAAAAAAATATTATGTAGGATCTCTGTCTTTAATGTGCTGTACATTGTTATTTAATGCTATAATTAGTACACCAATGGTAGTTTTTTCACTTTATGTTGCTAGATGGGAAACTGTTGAAATCGTTACCTAATATATACTAAACTGATCTTCTGTATATAAAGAGAATTGAAAATGAATCTTGATGTGAATGGAAGGGGAAAGGGAGCAGGAAAGGGGAGGGTTGTGGGTGGGAGGGAAGTTATGGGAGGGGGGAAGCCATTGTAACCCATAAGCTGTACTTTGGAAATTTATATTCATTAAATAAAAGTTTGATAAAAAAATCTCTCACGTGAAAATGAAATATTAAGGAGGAATCAAAATGAAATGAAACAACTAATAGAACAAGAAACTGTGATAGTGATGAGAAATCATAATGAAATGAAGAATTCAATAGATCAAATGACAAACACATTAGAGAATCTTAAAAACAGAATGGGCGAAGCAGAAGAGAGAATATCAGACTTAGAAGACAGAGAACAGGAAAGGAAACGAGCAAACCAAAGGAAAGAAGAAGAAATTAGAAATCTAAAAAATGCTGTCAGGAATCTACAGGATACTATTAAAAAACCCAACATTCGGGTTCTAGGAGTTCCTGAAGGCATGGAGAGGGAGAAAGGATTAGAAGGCATTTTCAGTGAGATACTCGCAGAAAATTTCCCAGGTTTGCAGAAGGACAGAGGCATCTTAGTACAGGAAGCATATAGAACCCCTAATAAACATGACCAAAAGAGATCCTCAATACAACACATAGTAATTAAACTCACCACAGTGAAACATAAAGAAAAGATTCTAAAAGGTGCAAGAGAGAAACGTCAGATTACTCTCAGAGGATCTCCAATTAGACTCACAGCAGACTTCTCATCAGAAACCCTACAAGCTAGAAAGGAATGGCGAGACATAGCCCAGGTACTAAGAGAGAAAAACCGCCAGCCTAGAATATTATATCCTGCAAAGCTCTCATTTGGGAATGAAGGTGAAATAAAGATTTTTTATAGCAAACGGAAATTGAAAGAATTTGTCGCCACTCGTCCAGTCCTGCAAAAGATACTTAAAGATGTGTTACACACAGAAACACAGAAACATGGTCACCAATATGAAAGAAGGTAAAGGAAGGAAACCTCACAGCAAAAGATCACAGGAAGCTCAATTTCTCTTTGACAGAGAATTAAACTCTGATGCTCTGTTAAAGCAATGTGTTAAAGTAATCTATTATGTTCTCTTGATGTCTGTTAAATTCTAATTGTTCAAAAACAGCTGATTTTTATTAAGAGCTACGGGTTATTTAAATATGTGCTTTTTTCAAAAATTTGAATAATCACCTTGTAACAATGATCAAATTTGGTCTATGTTATGTCATGATTTTAAGGAATCTTATTTCAACCAGATATTTTGGATTTGGAGCCTTCTTGGCATTCTTGACAGGCATTCAAAAAATCAATGTTTCAAACAATCTGGACTCTAAAATTTCCAGTAAATCTTGGACTTTGGATTTTCCAGTTTGGTCCCAACTGAAAAAATTGAGGACCTATGTCTCTCATAGAGACACCAACTAATCAGGCTATTTGGATTATATTAGAAGGACTGTCAAGATGTGATGTGGTACCAAACTTTAAGGTTCTATAATGGAAAATCCTATTAATACAAATGTTTGAGAACTAAAAATTCTAATGATCTTGTGTTACTAGACATGATAGTTATCTTAATGAGAAAGCCCCAGAGGCCTAAAGGGTTAAATACTTGTAAAATCCTACAGGTGCTTTCAAAAACACTGTGAAGTAAGCAAGTGCCTCTAGTTGGCTGATGAGTTTATAATTTTAAACATGGTGACTTAAAGTCTTTTGTCATCCACAGTTATATATGATTTGCTGCTCATAAAACTAAAGCATTGTTGGTTCTGTGTTTAGCTGTCCTCCTATAGGTTCCTATGGACTTTTTCCAGCCACTTCTATTGTATTCAGTACTTTGGGATGGCTCTGTAAACAGATGAAGCCAATAATGTATTACCAGTACCAACTGAGAGAAAGTATGGTTAACTGAGGTTACTAAAAACAAAAAGCAATTCAAATCAATTGGCAATCTGCAAAAAGAGTTAAAGATTTTAAAAGCTATTATTAAAATTGCTATATTGGTCTATTAGGTTATGTTATATGTGTGTACATATTGTGTGTCCACATGGGAAAATTTTAAGAGTTTTATTTTAATTGACTTATAGATAAGATTGTCCATATATTTAAGCTGCTAAAATTAATCAAAGATATATATTAATTTGTGTGACCAGAATCTCTGCATCATATGTTTTATACTTGTTGGTAGAAAGAAACTAAAGACATTTTATATGGTTGTACTGAAGTTTACTGGTTAAACAAAATACACCACGTTAGATATTTAAGAGGTGTTTCCAAATCCATGATTCTTAAAATTTATAGAAGGCATTGGACCTTCTGGTAAATGTTTTCTTAAGTTGTTATCTAATGGTTGAAACTGTTTGCTAAGTATTCATGTGATATTGCTATTGTCAGCAAGCGATCTAGGACTTGCTCCCTCATTTCTCTATTCTAAGCCCAACTTGCTCTTTCATTTCTATATTCTCCTCAAGGTAGGAAATTAATTCTATTATAAAGGAATCTGTGGAATGCACAATTAAATCTTTAGACCTTATCAAAGAGATGGCTAACATTTTTTCTGTAATAACATAGCCAAAATAAGAGCTTAAATAATAATGTCATGGCTAGGTTTACCTCGCCATCAGCGAAGTAAACAGTAAGTAGAAAAACCTCCCTTTCAGACCAAAGGGAAAGAAAGTTTTAAAGTGAGAATATAATTTTCCTCATGGGCATTGTGTACCTTAGAAAAACTATTACAGAACATGTCTGTGACTATAGACTTGTAGTTCAGGCCACCGAAGATTAGAGATGGGACACGGGCACTCCCTTGACTTGCATCCTCTGGTCTGCTTGAACACAAACCAGGAGGAAAAGAAAGCTAGACATCAGAAGCAATGGGTGGCAGGCCTATTAATGGCTGATCTGTACAGTGACCTGCCCTCAAGGAGACCGAACAGGCCAGTCCACTGCAGTGGCTTTCAATGTGGTAAGCCTGGGATTCAGCAGGAGTCAGCTTGTGAAGAGCCCTGGGAGCTCTGCCAAGAGTTGGATCACTGGAAATCGACCTGCCCTGGAGTCGAAGGATGCCCAGGTCAGAGCCACAGATCTTATTGGCTCTTAGCTAAAAAGCCCTTCACTCAGCCCAACTTCCAAATTGACCAGTGCAGCTGAGGGGACAGCCAAGTAGGGTCAGCAACATTGCAGGCAAAACTGTAAATTTCTTGTTAGAGATGCCCCCTGCCTTTACCTGGCCAGCTCTCCTCCCAGGCCAGCCAAGTAATGAAAGTCAACAGAGTGCCTTCCCCTAGGAGGTTCACACCTCCCTTAGGATGTACCCATGTGAAGAGATAGATAGGTCTGGGCCTCTTAACTTACAAGGCCTAAAGCCCAACAGATTATTATCAAGCCCCTTCTGTCAGGTTCTATTTGCCTCTCACTCAGAAAACTTAATTGTAGCTTAGACAGCACCTTTCTTAGCTCCTCTAATAATGACTCTGTCCTTTGTTCTAGACCCTCTCTAGCACACTTGGGCCTCATTCCTTTGTAATCATAAACTCTACTCTACCTCCAATGTATCTACTCCCAACCTGTGTGTACTGATGGTCCCCTTCCCCACTTAATGCTGTATAATTGTTCAAACCTGGTTAATGCCACTCTTAGGATCATTGGTTACTATCCTCACTCTGTCTTTTATGACCTTGTCTAAATATGATCAGAGTCGGCGAACTTGGAAGGCTTCCATAGCCTTGGCAACTCATGACAACAGCCTAGGGTGGTTACTGGTGCGATAAACTAGATTGTCAATTTGTTGGGTCAACAACAGGAGTCACTGTGCACTTGCTCCTCATGTGCGATCTCTGTCCTTAATGTGCTGTACATTGTGATTTAATGCTATAACTAGTACTCAAACAGTATGTTTCACTTTGTGTTTCTATGTGGGTGCAAACTGTTGATACCTTTACTTAATGTATACTAAATTGATCTTCTGTATATAAAGAGAATTGAAAATGAAACGATGTGAATTGAAGGGAAGAGGGAGCGGGAAAGGGGAGGGTTGCGGGTGGGAGGGAAGTTATGGGAGGGGGGAAGCCATTGTAACCCATAAGCTGTACTTTGGAAATTTATATTCATTAAATAAAAGTTTAAAAAAAATAATCTGGATATTAACCCTTTATCACTTGCACCATTAAATATTTTCTCCATTCTCTCCATTGCCTCATCACTTTGTTCAGTGTTTCCTTTGCAGCGAGGAAGCTTCTTAGCTTTGTGTAATACAATCTGTCTATTTTTTCATTGATTGCCTATGCTTCTAGCGTCTTACCCAAGAAGTATTCATATACCCCAATGACTTGCAGTGTTTCCTCAGTATTCTCATCTAGTAATTTGATGGTACCAGGTAGTAGATTTTTATCCTGGCTCCTGGCTTCAGATCAGCACAGCTCCACCTGGTGTGGCTACTTGGGGTGTGAACCAGTGGATAGAGGACCATTCTCTCTCTCTGCCTCTGCTTCTCTGTAACTCTGGCTTTCAATAAAATAAATATTCAGAAAGAATGAATACCTTTTTAAAAATGATTTATTTATTTATTTTAAAGGCAGAGTTACAAAGATGAAGAGGCAGTGACAGAGAGAGAGAGAGAGAGAGAGAGAGAGAGAGAGAGAGAGTTCTTCCATGCACTGGTTTACTCCCCAATGGCTGGAACAGTTGAAGAGGAGCCTATCTGAAGCCAGGGTCAAGTAGCTTCTTTCAGGTCTCCAACGCAGATGGGAGCCCAAGGATTTGGACCATCTTCTGCTCTTTTCCCAGACCATAGCAGAGAGCTGGATTGGAAATGTAGCAGGCAGGACTAGAACTGGTGCCCATTTGGGATGCCACCACTGCAGGAGGCAGCTTTAGCTGCTGTACCACAGCACTGGCCCTGGATGAAAACATTTTAATATATAATAAAGCAGTTAACATTTTCTCATTAATTCAACATCTTTGCATGATTAAGCTCATGCTCTTTTTAAAGATTTGTTTATTTACTTGAGAAGCAGTTACAGAGAGGGAGAGACATAGAGCGGTCTTACATTCACTAGATCACTCCCAACATGGCCAGAAATGCTAGAGCTGGGCTGATCTGAAAGTAGAATCTAGAAGCTTCTTCCAGGTCTCCCATGTGGGTGCAGGGGTCCAAGAACTTGGGCCCATCTTTTATTGATTTTTCAGGCCATAGCAGAGAGCTATAGCACATGGAGAGGAGTAGCTGGGACATGAATAGGCCCCTATATGGAATGCTTACACTGCAGACAAAGGCTTAGCCTGCTACAATCCAGCACCAGTTCCAGGGAGGATTCTCTTTCCAACTAGAAATGTCACATCATTGTGGTGTTCGCTTTCTTAACAGTTTATCACACCATAAACAAAGAGTGTCAAATTGTTAAATCAACAACAGGAGTCACTGTGTACTTATGTCTCATGTGGGATCTGTCCTTAATGTGTTGTCCAATGTGAAGTAATGCTATAACTAGTACTGAAACAGTATTTTTACACTTTGTATTTCTGTGTGGGTGCAAACTGATGAAATCTTTACTTAGTATATACTGAATCGATCCTATGTATATAAAGATAATTGAAAATGAAAAAACTTGGTTTTAAATTGTAAATTTCATAGAAAATTAATCAATTTTTAAAAACGATCATGTAGGATCTCTGTCCTTAATGTGCTGTACATTGTGATTTAATGCTATAACTAGTACTACAGCAGTATTTTTCACTTTGTGTTGCTATGTGGGGGCAAACTGTTGAAATCTTTACTTAAGATATGCTAAACTGATCTTCTGTATATAAAGGAATTGAAAATGAATTTTGATGTGAATGGAAGCTGAGAGGGAGCAGGAGATGGGAGGGTTGTGGGTGGGAAGGAAGTAATGGGGGGTGAAAACCATTGTAACCCATAAGCTGTACTTTGGAAATTTATATTCATTAAATAAAAGTTAAAAAAAAAACAGTTAAAAACAGTTTGTCAAACTCTTCAACAAAGAATAATGAGGACACAACTAGGATTTCATAAAGGCTTGCAATAAAATAAAACTTGTTTTTTACTTTAAAGAAGAAAATTCTCATTTGTCCAAATGCAATATTTAATTTGTCAAACATAGAAAATTTTAAATTTGACAATTCCTAAAATATGAAAATATTGCACAGTCCTAAGTATTGTGCCATCCTTAAATTTTTCTTTGTTTCTTTTTTTTCTATTTTTTTTCTCAAACTCCACTAGTAACAAGCATTCATTCTAGAATTCAAATATCTTGAAAATTGAGAATCTCCTATGCGTACCTGCATTTCACTAGAAAAAAAAAAAGAGGTTCAAACCTCAAAATAAAACTGAAATGCTGAATTTTAAATATGACCAATTCTAAATATATAATCTTCTAAGAATGTAATCACTGTAGCTAGTTAGTAATTCATCCACTTGCCTTGCATTTCATGTGTTTATCAGATGTGCATCACATTGTGAGTATCTGGCTTGCTGCTTCTCCAATGATTGACCTCGCTTTAAAATATATTTGTAACATTACATAAATTTAAAATTTTCATAGTGAAAATTGTACATAACAAATTCATATGACTTACTGTTATAAGGGCAAGTGTCCTAAATTTTAACTAAAAAATAAATCTAATATTTTATAAATCATCTCATACTCAGAAAAAAATCAATTCTAAGAAACATGTATGTTCACAATGTCATGTGCAGGACTGAAATATCACCTCTAATTGATATCAAAAATAACTTTCTAATTGTTACACAGAGAAGATAGAATGTGACAAATTGATATTTGACATTTTCTGCTACTTCAAGGATGGATCTGTTCAAGAAGTTACCATCTATTTTACACTGACAAAAGCACATTTTGTTTCAATTAATTTTAAATCCTCATTTGTTTTATAAGTTAGACATTCTATAGAATTAATGCTCATGACCACTTCTAATAAGAGCTACATTCTTCCATGTGCCAGTTTTTTTAGTATGTAAAGACCTATTCCTGTCTCTGAGTATATTATCATCATTATATAGTAAAATATCAACTAAACTAATAAAAATTAGTCTGAAAAGAAAAAATACTTTCTATAAAAGTTGAACATTTTAGAATAACAGTGAATATGAATGTCAAAACTGACAAATCAGATATGAATCAATCAATACAATAGATTGAAAATTATTAAATTTGAAGGAGTTTGTACCCAGGTTATTTGTCAAATACCTTCAAGTGTTTTATCTTAAAAATACTTAAAAATGGAAAATTACAAGTGGTTTATCAGATAAGAGACTGCATAAGTGCAAAGATAAAAATGTGCCAGTTAGATATAAGCAATGAGCCTTTATATTTTAATATGTAAGTATATAACATAAAAAGCTACATATAAATCAGTGATGGTCATTCTACAATCAATAATTATGATTAATTCAGTTCTGTGTACTGAAATTTTAAGAAAGAAAATACACAAGTCATACTTAACCACATATTAAATAGAAATATCTTTTTTTTTTTTTTTGGACAGGCAGAGTGGACAGTGAGAGAGAGACAGAGAGAAAGGTCTTCCTTTTTGCCATTGGTTTACCCTCCAATGGCCGCTGCGGCCAACACATCATGCTGATCCGAAGCCAGGAGCCAGGCGCTCCTCTCAGTCTCCCATGCGGGTGCAGGGCCCAAGCACTTGGGCCATCCTCCACTGCCTTCCCGGGCCATAGCAGAGAGCTGGCCTGGAAGAGGGGCAACCGGGATAGAATCCGGTGCCCCAACAGGGACTAGAACCCGGTGTGCTGGCACCACAAGGCAGAGGATTAGCCTGTTAAGCCACAGTACCGGCAAATAGAACTATCTTATATTTGCTGGATCTTTGCCTATAGAATACATCGAAGAACAAAACTTCTGAATTTCCTCTTCTGGATTTTCCTACCTGACATTTACAGAGTACAGCATATAGGTGATACTTAAGTATTTTGTGGAACAGGAAAATTCATTAAAATTATGTTTCTTTCGCAGAAATGTACATACTTAGAAGACACCTTTTTGCAGTGGTAGATTGCAAATAATCCTATTGTAGTAACATGTCTAATTGGTGCCATCATATGCAGCAACCGAAGGGAAAAAAAAAAAAGGAAAAACTGGACAAAGAGCAGTTAGACACTTTTCTCCATTAGGATCTAGCAAATAGTTTTCAAAACACAAAATAAATGTTTCAAGAACCCAATTTATTTATAGACATAGTCATGAATGATTTCATCCCCAGTTGTCCACCATTTAGTGCAATGATGTAAGCAGTTTCTCTCACCACAGTTTCTGGGTACTTCCCTTGCATTTGCTCTTTTGTACTGATACATTTTATTTTTTCTTAAAAATGACCTTAAAATTTTCAGTTTCAAAATTTTCAAATCTATCTCCTTCTATTTATGATTTATTCAATGTTGAATCTAAAATAGTTGGGTCCCTAATTTCCAAACTACCTCATTTCATACTTACCTAATATCTTCAAATGATAATTTGTATTATGCTTAATATTTCCTGTGAAAACCAGTGTATGTGCACACACACACATACAACATTGAAGGTAAAGTTAAATAAATAGAACACATTTTTCTGTCAACATCTTAGCATCTTTTTTCAGATACGTCTTATAGAATATACTCATCTATTTTAAAAGGGAAGCTTATCTGTTTGGGCATATTATACCTGTTAGGTGGAAGAATAATTCCCACCTTATGAAAAATATTCAGACCAACTATATAAACATACTCATCTTCAAATAATATAACAGTATGATGATCCTTAGCAGTTTCTAATTCAGAACAATTATTACTGTTCCTAATATGCAAATAGAATATTATGTATTATGCTACATTCAAAATGGCAAAACTATACTCTGATTTCTCTTCAGAATATATAAATCTTTCACCTTTTTCCAAAATGGCAAAACTGACACAAGGCTATGTCTATTATTGGTAAATTTTAGATTTTAGCAAAGAGCAGATACCTTTAAAAGGCTATGCATTTTGGTATATAGGCAAAATACATCAGTAAGACTTTTCTATAAAATAGTCCAACAAATGATATAAAAGGACTTACCAAGTGTAAATTTCAAATGAATAAAGAGAGTTTTTCACACTGTTTATTAATTTATTGAGAAAACAAGGAAATCCAGGTTTTCCTTCAGTGAGTAATCAAACATCCTAATCACATTGTTTCAAAGTCTTCTATACCAGTTTAAATAGTAATTGTAGTGTCTGGTGTCAGTGGCAGAGCCATCTCAAGCCTCTCTCTGATCCCATTGGCAGCTCCTGAAATGTGAAGATAAAGGAACATAAGTTGGATAAAAATGGGAGGTGACATTGGAGCTTGGCTCAGAGCCCTGCCTCCCCCACCCCTTCCCTATAATGTCCTTCTCTCTGGCTCCCACTCATGTCTCCACTCTGCTTGCTTCTCCCAGGCCCTTCCCCTCCAGCTTGGACCCTCTCCTTTCTTCATCTGCTCTCTTGGCTTCCAAGCTCTCCAGCCTACCTGGCTCTGTTTTCTTTGCCATCACCCCATCCCTCCAGTGTCCTAACCCTGTCCTACTCATTTACTGGCCTCTTTCCATCCATCTGCCCACTGCCCCTACAATTATCTCCTCAGTCAGCCTCACAGGCTGCCCCCACCTCAGGTTTGACTGAGGCTCCCGGGGCCCCACCATCTGTTGCATGTTCTGTGGCTTTGCGGGAACACTGTCCTTACCCCACTCCAACCCAGATTGCACAGATAATGTGAGTCCTGTTGGCCTCTGTTAGAGTAGCAATTAGTGAAATTGCAACACATCCATGTCCTGGCCCTCATAGTGTCTCTGGTGCAGGTGGTGCAAGCTCATCCTAGCTGTGTCTCCCAGCCTAACAACAGCACCATGGCAGCCTGCCTTCATCCCCCACCCCAGCCCCACATGGACACACTGCCACAGAACTCCCAGACATGACCATGTCAGAGTTGCTATCCTGAAGTGATAGTGCAATTCAGGTCAGATATTGTGCCACCTGGAGGTCACCAACAACTTTGGCACAGAGAGAACAAGCAGCTGCCCAAGGTGGGTCATGTTGGTGGTAGCAAGAGGTTTCTGACTGAAGAAGATATGATTGATGAAGTGATGAAAAATGGGGCAGACAAGGCACCTCCTGGTGTCTAACTGTCCCAAAGACAATGACAGAAAAGAAAGAAAAGAAATGACAATAACAGTTCTTTTAAAAAATTTTTGAAAAAGCAAACAGCTTTGACATTGAAACCACCATGACATCAATATCCTGTACCTCATGTCAGGCCAGGAAATAGGAAACACATGGGAGTAGAGAATTTTTGTTCACTCAGATGTTATTTGAGGCCTCAAAAGCACAAAATTAGAAATTAGAACTTGTAGGTGTCTTACTTGCTTTATGAGATATTGCAATAATGGTGTTAACAATAGGTACAGTTGAAGAAATTAAGTACATGCATCAAGAACCAAGATAATATAAAGTAAAAACAGAGAATGAGGGCTTAGATTGTACCAAGAGATTTTCCAACACTATTGAATGAGTAGAATCTTGCCGAAAACACTGGCAAACGGCGACCAGATTTATTTGAAGACAGGCACCTTGTGATATCAGAGAAGAATTGGAAAAATAACAATCCCAAAAGGTGGTCCTGGGTAACTTTTTCATTTATCCAAGTAAGATTATGATATAAGCACGCAATAGATTGATGGAAGCATAACTGATTTTATGAAGATTTATTAATATGGATAACAACATTTTAAGCATGGAAATAACTGGTTATCCTTTTAGTCTTACATGACAAAGGTGTGCAGCAATGGTAATGGTTTCTTTTCTTTATTGTGAAGGGAAAGAAATTGTTAAGTGAAGAAAAGATTTCAAGATAAAAACAGTTTAAATGAGAGGACAAATAAAGGGTTAGAGAAGTTAGTTACAATTTATTTATAATTAGTGCTATGCATTCTGAGAAATATGAATACCAAGGAACATAAACTAAAAATCTAGGTGGTTCCTGAAATTCTTTATACTTACTAATTATAGTGCATGCATCTGTGTAAGTATTTACAAAACACACAGGTGTGATTAGTTTAGCAGGGATATAAAAACATTTTTGCATATGATCCTCATTTTCCAATAACTTAGAATTGAGAAGTTAGGATTTACATGGCAGAAAAAAGTAAACAGTTCTGGGGCCAGCACTGTGGTTCAGCAGGTTGAGCTGTTGCCTTTGATGCTGGCATCCCATAATAGTCCTGGTTTTCAGCTCCCTTCTATGCATCTGGAAGTTAGACTAAGGTGGCCCAAGTGCTTGGGTCCATAGTGCCCACATGGGGGACCAGGATGGAGTTCTGGCTTCAGCCTCAACCAGCCCTTGCAGCCTTTTGGGAACTGAACCAGTGGAAGAAAGATCTCTTTCCCTCTCTATCTCTCTCTCTCCCCACTCTGTAACACTTCTTTGTAAATAAATAAATAAATGTTAAAAAATGTAAAAATTCAAAAATATCATAGGCAGTATAAAATAAACAATATAGGAACATGTCACTTTAGAAGGAGGAGCTATTCCACTAGACTTTAAAGTTATTCTAGGAGACTGAACCCAAACAAGTATATTAGAAAAGAAAAAAAGAAAAAAAATCAGCCTGACCTATTTTATGAAAATTAAGATTTATTAGAGCAATAGAAAATGTCTTCATGAGAACAATATTTTATTTGTAAAGATCATAATGTCTGGGCTTTATATTATTTAAATAAAGAAAAAAAATTTTTCTGACCAGTAATTTATTCAGTTCTTAGTGCTGATCATGTTTTGTGTGTCTTTATATCCTGCAGAGTATGACACTTTTACAGATTTATTCTTTTAAAAAAAATCCATTATTTCAAAGTCTGCATTGCTCTAGTCACAGCACAATGTAAGAATAATAATAGACTTAATTACCCAAGAGCAGATTTGATGTTAAAAATATTGGCCAGTGCCTTGGCTCACTTGGCTAATCCTCTGCCTGTGGCGCCAGCACCCCAGGTTCTAGTCCTGGTTGGGGTGCTGGGTACTAGTCCTGGTTGCTACTCTTCCAGTCCAGCTCTTTGCTGTGCCCTGGGAAGGCAGTGGAGGATGGCCCAAGTGCTTGGGTCCCTGCACCCACATGGAAGACCAGGAGGAATCACCTGGCTCCTGGCTTCAGATCCTTGCAGCGCCGGCCCTGGTGGCCATTAGGGGAGAGAAACAATGGAAGGAAGACCTTTCTCTGTCTCTCTCACTGTCTATAACTCTGTCTCTCTCTCTCACGGTCTAACTCTGTCAAAAAACTAAATAAAAAAAATTACCAATTATATATTCTAATGTTTACAGAAATATGAGGCAACTCATTACAGCTTACTTGATGAAACTTCCTAACCTGATATCAATACCAGACAATGTCAGTGCAATAAATTATGTTATAGAACAATGCCCATCCTTAACTTAGAGGCAATAATATTTAACAACATTTGGCAAATGAAATACAACAATATATAAAAAGAGTTATATTATGAACAAGAGTTGTTCCAAACATATGAATTTGACATAACATTCAAAAATATTTATCAATGTAATACACCATATCAACAGACTGAAAAAGAAAAAAAAAGGCACAGTCATTTTGATAGCTACAGGTAACGTATTTGCAAAACTCAATACTTATTCATGATAAAAACTCTCAATATACTACAAATGAGATTGAACTCCCTCAATAAAAGTGACATCCACTAAAAATATACAAGTGTAGCTAACCTCTTAATTCATCGTGGAAGATTGAATGTTTTTCCCATTCATCAATAACAAGACAAGGATATTCTCACTTGTGTTTGATTGATCATCTTACCCATTAAACAGGCAAGGAAAAAATCCTAAGATGCCTGAAAAGGATGCAAGAAATAATAAGTAAATTTAACAGTCACAGGATACAAATTAATATTCAAAATCAATGATAGGAAATTAGAAATATAAATAAAATCAAATAGTTATAATAGTATAAAATATGACTTCAGGTTGTAGTTAAAATATGCAAAAACTGGATTCTTCTGTCCCTTTTTGATTCTATCAGTATTAGCAAACACTTGTCTTGTTTGTGTGATCTCTTTGACGCTTAGACCTATCAGAGCCATCAATTGTGAACTGAAAATGATCACTTGGACTAGTGAGATGGCATTGGTACATGCCACCTTGATGGGATTGTATTGCATGGGAAGCGGGATACACAGCAGACTCATAGAATGGCAGATGTCCTAAACAACACTCTGGCCTCAGAATCAGCCCTTAAGGCATTCGGATCTGGCTGAAGAGCCCATGAGAGTATTGTAGGCATGAAAAGCCAAGATACCATGGAAAAGAAAAAAAAAAGAAGAAGACCTAAATGAAAGATCTCTGTGAGTGAGATCCCAGTGGAAAGAACGGGGCCATCAAAGAAGGAGGTACCTTTCTCTGAAGGGAGGAGAGAACTTCCACTTTGACTATGACCCTATCAGAATAAGATCAAAGTCGTTGAACTCTAAAGGCTTCCATAGCCCTGGCAACTCATGACTAGAGCCTAGGGAGATTACTGACACCATGAACAGGAGTGTCAAATTGTTAAGTCAGCAACAGGAGTCACTGTGTACTTACATCCCATGTGGGATCTGTCCTTAATGTGTTGTCTAATGTGCAGTGATGCTATAACTAGTACTGAAACAGTATTTTTACACTTTGTGTTTCTGTGTGGGTGCAAACTGATGAGATCTTTACTAATTATGTACTGAATTGATCTTCTATATATAAAGAGAATTGGAAATGAAAAAAAAAACCTGGTGTTAAATTGGAAATGGCATAGAAAATTAATTAATTTTTTAAAAAATATTATGTAGGATCTCTGTCTTTAATGTGCTGTACACTCTTATTTAATGCTATAATTAGTTAATTAGTACTCCAACAGTATTTTTTTCAATTTGTGTTGCTATATGGGGGCAAACTGTTGAAATCTTTACCTAATATATACCAAACTGATCCTCTGTATATAAAGAGAATTCAAAATGAATCTTGATGTGATTGGAAGGGGAGAGGGAGCAGGAAAGTGGAGGGTTGCAGGTGGGAGGGAAATTATGGGAGGCGGGAAGCCATTGTAACCCATAAGCTGTACTTTGGAAATTTATATTCATTAAATAAAAGTTTAATAAAAAATATGCAAAAACTTACACAATAAAAGCTATCAACTATCCATTTGGAACACAGTTTTGCTGGTATCTTATAAGCTTGAAAAATACACCTAACCATGCAATGCAATGATTCCAAACCTGGTTATCTGCCCAGAAGAAATAAAAACAGAAGTCCTCATTAAAATCTATATGTGAATGTTCATAGCAACTTTATTCATAATTGCCAAAGCCCAAATGTTCATCAACAGATTAAGTGGATAAACCAATTATCATATTATTGTATTGTACAATACAATTATTGTATTGAGTAGTGATGTCAAGCAATTAACAAGGTGTGAGCTATTGATATACACATAACATATATGTGGCTTAAAGCTTTGCACAAGTGAAAGAAGCAAGACAGCAAAGACAAATTGTATGATTTCATTTTTGTGAGATTCTGGGAATGTCTAAATTATTAAAACACGAAATAGTTCAGTGGGTGCTGTAGATGGCATCCAAAGGGATGTTTTTGCATACTGGAAATGTTCCTGATTTTGACTTTGGTCACATGAATATGCATTAGTCCAAATTTATTAATCTATACATTATAGAAGAGCTAATTTCATTATATATATTAGACCACAATAAGCCAGATTTTTTAAATTGTGAAAAAAAAGAAAATCTGGGTGGTTTCTAGTCTGGAATTTTGTGCTCTCTGCTTGAGCTGGCTCTGACTCCAGGTGCTGCCTCCCCCACATCCCTCTCTGACCCTCTCTCTCCTGCTCCATCTTCCCTCTGCTGGCCAGGTCCATCATCTCCAGCTCAGCCCCTCTCCTTTCTTACTCTTCCTTTTCTCCACTTCCATTGCTTCCCTGCCTCCCTCCATGTGGTTCCATCTGGGTCTCCCCCTCCCTCTGTATCTCCTACTGTCTTTCCCCATCATAATACCCTGCCCTGGTCAGCCTCCCCTGCTATCATCACTACTGCAGCTGTCCAAGAAGCCCCTTAGCTCCTGCAGGACCAGCTGCAGCTCTCAGGACTCACCCTCCTCTGTCCCACACCCTGCAGCTTTGCAAGGCCAACCTCTTCCTACCTCAGCCCTTGATCCTACACACCACTACCCCACACCCAAGGGCATCCTGTTTGTACATCCTGTTTGCCTCCAGTCAGTAACTGCTGAGGTATCATGTCTGAGCACTGTGTAACACAGCTACAGGGGGCTCACTGTTTCTGGAGCCAGGGTGGCATGATCTTGCAATAGCCATGTCCTCTGTCCTGTTTCCCATGCCACTGCAACCCTATCAGCTGTCCTTACAGTCTTCCCCTGGCCACACTGCTCCTGGCCATCTCCACCAGAAGAGGACATATAAGGACAGGAGGCCTCGCTGAGAAACTCCTGAATGTCACAGGGTCCCAGTTGCTGCCTTGTGGTGACTGAGGTGACAGAGATGATAGCCACCCAGGCATAGGAGCTTCATTATGTGCTATGCTCACTGCCTTCTCCAAAACCACACCACCAGAATGTCCAAGGCATGGCTGATTGGGAAACTGAGGATGACTTGCTGTCATATCCAGCTTTGTACAACCACTGGCATATCCAGCTTTGTATAACCACTGGCAGTGAAATGGATTTGTGTGTGCTCATCTTGGAATAGTCAGACCCAGGTGGAACAATAAATTTGTAGTGAGGGCATGTGTATGGGTTTACCTATACACACACAAGCCCACACATGGGCCCACAGGAGAACAGAGGTCACCACAGATGCAGCAGGAGCTGAGGCCTGGGACTGCATGAAATCCCTTGGTCCTTGATACCTTTATGGGAAACAGAGATGAACAAGACTGACACTGGAGTGGAGGAGTTGAGATTCTGATGGTAACTGTGATGCCTGCTGTTGCCCAGAGTGTGGTTTCCTGTTATCATCAATCCTGGGATGTCAGGGCCTGCAGGTGCTCCTGCCTCCTGCACCCTGGCTATGGCCTAATTATTGTCAGCATCAGCCTCAGTGTTACATGCATGAGTATCAGGAAGTGTGCTGGAGAAGTTGTAGTCTTTTTCAATTTAACTCCTTGCCTACTTTGAATGCAGTGTCTTTGTTCCTTCTCTTGGAGGCAGTATGGGCTGAGCCAGCTTGGGGTCCCAGGTAGGTAATGATTAGCTGGCCACTGACCTTCCTTTTAACCCAAGAGGACTACCTAGGTTACAGTGCCTGCAGAACCAGAGAGAAGGGCAGGAACAGATCAGGGACATAGTCTGGATCATCAGTAGCAGTGTGAGGCCTGACTTGTGGCAGGAAGTTGTAGCCCTAGGAATCCCCAGTTATGGTAACTGCAGGGGTAAGAAGAGAATCCAGAAATCTTAGGAAACTGCTTCAGATATGTGGGAACATGTGATGACATTGACTCAAAGTGAAAAGGCCTTAAAAGTTGTTGTGAAACATGGTTGTGGGATAGGAGAGGTAAGGAGCTAGAAACCTGCAGACCATGTACAGCAGTTGATAGAGAATAGTGACTCACCTGGGCCTATAGCACAAGAGCCACATAATTTTCCTCTTAACGTGCCTCTTAAAAAAAAAATAATATGAAGTGAGCAGACTGCACTCCATAGCTATAGTTTCAAGAAGACAACCACACGTCCCCTGCTACCCCAATACCACTCCTACCCTTCCCAATTTTCATTAGTTTTTGCAGACATAATTTTAATTATAGTACCCAACAGCAAAAAAGTAGGCAGACCACAATTACACAGGAGTACAAACAAGGATTAAAAATGACAATCATATCCCAAAATGACCATTTTATTTCTATATATATTTTGGTATTATATGTTAACTGCCACATACCACTTTGTTGTAAAAACAGGACTTCATTCTTTTTTATGGATGAGTGTATTCCAAAGTGTATATATGCCACATTTTCTTTATGCAGTCATCAGTTGATGGATATCGGGGTTGATTGGAAAGACCATGGAACCCACTTCCAAGGGATTTAATTATTCAAGGGGTAGATCAGGCTGATCCTAGTTTCTGTTGATCCTGAAGGGCACCATTGTGACAGAGTTGGTAGAATCCTATGATGCCTCTATGTCCTGTGGCAATTAGAGGACACCAGTGTGTCCCAATTGATTTACTGACCTTGTGCATGTTATTAGCACCTGGCACCTTTGTCAGAGTTGATTATTTTAGAGTTTAAGTGAGTGGAGCTTGCTCTCTTCATATTTTGATGACTTGAGTACAGTCTCTCCAAGTTGTGTGACCCAGGCCTCTCCTGGACACTGACACTGGTGATGTCAACTGATCCCTCAGGAGTGTCTGTTCTGTGATGGGTATATGCATGTTCATTTCATTCTTTCCTCATTGTGATCTTGTGGAGTGGGTGTGAGTGTGCCCTAAATGTGATCTGTATTGGGACATGGGTTTCTAGGGATGCATTGGGTCTTTGCTGGTTCTTGCAGCTCCAGGAAAGTTTGGCTCTGAAATCAGGACTAGAAACAAGAAGACACCATCACTAGTATAAGTAGGTATAGGCCAGGATACTACATAGAGAATATGGGTCACACATCATGTGCCATATCCACAGTTACAAGTTTCTGAACTTGTATGGAGGGAACCCCTAATAACCCCAATTCTTGAGCTTCCCTGACTGTTTATTCAGGGTCCACTGTAGCTGCAGGGTCACCAATGAAGGCACAGGTAGAGTATGAGAAGCATGATGCTTTGACCAGTTGCATATCACCACACAAGCACTGGATCCTGCACTGTCATCACCCCCAACTTATCTAAAGTTTGATGCCATTTTCAGAAAAATCTTCCTTGTTTCTGAATGTACAGACCTTGTCTTCTGCTGCAGTGACACTATTTAGCCTCTTCAGGCTTAGGACAGAGATGGTTATGACCCTGAAATTAACTGAGGCAGCTGGCAGGGACAGAGCTGAATGTAGGACAGCACTGAACCTTAATAATTGAAACCTCTGCTTCTACATAAAGGGAGGATTCATGCTGAGAGACATGCCCTGTCCCTGGTGGAGCCAGCCTGGTCAGAAACATTCCATAGTGACCAAAGACTAAGGGCACCTGGCCACATGTAGTGCAAATCAAGTGGGTAACTGGGCCTCAGCAGGCTACTTTTGAAGGGCCTAAGGAAGAGCTGGAGGTGCAGTCATGGAGGTAAGGAGTTAACCAGTGACTTTTCCAGGATGGATCAGAGGAGGGAATGTTTTCAGCTGAAAATGACCTGTTTTTAATATGGTCTGGGAAGAGAACCAGAGCCTGATTTGGAGGATTGAGGTCTTCTGTGTTTCCCCAAAGTTGTCTCAGAATAGGAGACAAGTGCAAGAACAGGGAACTTGAGGTCACTGAACCATACGGGGTTATGACTCAGAGGATGTTCTGAACATGTCCCAGCGGCTCACTTTGAAACCTAGAAAAGGCAGGCATTAGGAATTAGGCAGAGGGGATGGAGTCCTACAGGCAGGGGATGGTGGCCTGACATGATACAAAGTAAAAGAAAGGCCCGAGATTCTGGAGTGCCAGTCTCTGCCTCTAGGTTTGATAGGAATATGAGGGTGGGAACAGGTGTTACAGTTGTCCAATGAATGGGTGAGCCAGGTTCATGAGGGGGCAACTACTTAAGGGCATCACAATGGCAGGTGCATTGGCCTCTAGGGTTCATACTCCTAACAGGGCACCGTTTTCAATCCAGAACCCCAGATTTGATCAGTTTCTGGGGATGGCTGCTGTGGGTGCAAAGGTAGACCACCCAAGAACAGCCTACCCATTATTAGAATAGTAATGTCTCTGCTCATGAAGATGGTGTTTTGAACTGCCTAGGGGATGAAATCTAATGGAATGGCCAGAGACCCTATGACACAGAGGGCCACTGCCCCGTCTGTGCTCCATGTCCTTCCTATGTTTCCCTCAAGTGCCACTTCATCCTCTTCCTTCTCAATATTGGGGCTTGATGGGGCAAAGCTAGTTCTGTAGCCTTGACTGGTATGAAGATGGTGTCAATCTGGTGCTGGTCCTCACAACTCTGGCCAACTTGTTTCATAGAAAAGGTACTGCATGACAGCATGTGAGGATGAAAGAGAGGTCCTATCCTTGCACATGGTCAGTGCTCTGGGAGACAGACATGACTGAAATGTAGGTTTGTGTGGTGTTTTTGTTAGTGCCACAGAGTCCTCCAGGAGTAAGAAGATCCCATGGTACTTGATGGGCATTTGAACAGAACTCACCATAAGGAGTACCCCACCCCACCACAGCTGCAGTATTCATTTCCTGGGGGTCTTTTGCAGGCCTGATTGTACATAGCTGAAGGATCAGTGCCAATTTCCTCAAGAACCCATGACCCAACATAGTTTCACATTAAGTGTACATTCACAACTGCCCTACAGTGCCACCAAAAGGGAGAAATGAGGTGAATGTACACAGGCAAAGTGCATAAAATATAGTACTGAAATGTCAGTTGGCATCTACCTCAGCAGCAGTCAGGAGAGGCCAGAGAAGGTCTCTTGGCAAGCTAGCACAAAATGAAGAGAGAAAGGTCCCTTTGCCTTAATTCTGAATTTATCCACCCCCTTCTACCAAAGTTGTTTCAGATTTGAAAATGAATACTAGATTAGTCTGTCACTGATGGTCTCTCCATGACACAGAACATGGAAAAAGTGACATCTAGAACTTGGATCACCAGAGTAGAAATAAGAAAGATTCCTGGATACACAATGAAACTCCAATGTTTGCATTCATCTCAGCTTTCAATTTCTTTTTAACACTGAACATGTATAAGCAGTGTTTATTGTACTTATTTCCACACTGTGTTTGAGTTCACAGGTAGTTGTGCTTTTATTTTTTTATAATATCTGGACCCTGGAAAGTTCCTGACACATGGTAGGAGTCTAATAAATAGTGACAAATTGAGAAATACACAACTCTCCAAGCATCTTATTAAACTGGAAGGAAGTTTAGGCAATAATAAGATTTGATTCAAAGTCATTTCCCTTGGATCATGGTTCAATGCTCTCAGCAGCCAAGAGGTATTAGGGTCAGAAGATGTGCTGAATTGTCCGTCTTCCATATTCAGTCCACCTGTTCAATGTATTTTAAAATATTCATGTTACCTAAAACAATTCAATAATTCAATGCAATAGCTAAAAATATACCAATGACATTTATCTCACCACTCAAAAAACAACATAACGTGCGTGGTATCACAAAAGCCTGAATAGCCAAAGCAAACCAGCTAAAACAAAACAGAGGCCTTACTCTAAGTGTGCTACAAAGCTGTATAAGTTAAACTGGCATGCCATTGTTATATAAACAGAAACATATACAACAAAGGAGCATAATGAAGTCCTACAAGTGATTCCATGCATCTAAAAAAGACTGATCTATGACAAAGTTACTAGGAACCCATGTTGAAAAAATGGTTTTAAAAGAGGGTTGGAAAATTGAGTATCCACACTCATAACACTGAAGCTGTATCTTTTAAAATTTATTTATTTATTTGAAAGACAGAGTTACAGAGAGAGAGGAAGAGGCAGAGTGTCCTTCCATCAACTGGATAACTCCCTAAATGGTCACAATGGTCAGAGAAGGTTGATCCAAGCCAGGAGCCAAGAGCTTCTTCTGGATATCCAATGTGACTGTAGGGGCCCCAGCATTTGGGACATTTTCCACTATTCTTTCTAGGTCATCAGTGGGTAGTTGGTTCAGAAATAGAGCAGCCAGGTCTTGATCCAGCACTCCTATGGGTGCTGCCTGCCTATCTCTATACATATAAACACTAACTCAATAAATG
This sequence comes from Lepus europaeus, assembly GCF_033115175.1. Classification (NCBI taxonomy): domain Eukaryota; kingdom Metazoa; phylum Chordata; class Mammalia; order Lagomorpha; family Leporidae; genus Lepus; species Lepus europaeus. The sequence continues at coordinate 26,144,284 of NC_084851.1, read as the reverse complement.
CTAAAAACCTAAACATAAGAAAATAAGCTTGTAACTCATATAGGAAAACATAGGGGAAATGTTTCAGCTCATTGGAATGGGCAAGATTTTTTTTTTTTTGCATCAGGAACAAAAATGCAGAGGAAACAAAAACAACCCTAGACAAATGAGATTTCATAAAACTAAAAAGCTTCTACACAGCAAAAGAAAGACAAATTGAGGAGAAAATCTACACAATGGCAGAAAATATTCACAAACTATTTGAGAATGGGCTAATAATAAGAATATGTAAGGACTTCAATAGAGAAAAAAATCATTCTATTATAAATTGGAGAGTTGATTGATTCAGAAATTATTCCAAGGATTACATGCAAGTGTATGCAAGTGAATGCAAAAATACTCAACTTCCCTAACCATTAGGGAATTGGAAATCAAAACTACAATGATATTACTTTGTTCTAATTATATTGGCCATTACTAGGAAGGTAAAAGGTAAGTGCTGGCAACAATGTGAAGAAAATGGAATATTTGCATATTTTAATTAAAATGTAACTTAGTACATCTGTTATTGAAAAGAGTATAGGCTGGCACCATGGCTCAATTGGCTAATCCTCTGCCTTGGGGTGCCAGCACACTGGGTTCTAGTCCCGGACAGGGCGCCGGATTCTGTCCCAGTTGCCCCTCTTCCAGGCCAGCTCTCTGCTGTGGCCAGGGAGTGCAGTGGAGGATGGCCCAAGTGCTTGGGCCCTGCACTCCATGGGAGACCAGGAGAAGCACCTGGCTCCTGGCTTCGGATCAGTGCAGTGCACTGGGTGCAGTGTGCCAGCCATGGCAGCCATTGGAGAGTGAATCAACGGCAAAGGAAAACCTTTCTCTCTGTCTCTCTCACTGTCCACTCTGCCTGTCAAAAAAAAAAAAAAGAGGGAGAGAGAGAGAGAGAGAGTATATCAGTTTCTCTAAAAATAAAGTACCATATGGTCTCGCAGTCCTACTTCTGAATATATATCTAGAGGAAATTAAATAAATATTTCTTCACAATATCCCAGAAATGGAAACAATTCTCTTTATCAAATGATGAATGGATGGAGCTGTCGCTGTGGCATTGCAGATAGAGCTACTTCCTGCAATGTCAGCATCCCACATGGGCAGTGGTAGGAGACTGCTGCTCCATCTCTGATTCAGCTCCCTGTTAATGCACCTGGGAAAGCATCAAAAGATGTTCCAAGTTCTTAATTATCTTTAGAGATAATTAAGTTTCTCAAGAAATGCTTAAAAAAAATGGGGCTGGTGCTGTGACTCAGTGGGTAAAGCTGCCACCTACAGTGCCAGTGTCCCATATGGCTGCCGGTTTGTTTCTCAGCTGCTCCATTTCCAATCCAGCTCTCTGCTATGGCCTGGGAAAGCAGTAGAGGATGGCCCAAGGCCTTGGGCCCTTGCACTCATGTTGGAAACTCAGAGGAAGCTCCTAGCTCCTGACTTCGCATTGGAGCAGCTCCAGCCATTGCGGCCAACTGGGAAGTGAATCAGCATATGGAAGACCTCTCTCTCTCTCTCTCTGTCTGTCTCTCTCTCCCTCTCTCTGCATCTCCTTCTCTCTTTGTGTAACTCTGACTGTCAAATAAATAAATCTTTAAAAAATAAATAAAAAATTAAAAATATGTAAAAAAACTCATAGAGTTATGTTTTTATTGAATTCAAAAATATTTTTCCTTATTGTAAAATAATTCTTCTGGTATTCTATTACACAATAGTGTAACAATAGGTAACAATAACAATAGTTAACATTAATTAACTAAATAGCTAGAAGGCTTTTGAATGTTCACACTACAAAGAAATCTTGAATATGAAGCAATGGATGCTGATTATCCTAATTTAATCATTACATGCATCAAAATATTATATCATAAATATGTGCAATTATTGTATGTCGATAAAACTAATTATGTGGTAAAAAAGAAAATGGTAAATATTTGAGGACAGTGATGTTTATCTCATCTGAATATTATCCAATTTATAATCTTATGGTGCTAACATAAATACATACAGTTTTTATGTTTCAATTTACAATTTTAAAAATATTTAATTTCAATGAAATTTATGTTAATAATTTAATAGTACATAAGAAAACAAATGTTTTGGCCCTGGCCAAAAAGTTTTTAATATAAAGATTACAAAGAAACAGATTTATACCACTTATGATGCTTCTGAAAATATTCTTTGACTTAAAATAAAATATATGTGTCAACAGGTAAATGGACTTATAGAAACACGATAAAAGAATGAACTTGAGAGGGCCTCATTTTACATTCAATGAATGTCAAAAATAATTCTTATGGGCCGGTGCCGCGGCTCACTAGGCTAATCCTCCGCCTTGCTGCACCGGCACACCGGGTTCTAGTCCCGGTCGGGGCACCAATCCTGTCCCGGTTGCCCCTCTTCCAGGCCAGCTCTCTGCTGTGGCCAGGGAGTGCAGTGGAGGATGGCCCAAGTCCTTGGGCCCTGCACCCCATGGGAGACCAGGAGAAACCCCTGGCTCCTGCCATCAGATCAGCGCCGTGCGCCAGCCGCAGTGTGCTACCGTGGCAGCCATTGGAGGGTGAACCAACGGCAAAAGGAAGACCTTTCTCTCTGTCTCTCTCTCTCTCTCACTATCCACTCTGCCTGTCAAAAAAAAAAAAGAAAAAAAATAATTCTTATGGTAAAGCAAAGGAAATACAAGACATTTTTGATGAAGAGAAAGATGTCTGACAGACAACAAAAAATAAAATGATGAAAAGTATAAATGAGTTATAAGAAATAAATACCAGTGTAAAGTAAAAAATTAACATTTGTATTAAAATATTTCATTCTTGAGTTTGTAATTAGATAAATGTGCAAAATATGTCGCTATGATATTTTATTTCTAATAACCAAGTTAATGAATATAATAATTAAAAAGAAGATTATAGTTTGGAAAAAGACTAGATAAACAAACCAAAAATACAAAGAGAAAATAAGAGATAATTCTGTTTCATCAAATAAAAGATAGAGGACAAAAAGAATTCAAACAAGGCAATATATAGGAAGAAATAAGCTAATTTAATGAATATGGTAAGTTGTGCATTAAGAATAAGTGACCCTCAGAAGGTGGACATGATGATGCAGTGGGTTAAGCTAGTGCTTGGTACATCAACATTCTATATCAGAATGCTTGGTTTGAGCCCCAGACAAGACATTCTTCTGATATAGTTTCCTGAAAATGAACATGAAAGGCAACAGCTAATACCTAAATTCTTGGGTTTTTCCTGCCAGTTCTAGGGACCTGAATGGAGTCTCTGGCTCCGTGCTTCAACCTGGCTCAACCCTGGCTGTTGCAGGCATTTTAGCATGTATAATATATGTCTTTGCTTCTGTCTCCATCACTGAGCCTTTTAAGTAAATAAATCATTAAAGGCAAGTGATTCTCTGATATAATGAAAACCATATATAGTCATACAAATTCCAAAAGGGATGCCACAAAATATCACATTATAAATAAGTACACATACAGATTTTATGATTCATTTATTGATTATATATGATCAAAATTTATGCCATCATTCAATAACATAAAAATTGTTACAAGAAATCTGTAACTAATTCTTCTGTTATTAGACAAAAATTCTAAGTATTTTAAGACTAAATATTATAGTACTTAGATTGATACAATTTAATCTCAGTCCATACTAAGAAGAAGGAGACATAATTTTTTACTGGACTGGACTGTATATTAGATCAAAGTTTCTATGTCCAGTTATTATTAGTTTTTTTAAAAAATATGTAAAAAAAAAGATGTAACTGAGTGTTCAACTGCAGTTTTAACCAACAATAAAGACAAAATTCTTGGAAATTTAATCCTTTAGATGCTCATCCAACGTTAATGAATGAATTTTTGAGAAAAGATGTATATGCAAAAAGATAACTGAGATATTCGCATTGTGAAAACATGGTACCTCACATGCTCTGAAATAGTTAATGTAGTATATTAAAATTGGAAAAGTTACCATGCTATATTCCTAGTTAGAAAATGACTATACTTTTTATATCAACCTTTTATATACATAAATATCAATATTTCATGAAATAACATTAAATTTACTAAGTATCAATATTTACTTATTTCAGAAATACTTAAGCTTCTAATTAAGTTTTTTTAAAGATTTATTTATTTATCTGAAAGGCAGAGTTAGATAGAGGTAGAAAGAGACAGAAAGAAAGGTCTATCATCTGCTGGTTCAGTCACCAGATGGCTGTAATGGCTGGAGCTGCACTGATTCAAAGCCAGGAGCCAGGAGCTTCTCCTGGGTCTCCAGTGTGGGTGCAGGTCTCTAAAGACTTGGGCTATCTGCTACTGCTTCCCCAGGCCATAGCAGAGAGATG